>NC_056731.1:496306408-496648908 GCF_019279795.1 Protopterus annectens | reverse complement strand
CCCCTTTATGGAGAGGAATAATGTGGGAGATTTTCCAGATAGAGAGGTTATAAGCTTCAACAACAGATCTGTTGATTAGTATTGAAATAGGATATGCTATTTCATAAGTGGCTTTTTGGAGATACTCTGCGGGTAGTAGGTCTGCCGAAAGGGTGGTGGGTTTCAATTTCTTGAGTAGTGACCTAATAAAAGATGTTGGTACTGGCTGAAAGTTGAAGAGGGTATGATTATTGGATTTGGGATCAGTAGAACTTGGGCTACTGGGAGCTAGTTTGTTGGCAAGGGATTGAACCGTTTCTGTAAAGAAAGTGTTAAAGGTGTTAGCAACAATTTTTGGAGGTTTTTGGAGGTTAGTCAAGGGGGTAGGGGTAGACGATTGTCCTGGGTGTAGAAGTTTATTTATGCTAGACCAAAATTTTTGCAGATGATTTTGGTGTTTTTGTTGCAGATGACAGTAGTAGCTATTTTGGTCTAGAATAATAGACTTTTTTGTATCATTCCTTAGCTGTTTATATATATAAGGCGGTCTTTTGGGGATTTAGTCATTCTCCAGAAAGCCCACACTATTTCTGCATATGATTTTTGTCTGGTATCTTTTGACAGCCATGGTGCTACTTTATTATTGGTTCTGATAGTACGTTTGGGAGCATGGTTAGCCAGGATAGCAAGAAACTTAAAGTACGAAACTGCTTCATCTAGTGGAAGCAGTTTTAAGTCAGTCCAGTCACATGAGTTAAGTTCATTTTGAAATTTAGTTTGATTAAAGTTCTTATTGCTCCTTATAGTTTTCAGGGTGGATAGCTGAGGGATGTCATTTTTTTCCCTGAGTATATAGGTGAGGAAGTGATCGCTTATGTCCTCAGGCCGGATGCCTGCTTATATATGGGGGTAGTTGTTTATTAGAATCCAGTCTAGGATACTTACTTTGCTGTTAGGCTTACTGATTCTAGTGGAGGAAGATATGACCTGGGTGAAGCCATGCAAATGTATATGGGTGGTAGGGAAGTCTGAGGAACAGGTGTTCCAGCTGATATTAAAGTCCCCAAGAACAATGGTTTCTTGGGGGCAATTTATGGACAGCCATTGGAGGATGCTCTCCAGGGTATTTGTGTTGTTACCTGGAGGAATATAGGTGCACAGAATGTTTATAGATTTGTGTTTATTGATTTGTAACTTAGTAATGAGTATTTCTGCATTATCAGTTAGTGAGGCATGTGGAGTACTAGATTTGGTTACTTCTAGTGAGAATTTATACAAAATGACTACCCACCCTTCTTAGAGATGTGATCTAGTCTTAATATATTATAACCAAGGGGTATAACCTCATTATCAGTAGCAGCAGGTTTGAGCCAGGTTTCGGAAAGGCACAGTACATCAGGGGAATGTACATCCAAGAAGGCATGCAAGTAATGAATTTTATTATTTATACTTCTAATGTTTAGGTGACAGACTAGGAGTGAGTTGGAGGGTTTGTTTGGGTTTTGCAGGTTAGTAGGGGTATTATTTGTGGGGCTGGTAACATCAGTTGGGCTTGGGCCTGGGTTAGGGTGAATGTCCCCATCAGTTATGAGGTTAGGTTGTAATCTGATTGTGAGTCTCTGGAGTTTTATTAAGAGTTTGTGATAATATTTAGTACTAGGGTTACTATATGTGGCTCGAATGATATGTTGAATTTTTTGCATTAGAGGAGTTAGATGAGAGGTGGGGTAGTAGTTGATTAAAGTTATTTGGTAGATTAGGAGTGCTGGTTTTGGATCTGGGGTAGTGAGAGCCTGGGAGGTATTGATCTTCATAGGATGTGAGAAGATAGAGAATTATCAGTGGGAGTGTTAGACACTGAGAGGTAAGTAATACTCATTTAAAAACAGAGTTGGGAGGGTTATTAACTAGTTTGGAGTAAGTGACTGGAGAGTGTTTCGGTAATAGGACTGGGTCCTATGAATGAATAGGGTAATGCTGATGAGGGGGTGTGACAAGGTGATTATAAATTTAGCACTACTGGAGACGGGTGGGGCACAGAGCTAGCCCGTGAGGGCGAGCGTAGTGGGGCTAATCAAAACTACAGGATTCCTACAGTCTGTGAGAGTGAGCTTGATGCCTTTTAATGTTAACTCTAACTTTATATGATACTTTTATTTTCTTGTTTTACATGGAAAACGTCACAGGCATCTAGTACCATAAAACATAGAATGGTAACAAGATCTGCTTCTGGCCGTAACTAATTTTATTTGGGCAGTTACTGATACAATAAAGCAGTCGGGCTGAACTAGCAGCCTGTTTTTGGCCAATTTAATGAGCCGTTTTTATATTTGGGCTGTTAAGACTTCTAGGGCATGCTATGGACCCAGTTCAGCTATAAGGTATTACACTTTAACATAGAACAGATGGTATTAACCTTAGGCAATTCTTTTCACTAGCGAGGGACAAGGCAGAATAATTTTCTTGATGGTTTCAGCAAGGAGGTTTTTCTTCCAGTGTATGGAGCCATTCAAACTAAGACTGAGTAGAGTGGAATGACTGTATTTGTAAAGACAGTCAGACGACTGGGTCCGTAAGCACTAAGGAGTTTTTATAGAAATATATATATATATATATATATATATATATATATATATATATATATATATATATATATATATAGGTCTACTGAAAAAGACCAAAAATCCACTTGTTCAAAAATGAACAGTGGATTCTCGGTTTCGCAAACATGCACTTAAGCGAAAGTGCACATTTGCAAAGAACGGTTCAACGAACCATTAAGGAACACAGGTGCTGAAGCACACTACAGTAGGGAAAGGGAATTTATGTGTTTTCCCACTGTAGTACAATCTCAGAGTTGGTATATTTAAGTAGGGAGGGTGTGGGGGGGACAGCCCCACATGGGGGTGCAAAAACAATGTTTTACGGTTTTTTATCGGTTCGTTGAACTGATGTTCATGGAAGTGCACTTTTGCTTAAGTGCACTTTTGCGTAAGTCTGGGTCTACTGTTTATTTTCTAAGACGTGAGTTTTCGATTATATACAGTAGACCTATACATATACATATATATATATATATATATATATATATATATATATATATATATATATATATACATATATACACACACACACACACACACACACACACATATACATATAGACACACAATTTATTTAGCATTTGTTTGCTGGGATAGTCCAACTAGACTGGAGCCCGTTTTCACCAGAGGCATGGGGTGAAAAGCTCCAGAGGCAATTATTAAATACATGGAGTTCACAAGTTACAAACATCTTAGATGATTGCATTGATTTACATTGACTAGAATATGACAAGTTATACAGAGTATTAAATAAAGTCAGATCATGGTACACAATCAAAATATTATACGGAGAAGGAGTAACTGTATTTTAAATGGAGGGGAGGCACAAACGTCTTGGAAAAAAAAAAAAGCTGTGGTGGCTATATTCTGCAAGGTAGCAATCCTAACTGCTGTGAAAATACACTTCTGTATGCACCAGTTACTTATAGTTTATCCAAAACTATCTTCTCTCATAAGCTGGAATTCCAATCCTGCCTTTCTCAGGTAATATTTGAACTCCTATCTTTTTGGTCTGACATATTGTCACATAAGAAACATGCAAGTACATTGCAAGTACATAAGGGTAAATTAGCAATTTCCTTAACTTCAAACTTGATCTGTCATAAATGTCTGTCCTTGTATCCCTCACACCTGGACTAGCCTATATACTTCTGAGCTGATCCAATTGGATGTTTGCTGGATCAGCGGTGCCATATATTACTCATGTGACCTCTAATGGACTGATCTGCTGGTATCCTTACAAGGTGCCAGAGCCAAGCATCTCTTTAGAATTTCTTTGACTAAACTGCTTTATTTCTGTTAAAATGTAATATAGGGGTGCTATCCCCATCATATTCCTTCTGCCAGCTACTGAGCCATTACTTGGATAAGACCAGGTATGTCTTTAGGGACTCTGCTTGTGCAGTAACTCTTATCCCCAAAACCATGGCTATGTACACCTGTAAAAAAAATGCAACATTCTGCTAGTCACTACACTGACTACTCAGGGAGTAGAAGATACAAGAGAAAGATGTAGTAGCCAAGGTTCTCCTCCTGATATGCAAATTAACAGGAAGGAAGCTAGGCTTGGTTAAAAAAGTTTAACTTATTCCACATTCAAGAGCTTATTTTACAATTCAAAGCTACAGGTTTACAGCTCTGATATGAAAAGCATATTTTGGTGTGGTAGTGATGGGAGCAGAATGTAGGGTGATTTCAATGATTATATTTTTTTGAGAAAATAATGAGTGCATTTCTCTTTATATGCAGACACACAGAGCGAGAGTATGAATGTGAATTTGATATGTACTGAACAAGGTTTGTGGGTTATTACTGAAAGATGGAGATGGCTTGCACATCAAATTATATTCATGTGACCCACCCACAAGGTTAATCTATTTTATTTTAATTTACAGATATTGCTACTATCTGCTGGACTTAAGAACTGTGATATGCAAATGCAGTTATTTTTTTAAATTAACTTCTTAGGAGACATTAAATATTTTGCAGATATGACAAAAAAGATGTTAAATTATGACTGCTCCTTAAAGATCTGTAAATATGATGAATTCATATAATAAAGCACCACTAGGTCCTTTTGTCAGGCTGTATTATAATTAACGAAAGGAAAATAGCTTGCAGGCATTCTAGGTGCACTTCCAGTACTGCTGCTAATAAGGCACAGTAAATACCTCAAGCAAGAAAATAGCTCAGCTCCAACTTTGGGTCACTGAGTGTAGCATCAGAACTCATAATTAGGAAGTAAGAGACAATAAGTCAGTGTCAGATTGGCAGGCCCAGTTAGAGCTTTGTTGTTCATTAGGTATAGTCATTAGTAGGGATGCAGGCTGTTAGATTCCGGAGTCAGTGAATAAACTGTTTCATTCTGGCAGAAAACACTCAAATCCTACACGACACATGCACTGTAAAGCCTGAGGTGCAACCCCCCTGCATTCTCAAGTGCCACTGAGCAGTCCACCTCCCTCCCCAAGGGCATGTTAGTCTACAGCTGACTAGTACTGTACCTTGGACACAACAGTACTGCCAACATACTTCTACATGCATGGGGCAGACTACCAGACAAACTAGCCACTAAAGTGAAAAGATCCTAAAACGTACACAGCACTCTGGCAATGTCAACATTACAGGTGAACAGATACAATACTCAAAGCTGGGGTTATTAAAGGGGCAGGCACAGTTGTCTGACATTTTTAGGCTAAAATCAGAGATATCAAACAGACCACTAAAATTATTTTAAGGTACCTTGGATGATTTTGCACTTGTTAACTTGGTGGTAAATAACTGTAAACAATCTTCAAAAGAAGAGAAGAAAACAGGATGCAGCTTGACCTTGCAAAGACTAATTTTGAAAATCCCAGTACAGAACAGCAAATTGTTTGCATTTCTGTGTGCTTGCAAAATCACATTTTTAACTTTCTTTTATTTCTGTGGGGACACAATGCCCATAACTTTCATGCAAGAGGAGTGGGCCATGCACTCTTCCCTCCAAGGTCACAGGCCATGCACTCCTCCCTCCAAGATCACTGTATTTTATTGAAGAGAATGTGACAAATTTAAACAGCTCGTGCAATTCAACTGTGATCCTCTGGAAATTGAAGAAATGGTCTTCATGAAATTATTGGAATTTCCAACACAATACAGTACAATGCCCTCACTGATTTTTTCAAACTCAGTAAAGTCTCTGTTACTCAACCAGCCCTGCCTTACCAAGAAAGGGACCGAGATTACACAAAGTTACTGGTATCAAGAAAGGGACTGAGATTATACAATGTTACTGCTACCAAGAAAGGGACCGAGATTACACAAGGTTATTGGTTTTAACTGGAGCCACTGCATAAGTCACTGCCAGGGAATTTAATGCTTACTGCAAGGATAGGAGACATGGACATTAGCTGCAGCTTGTTGAGCTCATATCCAAGGCTGTCTTGAAGAGAAAGCATGTTTTTTTTTTTGTAGTTGGGCTAAATGCTTAGACAGACACAAACAAATGCAGTTATACTGATACTGCATTGTGGGTCTGATAAGGGAGGAGTAGAGTGAAGTAATGATTTTGTAATTAGAGGATGTAACGCTAGTGACTTTGTCTACAAAAGGTAACCAGATCTGTTATAGCCATATCTATTTTGGAGGCTACCGTTTAGAAGGTAGGCACAGTGATATTCTTGCATTTTAAAAGGAAACGTATTGCATTTCTTTTCCTAGAGGTCAAAACTATAGTCCTGAAACCATTATTATGTAGGTTAATCCTTTTTAGAGGGAAAGGATATCATCTGGTTAGTTGATGACAGTGCCAAGTTTGCAGATATCATCAAACTTAACCATTGCTGCTTGACATTACCTTAAACATCAGTGAAGTACAGGAGTGGCCACACAGCAGAACTCTGTGAGATACCATTAGTGACCCAATACTGAGCAATGCATTCACCAGCTGTGTGATGGGGTTCGACTGACAGCCATATTGCAATCCAACAAGTTATAAAATGGTTTACATTTAACTGAGCCAGTTTCTCGATAATGTTTGCTTGTATGAGTGTCAAAAGCCTTTGCCAAATACAGGTAGGCACTGCACACCAATTTTGCAGTCATCAAATGCTTCAGTGACTTTAAGAAATTCAGCAGATTTTGTAGGCAAGGCCACCTTTTCCAATGCCAAATTAGATAAGCTCAAGGACTTGAAAGCTGCTTAATATAAAAAATTATGAGACCATACGTTCTACTGCTTTACAAATGCTGCTGGTCAAAACTAATTGCTCTGCAACTCCTCTAATTAGTTGCATGCTCACCCTTATGGAGGGCAACTCCAGGCACTGGGCACATGTTCAGGGGAGACACTATGAATGATCAGGTTTAGGAAGGAATTGATGAGGCAGTGGTTTATGCTAATAAGGAAACTGATGCATCTCTTCTGTACCCATGGAATTAGTGCTTTTCTTTTGGAGAGAACTTCCAATACATACTACCGACCTGCTTGTAGGTTGTAAGATGCCTCTGTCGCTAACCTTATTTTAAGGGTTTTAGCTAGCTGTCGCTAACCTTATTTCAAGGGTTTTAGCGTTTTTTGACAGTTGTATCTTAAGGTCCATTGTAAACTGTGTGAGGATCGCTATATGCTCCAACGCAAGGTCGCTAACCTTATTTTAGAGGTTGTAGCGTTTTTCTGCCAGTTTTATCTTAAGGCACATTGTAAACTATGTGAGGAACGCTATATGCTCCATTGCAAGTCAGCGTTGCAACAATTAAGTGGTGTGCTCTCGTGCAGATCTCTGTTAACGACTCTTCACTTATTTGCAACATTATATTGGGTGTAATGTTTTTAATTTCTCCTTAGATAATTTTATTAGATAATTTTATTAGTTGCTATAGTACCTGTACCCCTGATACTAAGCCCTACCAGGTCTATATGTTACTATCTATAAGTCCTATAACAACTTTTACTTCTGTGTTTTGAGGTTAATTACATACAATGTACTTCTTTATTGTGTCGTTACCTGCCTGTTCTATAATGCATTGATACCTACACTACCTAGGCTTTAGTAACTGTTAATTAGGTTTGAGTGCTAGATGAATAGATATTTTCTATTTCAGCTTTGTTGTCAATGTGACCTCTTGATACCTGTTACGTGGTTTTATTATGAAGTGATTGCTAGAAACTTGTACTGTGTTGCTTCTAACTGTCCTTATTACATGATTACACTATATACCTTGCTCTAACACCTTTACTAACTCTCTTATATATGTTTTTTCCTCCTCCCTACCCGTCTACCCCTAGAAAGTTCTTAACTTAATCCCTACTTTGAACCTTGGCCTGCCTCTCGCCCTACTGGTATCGGATGATTCCTGGCCTTGCCTACAGTGACTGGAAATCTGCCTGCCTCCTATATTCCTCCACAGTCAAGAAACTGAAAGTAGGTAGTGGGCTTGCATAATTGATTCATTAAGCCTCTACCAAGTCTACCTTCTGAGTCCAATAGCTTGCCTGTGCTTGTGTGCCTAGCAGCCAGTATCTCTCCTCCTCTGATCCTCCACTACCACTCTACTCTCACCTTTACACTATTCCTCCTTTTCCTTGCAACCTTTCCCTGTCCTTTCTCTGCTTTTTCCTGCTCTCCCACTCCCACCTTTACACGATTCCTCCTTTTCCTTGCAACCTTTCCCTGTCCTTTCTCTGCTTTTTCCTGCTCTCTCTCATTTACCAGCCCCAGCCACCAGGTGGCGCTCTCCTCACTCTCTTTTTCTTTGCTACTTCATATGCCTCTGACTAGCCTTTAAAGTTCTTGCTGGTTCTCCTATTCTCCTTAGCCTCTATCTTCTACCTGACAGTCTGCCTATTTCCTTGAAAATAGTGCTAGTACTGCTCCAGTATCTTGCCAGTCCTTCTCAGCTTACCCTCACCCATTTCTTCCTTACCTCCTTCTGCATCTTTCTGACCTTCTACTGCATACCTTCTCCTTTACCACTGGTCTACCTGGGTTTCCTTTTTCTATACACTTTCTGCTCCTGCCATACTTACCTGCATTTCTGATTGTCTCCTCTCTCTACCTTCAGTTGTTTCTACCCGCTCCGTTCGCCCTGCGGGCTCACTCCGCTCCCCTCCCTTCCCCCAATTCCCACCCACCCCCAGGGGTCCTAATCTTATACATCTCTTGCCACACCCTTATCCCACCCCTCCAATCCTTCCCCTTCCCACCAAATATCCTCCCACCCATATACACACCCCTTTAACAAAACACACTCCCACTGTGCTCTTCCTATCCCCTCCTCCTCCCAACATCTTGATACTTAAACATCATACTTTAACCTTTATCCCTTCACTATATTACTCCTATCCCCTCTCTGCCAATTCCTTTTATTCCTTCGTATCTATTTCCAACAGTAGAATACCCCTTTTACATCTTGTCTCCTTTACTTTCCTTATCCATTTCTTACCTCTTGTACTCATCTTACAATGGCCCCATACCTGCCAACCCAAATCTCACTCTCATTCCTACTGTTTACCACTCTATACTCTGTCTATCTCCTGTCCTGTTACGAGAAATCACTTTATGCCCAAACTCTCTACTCTTGCAAACACACCTCCATATTTCTCTTTCCACTTATTCCATATCCTTTTAATTCTCCTACCCCCAGCTATCAACTACCTAAATTCCACAGACTTAGACATCTCAACTATGACATAACATCCGATAAGAAAACCAGAATACTAACCTCACAAAGGTACTACCTTACAATCAAATGTAGCAATCCTACTCTTCAAGATGGTGACATCCATCCTAACCCTGGTCCTCCTCTCCCCTCCCCTCTAGCACCTATTACTAAAACCAATAATAGCTTCTTAATAGGACATCTGAACACCCAAAGCCTAAACAACAAAGTACCTTACCTACATGCCCTCCTTCACACACACGCATTTGATATTCTCTGCCTGTCAGAGACATGGCTAAAACCTAGCACTAAAGACACTGAGATCACGCCCAAGGCTTCAATATGGTAAGACTCGACCGTCCCAAAAGAAAAGGTGGTGGTGTTGCAATTCTCTTTAGAAATCATCTAAATGTCACTACCCTCCCAGCCACACCAACTCAAGATAGCAGGATAGAAGCCATCATGATCAAACTCCAGTTAAATTCAAAAAAATCCCTTAATATCATCTGTATATACCTGCCTTCAGGCAACAATATACCTACCCTCGAAGATTTTCTTAGTCACATATCCACCAATTATCCACAGGAAACTATCATACTAGGCGACGTGAACATAGACTGGAATAACATTAATGAAGAAAATCCTTCATCCCATATCAACCTACATGGTTTCACTCAAACCATCACTTCCACTACTAGGCTCAATAAACAAACTAATAGAGAAAGCATTCTAGACTGGATACTTATAAACAGAGTAAAAAATAATTACAAACTAGGAACCTTGCCAGATGATATCAGTGACCACTCTCTAACTTTTATAACAAGAGATAAAGCTGATTTGCTAAACCCCCACGTTACTAGAAAAATACGCACCTCCAAACATTTTAATCTGGACCTATTTCAAACTGAACTCAGGGCATGTAACTGGAACCCCTTAAAAACACTTCCTCTCGAAGATGCAGTATTACATTTTAACAAAATGTTTTTATCCATTCTTGACAAACATGCTCCTGAACGTATTATTAGAATGAAATCTAACATAGCCCCTTGGCTATCCAATGAAACCAAAAAGCTCATTCTCACTAGAAATAAAGTCTGGGCTAGATGGAGAACCCACAGAAATAATACTGATCTTCTAAACTTCCGACAGCTTAGAAATCTAACTAAAAGGCAGTAATAACTGACAAAAAGAAATTCTATATCGAACTACAACAAACTCATCTTAATAATTCAAAACTATTCTGGTCCTCAATTAATAAACTCCTCTCCCCAGGAACTTCCAAAACACCTTCCCCACTAAATTCAGACCCTGACACCCCACAGCAGACTGCAGATGCCTTTAACTCTTTCTTCACAGAAACTATCCAAACTCTAGCTAAACAACTTAATGCCAACAATTTCTGCCCACCTCATAACCAAACTAACTCCTCCTTTAAATTTTCACTACAACCTATCTCTACATCATACATACACAAACTTCTTCTAAAACTAAAACCATGTACCCCCTCGGCTGATAAGCTCCCATCTCTTTTTCTTCAAAAAGCTGCCAAGGTTATTGCATATCCTATATCTATTCTCATAAATAGGACAATCAAAGAAGGAATCATCCCCGAAATTTGGAAGGTCTCTCATATTATCCCACTACACAAAGGTGGACACTCAACTGACTACGCTAACTATAGGCCCATTGCTCTCCTCTCACCTTTGGCTAAGATCATGGAAAATGTATCCACCTTCAACTCGTGCAACATCTCTCTCATCACAACATAATAGCAAACTGTCAACATGGCTTTAGACCACACCACAGTACCACCACTGCCCTGCTTTCTTTTGTAGATACCATTAATCAGAACCGCAACAACAACTTACTCTCATCTGCCCTCTTCATTGACCTGTCCAAAGCATTCGATATGGTTAACCACCCTTTGTTACTTAATACTCTTGAATCCCTCTCATTCGACACCCCAACCATTACATGGTTTAAATCTTACCTCACAGATAGAAAACAAGCTGTTCTCTGGGATAACCACACCTCTTCACTCTTGCCTGTTTCCATTGGTGTTCCACAAGGCTCTATCCTTGGACCACTTCTCTTCTCCCTCTTCATCAATGATCTTCAAACTATAATCCCTCAAGCAACCTGCATTCAATACGCTGATGACTCTACACTCATCTGCTCAGCATCTTCTACCACTGAACTTATCTCTCTCACCCAAACAGTGTTCAATACCGTAGAAACATGGTTCTCTAGTCGTTTCCTCTTACTAAATGCAAAGAAAACCAAACTTCTTCTTTACCCCCACATCCAGGACCTCTCCCTTACACTTCTCTATCTCCTCCAACAGCGCCACTGTCATCTCACCTGACACATCAACTAAATTGTTAGGTATTACAATAGACAATAATCTCTCATTTGACCTACACATTAACAACTCCATAAAACAAGTTAATAGAAAGATAGGATCCCTATATCGAATTAGACCTTTTCTCACACCTTCAACTAGAATAAGGATCGCTCACTCCCACCTTATCTCTACTCTTCTGTATGCTTCACCTATCTTCACCAATCTCAAAAAAACAAGCCTTAACAAACTGGCAACCTGCTATAATAACATTGCCCGCTTTGCTACCAGCAACCCCTATAAAACACATCATTGTATAAACTTAAAACTTTTAGGCTGGCCTGAGTTTCAGAACTATCTGATAATCCACCAACTCTGCATTGCCCACAAAATCTTATACCAACCTAATAATACCCCAATACTCTCACAACTCATTACCCCATATAAAAATCTTAACTCTCTCCGCTCCTCCAGTAAAATTCTGACAAGTTCTATAAAATCAAATAATAATGCTGGTGACTCTCTTTTACCAATGCTGTTGGGGCTAAATGGAATTTGTTACCTACTAACATAACAAAGATTACATCATTGCCTCTTTTCAAACAAAATATTAAACTGCATTTCCAAAATCACTGGCTTTGTTCATGTAATAAACCTGACTAGCTAATTTACTATTACTAACTAAATATAACTATTCTCCCTTCCTCCTTCATTCACTACTCCCTCTTTGTTTTACTCTTCTTCCCCCACTGTTGTTTACCTTTTTCTCCACAGTTAATTTCTATCATTTCCCTTACTTTCTTTCACTCTACTTTCCTTACATACTTTCCTTTTTGACTATATCTATTAAGTTCTCTTTTTTCTTCCTTCTCTTTCTCAATTTTTATCATGTCATGTAGATAGTATTGTGTGTCATAGGAATTAACCCTGTAGTACTACTTAACATTGAAGGGTTTACTAGTCTTTATTTTTGTTATTGCAAACCCTAATACTAACTCCATTATTATGAATATTATTGTTATTCATTATTTTTTTGGTTTGATAGATTTTCTGTATGTATCTCACTCTGTGGAGCTTTTCTCCCCGGGCCGCTACTGAAAATGGAAATTTCTCCAGCTAGCCTAGCCCGGTCAACAAATGTAAAATAAATAATAAATAAAATAAAACGTACACAGCACTCTGGCAATGTCAACATTACAGGTGAACAGATACAATACTCAAAGCTGGGGTTATTAAAGGGGCAGGCACAGTTGTCTGACATTTTTAGGCTAAAATCAGAGATATCAAACAGACCACTAAAATTATTTTAAGGTACCTTGGATGATTTTGCACTTGTTAACTTGGTGGTAAATAACTGTAAACAATCTTCAAAAGAAGAGAAGAAAACAGGATGCAGCTTGACCTTGCAAAGACTAATTTTGAAAATCCCAGTACAGAACAGCAAATTGTTTGCATTTCTGTGTGCTTGCAAAATCACATTTTTAACTTTCTTTTATTTCTGTGGGGACACAATGCCCATAACTTTCATGCAAGAGGAGTGGGCCATGCACTCTTCCCTCCAAGGTCACAGGCCATGCACTCCTCCCTCCAAGATCACTGTATTTTATTGAAAAGAATGTGACAAATTTAAACAGCTCGTGCAATTCAACTGTGATCCTCTGGAAATTGAAGAAATGGTCTTCATGAAATTATTGGAATTTCCAACACAATACAGTACAATGCCCTCACTGATTTTTTCAAACTCAGTAAAGTCTCTGTTACTCAACCAGCCCTGCCTTACCAAGAAAGGGACCGAGATTACACAAAGTTACAGGTATCAAGAAAGGGACTGAGATTATACAATGTTACTGCTACCAAGAAAGGGACCGAGATTACACAAGGTTATTGGTTTTAACTGGAGCCACTGCATAAGTCACTGCCAGGGAATTTAATGCTTACTGCAAGGATAGGAGACATGGACATTAGCTGCAGCTTGTTGAGCTCATATCCAAGGCTGTCTTGAAGAGAAAGCATGTTTTTTTTTTTTGTAGTTGGGCTAAATGCTTAGACAGACACAAACAAATGCAGTTATACTGATACTGCATTGTGGGTCTGATAAGGGAGGAGTAGAGTGAAGTAATGATTTTGTAATTAGAGGATGTAACGCTAGTGACTTTGTCTACAAAAGGTAACCAGATCTGTTATAGCCATATCTATTTTGGAGGCTACCGTTTAGAAGGTAGGCACAGTGATATTCTTGCATTTTAAAAGGAAACGTATTGCATTTCTTTTCCTAGAGGTCAAAACTATAGTCCTGAAACCATTATTATGTAGGTTAATCCTTTTTAGAGGGAAAGGATATCATCTGGTTAGTTGATGACAGTGCCAAGTTTGCAGATATCATCAAACTTAACCATTGCTGCTTGACATTACCTTAAACATCAGTGAAGTACAGGAGTGGCCACACAGCAGAACTCTGTGAGATACCATTAGTGACCCAATACTGAGCAATGCATTCATCAGCTGTGTGATGGGGTTCGACTGACAGCCATATTGCAATCCAACAAGTTATAAAATGGTTTACATTTAACTGAGCCAGTTTCTCGATAATGTTTGCTTGTATGAGTGTCAAAAGCCTTTGCCAAATACAGGTAGGCACTGCACACCAATTTTGCAGTCATCAAATGCTTCAGTGACTTTAAGAAATTCAGCAGATTTTGTAGGCAAGGCCACCTTTTCCAATGCCAAATTAGATAAGCTCAAGGACTTGAAAGCTGCTTAATATAAAAAATTATGAGACCATACGTTCTACTGCTTTACAAATGCTGCTGGTCAAAACTAATTGCTCTGCAACTCCTCTAATTAGTTGCATGCTCACCCTTATGGAGGGCAACTCCAGGCACTGGGCACATGTCCAGGGGAGACACTATGAATGATCAGGTTTAGGAAGGAATTGATGAGGCAGTGGTTTATGCTAATAAGGAAACTGATGCATCTCTTCTGTACCCATGGAATTAGTGCTTTTTCTTTTGGAGAGAACTTCCAATACATACTCGGTAGTAATTGTAGGTGATGATATGGAGTGAAGGGAGAAAAAAAAAGTGAGTGGACATGCAAGAATTTTTCCTTTTATTGGAAAGCATGTTTTAAGTAGGGCTTCCACAACAAGGGCTTTTTTCTAAACTTGGTACTGTAATATATTGTGGTAAATGGGATGGATGCCTTAAGGAAGGAGTTTAGAGGAGAGAAGCAATCTGTGGTATAAAATTAGCCACATATGCTGTGTGTACCCATGGGCTGGAGAAGCTTCAAATCTTAAGTCAGGCATTACTTGAAGACTAGCCCTGAAGACAGAAGGCATCTTAGGCAGAGTTCTGGTAGAAAAAAGGATAAAGGGGTATTTTAATTTGACAGGTGATTTAGCAACTGAGTGTCAAGCATATTAGTGTTAATATTTGAAAGACCAATGTCAAGTAGATTTCTACACCTTGTCTAGAGAGTTAATGATGTCATCTGGGAGTTTGTATATACATTTTCTACCTATGATGCAAGTTTGTCAATTTATGGAAAGGTAGTTGAAATCAAATGAATGTGTTATGTTCAATTAAGGATTCTAATTTGCTTAGAGTGACATAAGCTATGGAGAACATAAAAGAAGTTTTATAGTTAGCAAAGATATGCCAGGCTGACTTGTTTATAAATAACAGGAGTCCTGAATTGCTGGCTTACTAAGTTAACCATAAAAACAACATGAACACAACCCCCACCAGAAATACAGCTACCTCACCAATGGGCCTGAATAAAATGCATTAAAATCACAGTAAAAAAGAAGTTATGTATTCACCATAACATTCCATCCTAGTTGTTGCTCTTCATTTGTCTTCATCCTGTGGGTAGCCGGATCCGACTCATATCTCCACCGACCATTTTCTTGTACCAATGCACATTCCAGGGAGGTCCAAAATTCTAGTGGACAGGCTCAGCAGGTCTATCCCAATGCCTTACGAGTGGTCTCTGAATGCTTCAGTAGTGAAAGCGATCTTTCTAAAGTGGGGTCAGCCTTGCTACGATTTCTTTGCCTCTCCTTCCAACGCAAAGTGCAGTGAGCTTTTTGCTCTGAACCCCCATCAGGGGGAAGCCCCCAGAGATGCTCTGATTCATGCTTGGCCCCCTCCAGTCTTCTGTATGCTTACACTCTACTACCTCTGATTCTGAAATTCAAATTCCTTCAGAAAGCTCACAGGCTGGGGAGCTCAGTCATCCTTATTGCCCCATTTTGTCCTAGCCAAGTCTGGTTCCCCTCACTATGGTCTCATGAAGTGTGTCCTCCATGGACATTAGATCTGGTTCCAGACCTCTTCTTTTATCCCTCAGGGATACCTCACCCAGACCTGGGCAGTCTGAAGCTCACCACTTGGCTGCTCCGATTCTCATGCTAGTCAAGACTCCCAGGCTATCCTCACCGGTCAAAAAAATATTAGTTGCGGCTCATAAGGCTTCCATGAGGAAGATTTACCCTGCAAGTGGAAGCATTTTTCTATCTGGGCCTCTCTCAATGGGATCTATCCTTTTACCACACCAATTCCAGTCGTTCTCGAAATTTTGGCAAGCATTTTTCACTGAGGAACCAGTTCTTCTATGGTCAAGGTCCAACTGCAGCTATAACTACTTTTCATGTAGGTGACATGACTTCTCTAGCTTCTTCTAAGCTTTGCAAGCCTTTTTTTGAAGGGTACCTTCTTGCTTCAGCCTCCAATTAAGGACCCAATGCCTCCTTGGGACCTTATGCTGGTTCTGCAAGCACTTGTCCGTTCTCCTTTTGAACCGGCAGCTTCAGTAGATTTACAGTTTTTGTTTTGGAAAACAGCTTTCCTGATTGCCATTACATCAGCCAAAAGGGTTTCGGAACTTCAGGCATTGTCAATCAAACCTCCATATATGATCTTTCATAAGGACAGGGTACCTTTATGTATTAATCCCTCTTTCCTTCCCAAGGTGGCTTCAGAATCGAATATTAACCAAGTTATTAATCACCCAGTTTTCTTTCCCAATTTTCATAACAAGGGAGAATACAAATTGCATTTGTTGGATGTTCATTGACGATTAGGTTTTTATTTGCATAGAACTAATTCTTTCCATAAGTCAGACCCACTCTTTGTTTCTTATTCTAAGCCTTTTCTAGGGAAACCTGTAGCAGAAGTTGCCATTGCTCATTGGATTTCCCAATGTATTATCTTGGTGTATTCAGCTAGAGGTTTACCCCCACCATGACATGTTAAGGCACATTCGACTAGATCTATGGCTACTTCAGTTGCCTTCTGGTCTAGAGTTTCGCTAGATGATATTTGCTCTGCTGCCACTTGGACATCTTCGCATGCTTTCATTTCACACTACAAGTTGAATATTCTATCCATGAACAGGGTGTCCTTTGGCTCCACCATGCTCCGGAATATGCTTCCATGAGGGCCTCCCAGGTGTGTTGGTAGCTGGGGACTCTGTCCCACAGGTTGAAGGATAAATGAAGACAACAACTTCAGATAAAGAAGTGTGTGTACTCACCATAACGTTCCATCTGAGTTGTTGCTCTTTGTTTGACTTCAACCATCCCTCCCTCCTTCCCACTGCCTTTTTTTGTGGCTGTGTGGAGATCTGGATAGAAGAGGTATAGTCACCACCTTAGCATTCATTGTTGTTTTCCTTATATCTGGATACCTATGGTTATGAAGTAAGGCCTTGAGTTAGATTGGGATGCTAGGGATGGCAGCAAATTTGATCTGAAGGGAGGAGGAAGACAGGGGCATTATGGGTAGGGGAGGAGCTTGAAGCTCAGATCAGATGCTGGAAATGCAGCCGAGTCAGATCAGAGTACTCACAATTTGAAGGAAAAATGAAGACAACAACTTTCAGATGGGTTGCTGTCACTGCACTGAAAAAGATTCTATAACATTACAAATGTGTATATATTTGTAAGGCTAAGGAAAGCCTTGAGGGAAGGCATTTTTTTAACTGAGTAGTGACATATCAGGATGGGCTTGACTGGAATTCTACAAAAAAAGGAAAAAATAAAATTATTATGGGATAACAATGCTGAGTCCAATATGTAGAAGCCCTAATGGAAAAGGTAATCCCTGTCAGATATAATAGGACCATGTGCCATAATCAAGATGACACTGAGCTCCACAGATTTACATCAGTTACTGACCCAATTGAAATCAATTATTTGTTTCAAATGGCAAGATTATAAACTTCTTTCAATTGTATCTTTCTTCATATCTTCCCAGGTGAGCATCTATGTTTATTCACTTCCAGGTGAAAAATGAGCAGATAAACTTACAATCACTTGGTGTTCACTCAGCCGAGTGAGTAACTCTTCAGTCCAGGTAAAGAATCCTCTATGACTAAGACACCATGTGTGGTACAAAGCTCAGGCAGCCTTATGGGGGGGGGGGTAAAGATGAAATGGATTTAAAGAACTCCAATGGTAAGTTAAGCTGAATGCAGGAATGGAGTCTGGGATCAAATCCTTTTATAAAAGAAAGTCTTCATAAGAGAAGAAAGGAAGAAAATAATGTTTATAAATCATGTCACACAAGACAGTAAATGTTTGCCAGGTGATGGTTTACTTACAAGTGGAGTTATTTCGATTTCCAGTATAAGTAGATATGTATACCGCTCACAAGCATCCTTAGTGTTACACAGTAAGCAAATGTTTATTACACAGCCTCAGCTTACCTATTGCTATTAAACTGGCAACAGATGATAGCAAACTGTGATCTCATGGTGTTAGCAACAGATGAGTTATGAATTGATAGTCATCGTACAGTATTGGGAAATTTAATGGGAACACACTTCGGTTCAAAATGAGCACTGTGCACATTTTGTACAGGCATTACCACACTGTAAAGCATATACCAAGAGGGAATACAAATACTACCCTGTTTAAAGCCCTGTATCAAAAAGTCTTGTTTCTGCAAAAATTTGATTCAAAGTTCAATTTTCTTCTGTAGAACCAGTGTTCAAAAGCTATTTAAAGTTTTGCATGGGAAGAGAGTATAAATGGAATCATTTTTTAACATTGTCCTCTGTGAATCAGTAAGTGTATGAGAACTCAGTTTAAACTCCAGATTCTTTACTCTGTCAGTAAAATCTAAAAATCCAACTCTGTCTATCTTTAGGCAAAGCAAATTAAAGTTAAATATTCAAAAACAGAACAATTTGATTTGATTCAATTGTTTCTTCAGTACTAGAATGATATTTGGTCCCATGTCAACTGTTAAAGAATTTCCTTTGCGTTAGTGAGAGTTATCCATCTGCTGCGTCATAACTGCCTTGGTCAATGTAAACCTCCACATCTGTACCACATCTGTGCGTTGCTCACATTTGTGAATTGAGAAAAAAGGTAAAACTGCCAGCAACAGAACTTCATTTTACTAGTAGCACTATTTTTAAAATTACTGCCAGTGAAATCAAATAAAATACCCATTTTCAGTACAAGAAGACTTGAAACAGTTTTATCCTCAGTTATTATGGGAGCATCCTTTATAACTTCCTTTTAAATGGTATTGACTTAAGTTTGAATTTTTGGTGGAATTATATGAATTTTGACTTTTTACTACACACTGATTATCAAACTGGGAACAAAGTACAAAATCACGATAACAAGAACATAGTAACAAATACTCCAGTAATATACCGATAAAAATGTATAAATTAAGAAAGAAGACACACAGTTAAGGTTTTAAATGCATCACTAAGAAGACCCAAGATGAAAGACTAAAACAATGAGTAAAACATCACACAGAAAAATCAATTGGTTAAAAAACAACAAGAAATACCTAGCAACAGTAGACTTTCCACTGTGTGATGCCTTAAACCTCTCATATTAGAGATGGCATGGGAAATATGCAAATTACCCTTTAAGGACATCAAGTGTCTCAGCTAAATGGCAATTCTGAATGTCCATGACTTTTTCTTTTAAGTGTATTTATGGACAAATTCAGGCCAAGAAAGCCAAACCCCACTAGCTGTAGACATGCATGTTTCTGCCTTATTATGGCATCATCAGCACAGCGTAAGTGGAATTTTGGCTAATATTTGGATACACGGGGTTGTCGTACCCAACTGATATCCATAAATCTTAGGGTGACTGCAAAATATCCCAACTAACAATGAGTAAAAAGGTCACACAGAAAAAATAATTAGTTAAAAAACAAAAAAGAAAAATCTAGCAAAGCTAGACTTTCCTTAAATTCCTTAAATCTCTTCCTTATTCCTTAATTATTCTTGTAAGGAATCTTGTGGTTCCTTAAACCTCTTGTATTAGAGGTGACATGGGAAATATGCAAATTACAATTTAAGGACATCAGGTGTTTCAGCTAAATGGCAAGATGAAAGACTAGGTAACAGGGCTAGTGTGTGGCCTGAATAGTGCTGGTAGCCAAAATCATCTTGCCAGTCCCAGGCCATGGTAGAGTGAGTGATGACTCTGCCTGGAATACTTTTGTTGTAATGAGTATAACAAAACGTACACAGTTTTAGCACAGGTTGGCCCCTTCTTACTTTCACAAGAAAACGATGGAATGAAGATCTGAAAAATTTATTTCTGATGAGGCAGTACCAAAGTTGTCTATGGTCATCCAAGGTATGCAGAATATTCTCTCCCCCATTTTTAGGTTCAGGAAAGAAAATGGGGAGATGAATACCTTGGCTTAAAGTAAATTCAGATACCACTTTAGGCATAAAATAATTAGTTCTCAAAGAACCCCTGTGCTTATGGAAAATGAGGTAGCGTAAACTCACCATAAGAGCTTGCAACTCAGATACCCCTCTTACAGAGGCCAGAGCAAGCCGTAAAATTGTTTTTCATGTCCTCAAGTCATCCAGATTAATTGGTTCAAATGAATAAGTGGTAGCTTCTCTAACACAAAACTGAGACTCCAAGAAGGGGCCATCGATTTTCTTAAAAGCTTCTTATGTAAAACCCCTTTCAAAACATTTTGACATGAGACTGCATTGAAAGAGGATTATCCATGGGTAGACATGCTCAAATGGCAGATACGTGAACTTTGCAAAGGAATAACAAAGGTCACAGAATGGTACAGAACGTCACACAAATATAGAGCCTGAGAACAACTAGCTCTGAATGGGTTCTGGTTATGTTTGCACCAACTAGAAAACCTTTTCCCTTTTTTGCCTCCATTAGTACCTACTGCATGCCCTCAGTAATAGGTCACTAAAATGAATTAAGACCCTATCATCCAGGCAGTCGATTGATATTGGGGTGTATCAAATACCCCTGTTCTTGTGCGAGTAGATCCAGTCTCTGAGGAATCTTGTGGTAATTGCCACTGGCCATTTCCAAAAGAAGGGAGAGCCACAGTTGCTTTGGCTAGAAGGGAGCCACCACAAAGATCTTAGGAGATTCCTTCTGAAGTACCTTAGATATTAATGGAAAGTGTGGAAAAGCATACAGGAACATTCTTGTCCAAGGAAAAGAAAAGGCAGATACCAGAGCTTACTTTAAGCCCTCTTACATGGAGTCCTGGAACGGAATCTTGACAGCTTATTGTTCAGAGAACAGGCAAGGCTGTCTAGTTGAGGAACTCCAAAGATTTGATACATCTCTGGAAGACCAACTGATCTAGTTTTCATTCATGAGGGTCTGCCCTGGTCCTCCTCAGCTTGTGTACAACACAATTTTTGTCATGACAGAATGTTTTATGCCTATAGAGCAAGATTGTACTGTGAAGCTATACCACAAAGCTAACAAGACTAGTCTGCAAAGGGGGTGCAACCTGATCCCCCTTGCTTATTGATGTACCACATGGCGATGGTATTGTCTGTAACCACTTGAATAGGTTCTATGTACCAAAGATGGTTCAGAGAGTTGAGTGCCTTGATCAGGGCAAGCATCTCCTTGGTATTTATGTGCTTGCATCTGTCCATGGTGTTACACACACCCTGTACTTTTATTCCTCCTGAAACCTGCTCCCCAGTCAAAATGTGAAGCATCTGTGGTGATTGACCACTTTGAAGTAGAGAGGGAAAAGGGGAAGCCTGGATTTAAAGTTCTGTTGCCTCTACCAAAAGATTTCCTGTCAAGATAAAGGGTGCTGATGCTGAGACCAAAGAGATTTCTGAAACCACTCTGTATTTTGTTATACCATTTTTGAAAGGGGTATCATGAGAATCATAGATGCCATGAGACCCAAAATCCTGAGGTACACCCTTACAGTCACCAAAGTCTGCATGGAAAACCTTAGAAATACATTATGTTTTCCTGTGGAAGAAAAGCTCTTTGAACTGCAGTGACTAGCTGACGACATCCCAGGAACACAATCCTGAGTGAAGAAGGCAAGAAAAACTGTTCTCTTGGAATCCCAGCTTATGAGAGACATTCCTGACACTTTGAAAATAAATCTGCAAAGATAAGCAAGTCATCTAACTATGGAAAATGTTGCTACACTGTAGCCTGCAAACATAAGCAAGTCATCTAACTATGGAAAAATGTTGCTACACTGTAGCCTGCAATGAGCTATAACTGGAGCTACACACCTGTGAACACAATGTGATCCAGATACACAAAACCTTAAGAAAAGTCTGAAGTCTGGATGAATAGACATATGATAAATATTTTTCATGTTTGCTGATAGCACTAGACTTAAGAGGAAGATGATATAACAGGTTGTGAAGTGACATCATTTTGAATTTAGGCATGATCACAGACATGTTTTGAAAAGAAATCCAGAACTTGTCTCCAAAAAATTTCTTTCTTTGGCATTGGGGGCATCCTTGAATAAAAACATTTCCCTACCTGGGAAAAAGGAACTGGTTGTATCACTCATTGAAACAGCACTTGATGAAGAACTGGTGGAAGCAACAGAGTGATCTGGAAGAGGAGGAATGACCTGCTGGAAGGAGGAATTTTCTCCCAATGCCATCTGTAGCTTTGAAGAATAATATTCAGAACTTATTTGTCTGAAATTATGTTGCCAAATAGAAACTCAGACTTTCTGGAAGGAAAAAAAAAAGTGTCAGGGGTGGAAGGGGTTCACAATGTCTCCTGAACGGTCATTCACACTTGGATTGTCCATGATTTTGGGAGGTTTGAGACTTCTTTTTGAGCCCCCTTGAAAAAGGACTGCACAAACTGGATCCAAACAAAGCAAAGGGGGAGACAGAATTAATAAAAATGACTTGAGAACACTTCAGCAAGAACTTACGGTACTATTCTATTTATTATTTACCAGGTCACATAAATATGGGGAGATTCCTCAAGGTTGGAGACATGCACTTATTAAACCTGCCTTTAGGGGAAAGAGGAGTAGAACAAACAAAGTCATACAGAACATTAAAAGTTTACTTTCATGCTGTGGAAAATAATGGAGAAGGTATTGGATAAAGATACTGTCAGAACTGGATAGGCTGGGACTTGAAACCATATGTCAACATGCATATGTTGAGATAGATCTGTTACCACCTTAACATGATGTTTTACAACAGCAGCAGCTATGAATGAAAATTTGTGCTGTGATATAATTTATACAGATTTAACTTCAGCATTTGACAGGGTCATACACAAAACAATGATCAGTAAATTAGAACAACTAGGCATTGATGTACTCTTGATAAGATGGATAGCTACATGCCTTACAGATAGGACATGGCAAGTATCATACAGCAACTGGACAGGTGAAATCCTTGGTTACAGTCAGGGTGTCCCACAGGGCTCTGTCCTAGGCCCTTACTTGTTTAGATTATATCTTTCACACCTAACTTTTTCATTAGAGGTCTTCTACTGTCTATATGCAGATGACCTGAAATTGGGTAAACTGATTAGATGTGTTACAGATAAAGCATGAATGCAAAAGAACTTGACAAAATTGACTATTTGGGCACATGAGAATAATATGCTGATAAATACATCAAAAACTAAGTGTGTGACATTTGGGAGAGATAAATTGAAAGGTGAATATTTAACACACACAGTGACTGAATCTGTATATTCATTTAAGAACCTCAGTATATGATTAGATCCACGTCTGAGTTTTTCTAATTATATCAACCAAATGGTTAATAGTTATAATACTATAGTTGCATAAAAAGACTTATAAAACCTAGGGAATCAAAAATGATGAAGTCATTGTTAGCTACATTAGACCCAAACTTGAGTATGGAATAACAATATGGAAACCTTATACGAAAACATGCATGAGTAAACTTGAAAGAATATAGCAGAAATATAGCAATGGCATCCATGAATATGAAAATTTAAGTTATTATGAAATACTAAAATATCTGAACTTCTACAGCGTGTCTTATAGCTATCTAAGGGGAGCTCTTATTCAGGTATCTAGGGCATTTAGAGATAACTATCTCTGGGAATGTTTGGGTTTATTAAAAAGTACTAGAAAAAATCATCATCTTATGCAGAACATTCTATAGGAATGAGAAGTGTATTAATTGTTCTTAGAGAACAGCGGATGCATGGAACACACAACCAAATTATATTAAAGCAAGTACTAGTTTAGATATTTTTTATGAACAGCCCGGACACCTATTATGGGAACACGTGTTTTGGTATATTAGCAGGCTAGAACAAGGTGACCAACCGTCCCAGTTTTTCCAGGACAGTCCCGGTTTGGAAGTCTCTGTCCTGGAATCCCAAACATTGTCTTTGGTACACAGAAATGTCCTATTTTAGACTGCTCAGTCTGAATGGTGACCTGGCTTCCCGGGGCAGCCAGTCCCACTGCTTTCCCATCCTGAGTGGCTCTGGGGACTTTGCAATTTTTTGAGGATGTCATTGGGTATGAAGTAAGGTCGGATGCCCTCACCCTGGCAGGAGCTTTCCATGCTCTGCCACCATCCATCAGTCACTCCCTCAAGGACTTCTGTTGTGGGGTGCTCTGCCTGACCCCACTTTCTCAGGCAGGAGCTTTCCAGGCCCCACACCCATCTGCCCAGTGCGCCCTTACTAACTTCTGTCAGGGCCGACCACTACTGGCCTCCCCTTTCACCTGGCCAAGAGACCTTCCTCAACCACGGACCCTATGTCATGGGACTCTGCCACCTCTGTTTCTCTTGCAAGCTGCTAAATCATGCTGGATCACTCATGCCCTCAGACCTTCTCAAGTGAGCTTCCCTCTGATCCTGTCTGCCTCTCTGGAACTCCTCTCAGCCACTGAGGGGCAGATCCACTCTTATGAAGGCTTCAGAGTCCCCCTGCTTTCCCATCCAGAGCAGCAATGGGGACGTTTGAGATATTTCGAGGATGCCATCAGTTATGGAGTGAAGTTGGATGCCTTCACCCCAGCAAGAGCTCTCCAGGCCCCTTCTCCATCTGTTCTGGTGCTTCCTCAAGGACTTCCATCATGGGGAGCTCTGCCTGATCCCTTTCACCCAGGCAGGAGCTCTCCAAGCCCTGCTGCTGTCCGCCAGTCACTCCCTTAAGGACTTCCCTAGTGTGAAGCTCTGCCTGACCCCCCCCTTCAACCAGCCTTGCCACTATCTGCCTCTCTACCCCTTCCAGACTTCCTTCTCAGAGGGGGCATGGTCCATACCCCCTCACCCGGGTGGGAGCTGTCCTATCCCAGTCACTTTTCACCTCTATCTCCCTTCCAGAGTTTCATCGGGACAAACCCCCTTTCAGGCTTAAACTTCTACCCAAGAGAGAGAGCTCTTTTCCTTTTTCTTTTCTCTCCAGACTGCTGCCAAATCATGCAGTGTCACACGTGCTCTTGTAGCCTCTCAGGGGATCTTCCCAGCCTCATGGAACTCTGCTCGGCCACAAAGCCTCAGACAGTCCCTCATCCAGACTTCTGTGACACTGGTTCTCCCCTTTGCCTTGCACCTAGGGCTTTCAAACTCACAGGGGAGATAGACCTGGGTCCCCCCATCTATGTGCATTTTGCAGCACACTTCATTCTTGCTCCCCCATGGTGCCAGGCGCTGAAGAATGTGCATCACTTTGAGCCTCCTGCCATGTGGCCTCTTGCATACTGGGTGGTGCGATTCACAGAGTGGAATCCCCACAGTGCCGGGTGAAGGACAGTAGGCCAACCTGCTGGCCCCGGTGCAAGATGAAATGGCAGCCCTAACTCAACTCCCATGGGGGCCGGGAGAATGGGATTGCAGACTTGGCTTCTCGGGGTGTCCCTCAAATGTCCCAGTTTAGGTCCTAAACAAAATGGTCACTTTGGGCTAGAAGGGCATTAATCCCAGTGCTTGAAAGATCCATTATGTATGCATGCATATCTTCTTAAAAGTCTGTTTATCTGTATTTTATTGAAACAGGTTATTTTTTCCTTTTTCTGCTAAAACTGAATGAGGAGATAGAAAATCCCTTGGAAAAATGTAGAAAAGAAGGGCTTTAAAGATTCCCTGGATCAATGTGTTCCTTTCATCACATGTTCTGATCACCTCTGCAGCAGAGGGGCCAAACACAATCTCTAGCCAAGGGAAAATTTAACATCTCATTTTTATCAGCATTTGAGAGTTTGAGAATGCAGCCAAGGAAACCTCCTTAGAATGGTACCAATGACTTAGACACACACACAATGAGTAGTGACTTATGCAATAGAAGATACTAATCATAGGATTCATGATGGCTTGCACAGAGTCTAAGAGTCATGTAAGACTCCATGCAGCCATAGCGATCCAGGAACAGCCCGAAATACAGTGTAAGAGACCAGCTAAAACGTCTCTTACACGGGCAGGCGTGGATATGCTAATTACCTCACTTGCAGCTGAAAGGCATGCAAATGAGGTAGATTAGCGATCCACGAAGCTGAAACCAGCCCGTGTAAGAGTCGTGTTAGGTGCAGAAATGTACTCAGTTGACAACTGAGTACGTTTCTGCAAATAACACAGTGGAGCCATGTCAGCTCCAAATAAAGTGTACATATGTGTCAGGCAGCATGCCAATGGCCAAATATGTGGCCATTGGCATGGTAACCCAATGCAAACATGAAAAAAAAAATTTTTATTTTTTTGGCGATCGGCGATGTTTAAACGCAGTGCAGCCCTGCGCAAACGGGCTGCGCTATATAAAACATAAAAATAAAGGTTTTAAACCCACAAATGTGGGTTTTATGCAATGCATGGATTTACAATGCAGGGACTAGCAGACCAAAAACAACATGGCCACCGTTTAGTGGTTGCTAAGGGGGAAAGCTGAGTGTAAGACACGTAACTAAGCATTAGTAGCAATCCTATGTAAATGAGTGGTAGGATAGTGAATCTCACTGTCACATAGCAAATGAGCACATTCCGTGTAGTGTAAGAGTTAGATATGGGGGAGTAACAGAGTAGGAAATAGGTGACATCACAGAGGGGAATGTCAGAAAGAAATCAAGCTCATTGGAGCAAAGTGGTATGTGAAAGATGTCAGTCACACAGCATAGAAAGAGGAGTGTCAACAGATAAGCATGGGAAAGTCAAGAAATGGAAGGTGTACACTGTGGCTAACACCAAAGTTTCTTGCTGTGCATGCATGCGTGCGCGCTGGGAGGCGCGAGTAAGACAGAGTGCGCTCATGTAAGCGTGAGTGCGCGTGTGTAAGGCAGAGTAAGCATGTAGGAGCCTGCTTAAAGATCTGTAAACCTGTTTGCGCTGGTGTGCGTGCGTTTTAACCTGAATAAGCAGATTCTAGTCCGTGTAAGCATGTGTGCACACGTGGTAGCCACTGTGAGCGTGTTTTCGCTGGTATGCATGCTGCCCCCCCCCTGAGGAAACAGAGAGGAAAAAGGAAGCAGAAGAAATAATAGGAAGCTAGCAAGGAATACTGGTAGAGCTAGCAGGTGAAAACAATTACAAGCAGGCAATTACACAGGCAGAATACTAGCCCAGCCCAGCACATAAAACACTGCAAACAGCATTGCAGTATGTTTCTCTCAAGAGACACTGCAAGACAGGAGTAAGCTATTAGAAGTGAAAACTGAAAAAGCTGCACTCAGACCAAACATGCTAGGGGCTGCCATAGCTGTTATAAGGAGACATAGGAGACTTGCTGAGGGTGGTGACAATGCAAATGCTGCCAGACAACCCACAGTGAGGAGACGGAGAAGAGTGTACAGGCCCAGGGTCACCTACCAGGGGTTACATGAGCTGGAGATAGTGGAGCGCTATAAAGTGGACAGAGAACTCCTGCAGCAAATTGTTGAGCTGTGCACGCCACGCCTCACACACAGAACCAACAGAGGGGAACCCATCCCAGTGGAAACCAAGGTATGTGTTGGCCTAAGAATACTAGCAACAGGTACCTTCCAGAGACCAACTGGTGATATGATGGGGATCTCACAGGCATCAGCATCCAGGGTACTGCACCAGTTCCTGGATGCCATGTCGGCACATGTCGGAGATCATGTATATTTCCCCAATTCCCATGAGGCATTGGCCAGCAATATGTGACTCTTCCAGCAAATAGCGGAATACCCTGAGGTAATGGGTGCAATAGACTGCACGCATATACGCATCAAGGCACCAGCTGGTGAGCAGGGTAGGGCCTACATTAACCACAAGGGCTTCCCCTCCATCAACTGCCAGGTCGTGTGTGATGCCCAGGGCATAATAATGAATGTGTGTGCTGGCTGCCCTGGAAGCTACCATGATTCCCATATCTGGCATCTGACGCATCTGTACCAGACATTTGCCAATGGGGACATCCCATATGGTCACTTAGTCGGGGATGCTGGATATGCACTGGAGCCGTGGTTGATGACACCCATCAGAAACACACACACACACCTGAACAAGAATGCCTTAATGAGGCACACGCACAAACATGAAATGTAATAGAGCATGTGTTTGGGCTGCTCAAGTCACGGTTCTGGTGCCTGGACACATCTGGTGGAGCCTTGCAGTACTCACCAACTACATGTACCCAAATTGGCATGGTATGTGCTATGCTACATAATATGATTCTGTGAAAACAGCTGCAGCAGGACCAGCATAGGGCCGGGGCAAACAGCCCCCCACCATTGTCAAGGCCATCACAGACAGAGCGTGACTCAGAGGAGGAACAACCTGAGCCTGCCCCAGTAGGCAGACGGAGGCATGCCCAGTATGCCCTGGCCTTGGCAAAGAGGCAACGCATAGCACATACACTGGCTCAGTAGGAACCCTGGGAATGATACCCCTCTCTGACTCACTTATATAGTAAAAGGGACGCCTAACATGACACAACCTGCTTTCAAACATATACAGGGAGTGTAGTATGTGCATCCGACATAGGCAGCCCTGCAGCACCATCTGAGGCATGATTGCCATGTGTTAAGCAATGTAACACCATCTAGTATATGCAAACATAATGACCCTGCCTAACATCTCACCCTCACCAAGCACGATGCCACACTATGAAGACAACAAGATCAAGTACAATAATTGGCTGAAGTATTGCTGTTAGTCAAAGGGGAACAAATGGCTGACAGCCTGGGATGACATGCCGAGCAAGACATGATGCTCCACCTGCTAGGGATGGCACGCACCCAGCACACCTGGCTGTGTGGATAATGGCAAAGGCTGTTGTCACCACCACTGTGCCTTGAATAGGTAAGGCTGGAAACACAAACCCACCACCATAGGTAGCACAAGGGATAACAACCTGGACATAATGCTACCCAATGCCAGAAGTCTAAACTGCAAGATGCATGCAGACCAAACCCACCTCAGCATGGAGAATGGTAATATCTGTTCTGTAACAGAAACCTGGGTAAAGGCTCAGAAGAGCACCCTAATACTACCAGGTTATGCCTTATACCATGCTTTACAGCCCCAATATATTGAACACACTACAATAGGAGTGTGGCTATCAATAATTGTCAAGGATAACCACACCCCCAGGTTGGTACCACAGCAAGAAGCAGCATGGACTATCCACGAGCAAGTAACAGTGGCTCAAACTGCGTCCCAGTTTGCAGCCTGCTATAGACCACCCTCCCAAACCCAGGAACCCCAGTCAGCCTTCCTGAAGACACTGCAGAGTATGAATGCCTCACCAAATACCAAAGAATGCACACACAAAGTATGACATAGGTGGTAATCCATTATGTACGGAAGAAGTAATCAGGGACCTAGGGACACAAGTGGACAGTAACCCGTCATGTGACACTCACATTGCCAAGGTGGCCAGGAAGACCTGCTATATTGCCCACCTTAACATGAAAGGATGCACATGTAGATCAAGAGAGGTCACTGTGCCCCCATACTCTTCTCTTATCAGGCCCATACTTGAGAACAATGCCCCATTTTGGATGTACCTTACCTGACACCTGCAGCAGTTAGAAAGACTCCAAACGTACCTCACCAAGAGGATAAAGGGTCCAAACATTTGTCATCTGCTGCCTGGCTGAAGAAACCCCAGCCCAATTCACATGCATACTGCACAGTCAGAGGCGATGTATGCCTGATGTACAAGGCCATGTCCAATCCAGAATGAATTTACATGCTCCACTGCAGAAACTCCAAATCCAGCAGAGACACCACAGTGAGATATCTGAACCTCAACACATAGATAAATAGGATGTGCTGGAGGGACAGATGCATAACCCAGAGGCTCCTTACACTCTGGAACAGAATCCCAGTCCATGATAGGCTGAGCTCCACACTCATACTCTACAAGAGAAATCCGGTCAAGTGCATGGGAGATAGTAGGTGTACACTGGGGGCCATCTCTGTGTCACATCTAGTAAAGTAAACCCTAAATGGGCATAATATGCACATTGCAAGGGGTGTCGAAAGCCACACACAGTCTGTCTAGGCTCAAACATGGCCAGGGCAGATAGCCTAGTATGAACCTATGAATCTATGACGATACAAATTGTGCAGGACACAAAGGATAATCACACAGCTGTCCTAACTGATGGTAGGAACCATGGTGATAATCCACAGATATGCTCTGCATTACTCAAATATCACAAACAATACACCAAACCCACACACATTGCCAACATCCAACCTAACAGATTCTTTGCAAACTCCCCACCAGCACCAAACTGCCAAATATCTATCCCAGCAGAGTGCTGGCCCCCTGACATTGCAGATGCTGAGGTAACAGCCAGCATCTACAAAGCAAACCACACAGCATCAATGGTACCAGATGGTGTCCTGGGTTGTGTCCAACAAGAACTATAAGAAGAATGGAATACCAAATAGCACTACTGCTCACTCTCAGTCTTACCACGGGATATGTACCCAAAGAACAGTGTACAGCAACAGTGGTCCCTCACCACAAAGGTGGTGCCTAAATGGATACTGCAAACTATCACCCCTCAACCCTGACTATCTTGGTCGGCAAAGTAATGGAGAGGATGATCATGGACCCCAGGAATAACGAGATTGGGTACCTACAGACATTGGACCCTACCCAGTGTGGCTTTCATAGGGCAGATCCTGCCCCTTAAACATGTCTGACTCATGTGAAACACGCACCAAGGCCATTGATGAGGGGAATGTGGTTCACACAGCCTATCTGGACCTTGCTAAACCCTTCCATACAATACCCCAGTTGTTCAGTACAGATAAGCTCACCAGCCTAACTATAAACCCATATCCAAGTAGATGGGTTGCAAACCAGCTCAAGGACAGAACTGACCTGGTCAGAAATGCTACAGCCATGTCAGACTACAAACCAGGTACAACTGGCATCCCACAAGGCACGGTCCTGGGACATCTCTTGTATGGTATATATGTCACATAGGTACAGGCCAACATGGAAGGACTGTGTCTGAACAGGTTCGCAGATGACTACAAACTGCCCACCATATCGGACAAGCATCCTACAAAAGGTACACATAGAAAAAGACAAGTGGTGCCACAGCCATGTCAACAAGCAAAATTCAGAATAGTGTATAGTCATCCCCTGTGGAAACACAGTACGTGGCCACAAATTACCACATAGGTGTTAACCCATTAAGTACATCAGGAGCAATAAGAGACCTGGAGACACAAGGTGATAGATATCCTGCATGTGACAACCATGTATCTGGTGGTTACAGAAACATACCATATAAACACCTAATCATGAAGGTAAGCACAGCTAGGTCAAGGGAGGTCATTGTGCCTCTCCAGTCATCCATCAGCAGCCTCACAATTGCGTACAATGGCCCTTGTGGGATGTACCTTAGCAGACACCTGCATCAACTGGAAAGACCCCAAAAATACCCCACCAGGATGATCTCAAAGCTGTAACAGATGCCATGTGTTGCCTGATTAAACAAACTGCACCTCCACACAGTGCCATACCACCTGGCTAGAGGTGATCTGTGCCTGATGTATAAAGTCATGACCAAGCTGGAATCAATGGACATTTGGCACCATGTAAAATCTGAATGCTGGTGACCTATGCACATGACAGGCCTGAACCCCAGCACTGACATAAACAGGACATGCTGTACTGATTGGTCCATAACCCAGAAGCTCACTCCACTCATGACTAAACTCCCAGTACAGGTTATCCAGGGAGTCCCTCATTGACTGTCATCCAGAGGAATCATGATGACTGGATGGGAGATGGTAGGTTTACCCTGGATATCACCTGTATGTCACAGACAGAGGCACAGCACACTAACCTTGAAATATGTCATGGCAAACACCAGTAAATATGTGTGTTGAAGGACAAACACTCTCTGACTAGCATTACAAATGGCCTAGGGCACATGGCCATTGTTTGTCACTGTCCACACAAGTTGTGGAATACATTAACAATGTCGGACAATCTTGTTCTATGTTGTCCATATCTGAACAAAAAGCAACATGGTCATATCTGCACAACTGGCCCACAACCAGTCTGGTGTGCTCACTACAAATATTACAAGCAGTGATAGGACTGAAACCGATGATACTGTCCACCACAGTGAAAGTACTGAACCAGTGATACCCAGTAATTTGAATAGCGCTCTCTGCTAATGCGTCTCTCACAAATGTCATAATATAGGTAGGGGTTTGAATTCTGCAAATGCTCAGTGTGTATGTGTGAATGTGGGGGGGGGAGTAGGGTGTGTGCAATTCTATGTGTAAGAAAAATGTCCCTTTTGGCAACTAGTACAACATACCACATGCTGCATATTCCACTGTCTAAACACTGATGATGTCAGCACCCTATAAGTACAGCAGGAGAAAGCAAGCCTCCCAGTAATGCAAGTAGCGCGCTCTGCTACTGCGTCTCTCACAAATGTCATAACACAGTTAGGTAGGGGTTTGAATCCTACAAATGCCATATGTGTTTTTGTCACACAGTTTGTCCATGTGTGTGGGGTGTTGTTCCCAATATTGCACGACATAGATTATATCAGTAATGTCAATGCACACATGATGTATGTGTGTGCCACATACACATATGTACCTGTGACCTTCAATAGTTCCCATGTCTGAAGCCTGCCTCATGTAAATACATGGAATTTGCATTAGACAGCTTTATGACTGTGGTTTTCTGTGCAGGGGCTGCATGTGGTATGTGAATATACAGTGCGAGTTGTATATGGTGTCATCCTACCAGTGAGGGATACACGTCTGGTATGGAGCATATAGTCCACATGTTGTTGATGAACAGGTGCAGCATGTTTTCACCTCTTGTGGGAGTGGTAACAAGTTGTTCCATAGAAATTCAGTGAATAAATGCTAGGAACCCTTCAGCTAGGGTCTTGGAGCTAGAGTAATGCTCACACTCAATGTTTGGGTAGTTGCAGTCCACCCATATAATGGTGTTTGTAGAGACCGTCATATTCCCAGTGTTGTCAGGAAGGCCAAGTGGGTTTCCTGGGTATGGGAGGGTGGTGTGTGCCAGGCTATGAACCTGAAGGCAGTCTAACCCACTGTTAGTTGCACATGGATAGGCTCTGATGCTTTGTGCTGTGCCACCAACCTGGAGCTGCGTGTATCTGTGGTGCCCTTGGGTACTTCCCCCCTGTTCTGGTCTGGTGCATGTTTAGGGGACGACAAGCATGGTATGAGGTATAACCTGGCAGTGATGGGGTGCACCTGGGAGCCTTGAACCAGGATTCTGTTACTGCACAGATATTGCTGTTCTCCATGCTAAGGACAGTTTCCAATGCATGCATCTTGAGGTTTACACTGCTGGCGTTGAGTAGCATTACTATTAGTGTCCTATACCGTGTGATACCTGTGGAGGTGGCTATGTAATTTGAGCCTTGCATAAAAAGGCACTATGTGTGTAGCAAGAGCCTTTGCCAATATACAATGGCCCATGGGTGACAGGTGCAAGCTGTCCCTAGCAAAGCATCGTGGCTTGTCTAGCATGTAATCCCATGCTGACAGGCATTGGATCCCCTTTGAATGACACCGAAACATAAGCCAATTGTAGAAATTAATCATCCTGTCTACATATTGTGGCAGCATTCTTGGTGAGGGTAAGATGGTACTCAAGGTCAGGGTCATACCAGCCTGTGCCACATGCTCAGAGAGCCCCTCTATGTCCCCTATCATGTAGTCCAGGGAAGTATGTCACAGGTCATTCACACTGGCACGGACAATGACTGAGTCATATTTGTACATGCCTTGGAGTGACCTGTATGCTTGTGTTATGTGGTGGATCATAGTGCCCAACGGGCATCTCACCATGACCTTCTCCTTGTTCAGCCTGGTGAGCGGGTCCTCAGTGTACCTGACGATAGAAGTACCTATTACAACTGTAGCAGGTGTGTTGTTTAGCCTTACGGGCTGTGACTGTTCGGCACACAGGCTTTGTGAGCTATGTGTTGCACGTGCTCTGTTCTGGCGTATTGTTTGCTTGTGTGTCTGCTTCGGAGGTGTCTGCTGCTCAGGCAGGATGCTATTCTGAGACTCCAAGAATGTTCCCGTGTGTTTATGTGTTTGGATTGCTGTCGTGGTAGGTCTATGTGAGACTGGTATTGTATTCACTGTAGTATCCCGCTCCACCTGACAGGTTATGCCATTACTGAGTTAAGAGAGCTTAGCCCCCAGTTTGGCTATGTGGTTGCATCTCTCACATGTGTTGTAAGTTTATGGGAAGGGGAGAGAGTTGTCTGTGTACATGAGGCAGCTGTAACATTGCCACATGACTCACAGATTCACCAACTGGACCAGAGAGGAGATTGACAAGTGACCTTTGCACATGCCACCATAGTATTGTGAATTCCATAATAATTAACAACACATAAGGCCAATGGGGAACAAGGTACTCAAGGTGAGTATGTGAGGGTGTAGTGCTTCTGATTTGTTAGTGCTGGCATATATAAATGCTTTCATGAGCAAATGCCAGGTAAGTCATATGCAATGTGTTACAGGCAACTTACATGCAAACAGGACAAACAGTGATGTTCTGTCAAGTGAGACATGGACATCAGTACAGTAAGCAATACAGATGTCACTAGGGATCCACAGATGCGCTGTAAATCTGCATTGCAGGTGGAATCAGTGTTACAGGGAAATAACAAGCAGACATGCATACAAACAAAGCTACAGTCAGCAGGCCTGGATCTAGTCTATGCTACAACAAACAAGGTGTACCACTTCCAGTAGGTAACAGTGCAAATATGCAGGCACTATAAGCCTGTACCCAGAAATTCACAGGCCAGACGGGCAGGGTCCAGCCTCACCTCCCACAAGTGTATAGACCATGTACCTTCATAATGTAGAATAACCTGCCTGAAACCCAAGTGCTCATACCTGAACTAATACACATTTCGAATAACAGACACTGAGCCCTCACTCAGCAGTTCCAAACTTAGTAGGATGTATGCTACCTGTCCTGGCACCACAGTATCCTTGACATTTATGGAGACTCTCCCTCCTGTCATAGTTAGTTCTGTGTTTTGGGGCTGTCAAGCATGGTATGAGGTGTGACCTTGTAGTGCTAGGGTGCTCTTGTGAGTCTTGAACCTGTTGTGTATTACTGCACAGATATCAACATCCTCAAACATCCTCATTGCAGAGTTGAGTGTGGACTGCATGCAACTTGCAGTTTACATGTCCATCATTGAGTATCAATACTTACATTTTCTTATCCCCTGTGCTACCTATGTAGGTGGCCTTCTGTTGACAGCCTTACCACCAGTATGCAAAGACGTGCAGACATTACACTATGGTAATTACTATGGGTGTACAAAACAATACAATGACAATCATACTGTTACTGCATCAGGCATGCTGGGATATACCCACAATGATATCATTACACTGTACTGTTGACAACATGATACTATTACTACACTTCTATGTAGTCACCCTGTGCATCACCACCATGTTAACCTGTTCCTGCACCGATGTTACAGATTGCAGGAGGTGGCACAGTTTCATCATATGCACAGGGTGTGTACTTTGTATGCCTGAGTCTGCCACTGATACAACCAATTGACACGTATGTGTGTGTGTGTTGGTGAGGGACAGCAGTACAAGATGGGGCAATGTTGATGCAGTGTGTGCATGTATGTGGTAGCCCTAGGTGTTATCAATTCGCATGTGTGTATATATGCACACAGTTCCACCTCATGGATGCCATATACAGGTGTTTGTGGACAGCCACAGACTGTACCTGCCAGGTCATACAGATCACTGTCTCTGGCCTTGGACACGGTACCTGTGCTTGGCAGGGGTGCTATGGACCATATCAGGTACTAAGCCAGAATGGGTACTGTCATCAGAAGAAGGTGGTTGGTGACTGGAGACAGGTCCCTGTTGGGACTGTCCAGAGCCATGTGCACGTGGTCTCCTGGGGCGGTCTGATGACAGCACAGACCCAGCATTGCTGGGGCTGCTGCTGGCACTATGGGAGCAGCCGCGGGCCTGTTGTCGTCCGCGACGACTACCAGCTGCTGCTGTTGCTGGCATACGCCCACGTTGACGCCTCAACCATCCACCATTGCCCTGGCTCATGGACATGTAGTTGTGGAACAGATCTAATGTGTCCCCCCAATGTCTGAAAATGACCTCGGTGAAATTACGGATGGCAGCTGCAACATCACGCATAGTGGCATTCATAGCTGTGTGACATGCTCTCAGCTCCCTCAGACCCTGTCTGGTGTACCGTTCCATACGTGACTGTGCCTGCATTACAGCCCGAAACATAGCTGAGGTTGAAAGACCTCTGTGGGCATGTCTGACAGGGGCAGTACACCCATGTATGCTCCCACGAGAACCCCTGGACATCTGCCTGTGTGGTACCATGTCAGGACCCTGGCCATGGCTGCTGTGTGGGCATGCATGTGCCACCGATACCACATTACCCTGGTCAATGCCCACTGTATCCTGTCCATCACCTAGGGACATTGGTGACAAAGGATGTATTGGCAGGATGACTGTGCTCATTGATGGGGTCGACAGCTGTGTACTGTCAATTGGCTGACCAACGATGGACCCTGACACACCTCCCTGTGCCATTACACAGGTATCATCATTATCACTATCCATGGCAGCTAATTCAGGTTCCCTGCTGCACAACACCAGAGCAGCACCAGAACCTGTGGGAGTAAGACAGGAAACACAGTTTACAATGTGTACACAATGTTACCACTGATACACACAGGCACACATGCACACATGCGCACATGCACACATACACACATGCACACATGCACACATGTGCACATACACACATGCACACACGCACACATGCACACATGCACACATGCACACAGGTGCACATGCACACATGCACACATGCACATGCACACATGCACACATGCACACTCCTCAGTATATGAGATATCAACACACAGACACAAACACACCTGCAATCAAACACATAGCACTACTGTTTGAGCCTATTATTACTATTACCATCAAGAGTATTGAAGGTATTGTTATTACACACTCACCAGCATGGATAGGCTGCCTTGCTGTTACACCAGAGGGACCTGCAGAAATGAGACATTTATTGTCAGTGGGCACAACTGTGCCATTGATACTGTGAGTATGATACAGTTCAGTAGTACAACAGTTGGCTTTCACAGGTCTACTGTTGATATTGAGAATATCACTCTTGCACAATAATTACCAAGATAACAGCTACAAACCACCGCCCTACTATCCTTCATTGACTCTATCAACATAAATCGCAACAATAACACTCCTTCCTCCGCTTTCTTTGTAGACCTGTCAAAAGCCTTCGACATGGTTAACCATCAACTTCTACTACACCGCTTAAAGTCCCTCTCTCTTAACAACAAGGCCTTGAGTTGGTTTTCATCCTATCTTGAAAATCGCAAACAGGCAGTCCTCTGGGATAACCATCTCTCTGATCTTCTCCCCACCTCCATAGGAGTCCCTCAAGGATCCATCCTAGGTCCTCTTCTATTTTCCATTTTTATAAATGATCTGCATCTAGCCACTCCTCTATCTACTTGTATTCAATATGCTGATGACACAACCATCATTTGCTCCGCCAAAACCCAGACTGAACTTCACCTGCTAACACAAAACACCTTCACCACCATCGAACAATGGTTCTCCAACCACTGCCTCCTCCTAAACCCCAAGAAAACCAAACTACTGATCTTTCCACCCACTCACCTATCTCCCTATTGACTTCACACTTACATCTAACAATGGCACACTTATTGCTCCAGACCAAACAACTAAACTATTGGGTATTACTATCGACAACCAACTAAAATTTGACTTTCATATCAACTCCACCATAAAATCAACTAACAGGAAACTTGGATCTCTATATAGAATCAAATCTTTCTTAACATCTGAAGCTAGAACTATCATAGCTAGAACCCACTTAATCTCTACCCTATTATATGCTTCTTCTATATACACTAACCTTTCAAAGTATAACCTTAAGAAACTAGCCATGTCATACAACAACATAGCCAGATTTGCCACTGCCTCTCCATATAAAACTCACCACTGTTTGAATCTTTTAAAACTAGGTTGGCTGGAATTACCCCACCTCATACAATACTACCAACTCACAATTGCACATAAAGTCCTTTATCACCCTGAAAACACACCAATGCTCTCTACACTCATAACACCCTATCACAATATGAGGCATCTCCGTTCCTTCAATAAAACTCTGATAAAAACTTCTAAATCAAACAATGTTGCAGGAGATTCTATATTTTCCAACTCAATTGGCAAAATTTGGAATCAACTTCCACCAGACCTCACAACACTGACTTCTATTCCACTATTTAAATCCAATCTAAGACTCTACCTAAACAACCACAGGCTATGCTCCTGTAACGACCCTGGGTAACCTTTCTCACTCACCCTGCTTCCCCTCTTTACTCTTCACCTGGCCTTCTTCATCATTTCTCCAGCTTACTTAACTTTCCCTCTTATTAATCTATCTCTCTATCCCTCTTTATTCATTCATATTTCTTAACCTAAATACTGATGTCTTTGAATAACACACCTTAACCTTGTATCCAGTTGGACTAGCCCGGTTAACAAATGTAAAATAAATAAAAAAAATAAAAAACCGAGGACACACCTCACACATGCATAAACTACCAGTGTACAGAACAGTCAAATATACATATGGCATGTTACCTGCATGCTCCGAGTCCTGCTGCTGGGTGGCTCCAGCCTCCATCATTATGCATGTATGCTGCTGCTGTTGTTGCTGTTGGGCTGGAGCCACAACACTTAGGAGTAGTCCCTCCAGTCTAGTGAGGGGGGGATGTATAGCCACCCCACCACCTGTGGCAGGCTGTTGCCTGTGGATATCCGACGCACGCTGACAGACATTTCTAATTAAATCACTGCAGTGATTGCGTACCTGCTCATATGTCCGGTTATGCATGCCTATGTTATTTACCCGACAGACCAGGTCTTGCCACAGTGCAGCCCTCTCCTGCTGGTTCTGGCTGGTGCGGGAAAAGAGTATTGCGAAATCCCGCACCAGGCTCTGGTGTATCTCCTCATCCTCCGCAGCGGAGTAGGTAGGGTTTCGCTGGTGAACCATAGCCCTGAAAAGGAAAAGAAAAATATGTCAGCAATATATGTCAGCAAAATATGGCACACATAATACACATAATACTCGACTGTAGTGATATAACTTAACTCCCATTTATAGCATCTGTCTGTCTATTGGGGGATACACATGTAAATGACCAGATAGTGCTCAGCCGACAACTGTGCAACAGTACCTGGCACACTCCATACGACAAACTAGTATACTCCAGCAGTCAGCACACTGATTCAGGTCCAATGCATAACGTCACACTGGGGGTTTGTATCAAGGTACTGTATGGGGAACATTATCAACCCATGCACTGCATGCAATGCACGTTACATATTTCACTGGTAATGCACACTACTCTTACTTGTCATAACCCTACCTACACCGCAGTCACATACAGGGTAACACAGCACAACATATGGCAATGTAGTATGTTTGGATCGCAATACCTCACACATCTGTCTCTGGCCTCACACCAAGGACACACACTACCATGACAGACAGACAGTCATGGTGACCAATCACACCATTACATAACATGCACCCAGTCACTGGCACACTCATTCCACCTCACATAGTTGGTTTGCAATGGGTTCGTGGGTGTGCATTGTGTCTTAAGTAGGTAGTATGCTATTGGCCCTGGGCCTACAGCAGCATACTGTTATGCTACCCTGCCCCTTGTGACACATGTGATGTGATTGTACCTGCTCCTGTCAAACAGTTACACCGGGTGACTCATATGGCATATTACCTATCTGCATAACATTCAGCAGGGGTATGTCTGACATCTACTCATGGGGAGCCTTGTTTCTTAATGCTGTGTGGTTTACTCCAGGGTATGTCTTATCTGTGGGTAGGAACCTGTACCTCCACCATGTGCTCTTTACTGCGGTGACAAGGACGACAGACATAGGTCATTTAGGTTGTGGATGTTGTGAGGTGTTACCATGGTTGTTGGACAACTGTCATGGGTGTGACTTAACTATGTATATCCAGCAGTGGTAACCTCTATGTAGGTAGTATGGGTGTGCTCTGTGGTCTTGTCAGTCACTCTGCATAGGTAATGTGTTTGAGTGCATTGTCACAGTTTCTTACATATGACTGTGTCCTTCTCCATATCTGTAGCTGTCATGGGAGGTACATACCGTGTAGGACATTGTGGGGTGTAGAGGGGTACAGTGACCTACATGTCCATAACTGACACACCATGTCTGCTGACACATACCATGTGCAGGTATTACAGGACTAGTGTGCCACTGTGAATATCAATGGGGAGCCTCTTGTACACTTGTTGCCCCTGTTCCCCAGGCAAGCACATATGTGGTGGTTAGTGGTGTAAGTATTTTGGAATGGGGTATGGTACTCCAGTATCCACACTTTTGTTCACTCCATGCCTTTGTCACCAGGCACCTGTTACAATACATCTGCACACATGTGCCTCACTCAGTATATATATATATATATATATATATATATATATATATATATATATATATATATATATATGTGTGTGTGTGTATACATATACATATATATGTATGTATATATATATATATATATATATATATATATATATATATATATATATATATATAGATAGATATAGATATGGAGAGAGAGGGGGAGAGAGAGAGAGAGAGAGACAGAGGGAGAGAGAGAGAGAGAGAGGGGGTGGGACAGAGGGAGAGAGATAGTCATATACAGACATATCTGTAGACAGTCAGATCTGTCTGTATATGTATCTACATATATCTATATATGTATGTGTGTATTACATGTATATGTATGTACATATTCTATCTATATATGTCTATGTATTTCTACATCCCTCTCTATCTATGTATACATATATGCATATTATATATATACATACATATATATATATATATATATATATATATATATATATATATATATATATATACATACATATATCGATATACATACGTATACATATGACAGATATATATATAAACCTTTTTATTTACACATATGTATACACACACTAACGTACTGATAAACATCCATTACTGTACAACCTACATTGTACATTGATCTACAATCTACATTGATATGTGCACATAGTTACCTTCACATACATATGCATGTACAGCCTTCAGTGACAGTTGCAGTATGTCCCCTGCCCTATGCACATCTTCATATACATAGATACAGACCAACAACACATATGGAGGGTTCATAGTATGTAGACTATTATATTATTACTTTACATTACCTGTGTTTGTTACAGCTGTTTGCGTTGGCTTTGTGATGGTTGGCCTGTTGCTGCATCTCTTGCCAGCTTCAGTTTGGCTTGGCAGTGTCAGGTTGTGATGACAACTTGTTTGTTTTGTTGTTTTAAATTGTCTTTCTTTTCTCTCTCTCTCTCTCTCTCTCTGTCTCTACCTCCAGAGGGTGCAATGAAAGTACTGCATGTGTGGACTGGGAGTACATGATGCTTTTGTAGGTATCTGCACATGTCCATGTGATGGCCTCTGCACCAATTGTTAGCCAGCATTTACTAATTGCATGCAGCCTGTTGTGTAGTGATTGCAGTTCTCACTGTGATTTCAGGACAGTGCTATAAAAAGGTATATTAGGTAGGCGTAGCCCTTTCAGATTATCAGGGTGGGGACCATGCTGGTATGCTGTGGACACTGTTCTGTGAGTGTAACGGTTGGTATGTCTCTCATATTTCAGGCTGTGTTGTAGACACTGCAATGCATGTTGTACTGTAACCTGAGTATTCCTTCCTCCGGTTTCCTCTTCTCAGCGTGTATGTAAACTGACACCTAAGACTAGTAATACTGTGTATATGGGTGTGTGCTTTCCTGTGGGACTTCTGGTGTAACTGGTATATAGCAGTGGCTCTTGCAATTTGTTGCTATGGCTTCAATATTTGCCCTTTGCATTCACTCCTTGTATGCCTGCTAGGTGTCTTTACTGTAATGTGTTGCTATGGCTTTCCTATTTTCCATTTACATTCACACCTTGTAATGCTTGCTATATCTGTTTGAGCAGCAATTCCCTATTTGTTTGTTGTGGTAGGGTGGTACTGCATGCAGTGTGGTTTGGCCATGGTGTGGGCCTTGACACCTAGAAGGGTATTTGATTATGCTGCTGAGCAGGCCTCAGATACTCTCAGGTGCATCTTTTATCAGCCTCATGGAATAGTACATATCAGTGGGATACACCCATGAAATTTTCTGATATTCTGCAGTTGTGACTGTGGGTTATTTTGAGCATATGTATTACTACACCATTTGTGACGTGCAAGTGGTGCATACTTTCAGTAATTCATAGTTACCATTGCATGTGTTGTAACACCTTTCTGCCTACTGTTAGTACATTTCACAGTGAGTCAGTGGGGCACAGTTAACATTTGTTTTCAAATCAGGGACATCCCTGTAACTCAGTCACAGTTGCTATGTCTGGGCTCTTAACTATTCAAATATGGCAGTGTTTATCCTGCTCTGAGTATGTGTGTGGCTTGCAAGGTGCTACTGTGACATTATTACCTACTAGCTACCAACTAGCATGGCTGTTTCTCTTCACACACTAATATTTTACAAATCCACTAGATTTTACAATAAATATACATGACATGCTTTGTGTACTAGACTTCCTATATTCCCTTTACATTCATTCCTACTATTTCATGATATATTTCTTTCAGCGCAATGTTCTTGTATAGCAGTCATGGCTTAGTGGTAAGTCATGCAGACTACTGTTTCCAAGATCCTGGGTTTGGGACTGACAGTGGGATTTTATTTTGCTTCTGAGCAGACTACAGGCCTTGTCATTCAGAGTAACTAAGGCACTTTTAAGCAGTTGTAAGCGGGGTAGCGCTGGTTTGCGCGGAGCTCACGCATGCGCACTGGCATTTAGCTTCACGCATACACACGTAGCTAAGCGCACACAAGCGCATACCCGCTTACAACTGCTTAAAAGTGCTTACTCTTGCGCACACCTGCGCTAATTTCTTTGAAAGAAATGAAAATGGGGAGACAGGAAAGTGGTGAAAAAGGGGTTAAAAAGAGGGTAGGACAGTAGGGAAACAAGCTCAGGATTTGCAGTAAGGGTGTAGGAAAAGCCAATAGCTGCACATTTCTTTATCAGCAACAGCTGTGCATACATGTGTAATTTGGTGTGAAATTTGAAACCTTCCACCCCTGAGAGAGGGGTGAGGACAACAATATTTGTTGTACAGCCAATTGTAATTGCCAGTTCACATGTCCAGCAGACATGTCTGCGAAATGGGCAGCTATGTATGGGGCGTAATTTTTTTGCGGGAACAGAGTGCCCTTTTTTTTTTTTTTTTTCAGGTGAGAGTGGAATGTCAGGTACGGGAAGTAGGTATAGTTGGGGAGGTAGGTAGGGGAGGTTAACAGACAAGACAAAGAAGACGCATACAGGGGTGGTGTATGACACATGTGGGGGGGAAACACAATTGATGGGGACGGATGTTTGGATGTCTCGAGCCCATGAGCCCACAGATGGCAACAGTGGAACTGAGATCCCCACCCATGGGCAGTTGCCACTGTGCCTTCACTGCCCAGGATGGGGCTGTGCTGGGGGCTGTGTAGGATGGGCAGCAGGCACGCCCATGAGTTGTGCCACCCATGCCTCAAGCTGGTGTAGGGGCTCAAGCACAGAATGCCTGATCTCCCTACGCACCACTGTCCGGACACTACGGAGGGTGAGTGGACGGTCTCCTCCGGCCACGCTTGCAGAGGGGGGATGAGGCCCATCCCCTGCAGCGCTTCCACCTGAAGGTGGCACAGGGCCACCGGAGGAGGGTCCGGCCTGGGCACTAGTGCCAGGTGCACTCACCAGCTGAGGTGGGAGAGGTGGGTCCGCTGGAACCCGCCTTCCCTGTCGTCCTATGTTTTGCAATATTTTATGACAGTTTGGGTTAGTAACAAACAATACCATTCACAATTAGTTGTAACAGCATGCATTAGTATTCCCATTAACCAAACACCCATAAATTCAAGACATTGAACAGCAAGCATAACACATGCATAATTTGAACAACAGTACACAATCCAACAGCATGCAGGGTTGATTGATGGCAACAGGCCATCAGGTTTGGATGTATGAACAGGGCACATGCATCAATGTACATGCAAATATGTATGAACCAACAGGACAAATGTCCAGGGGAATTAATTGTGAATAAACATACCCATTTCATGTGGAATGGATTATTTGTGGTTATAGGGTAGGGTGAAGAAATATTTCATTAACACCTTCAAATACCTATACATATGCTGTACATTTCTACTAGCTGCAGATATATACACCCTACAGGTCTGACTACAGTTTCCTATGTGTAAACTTAGGCATGTTGGTGATGGGAATGTTACTGCTACATTAATATACATTGCATTTTTATTCATACACGTTCATATCTGTCTCTGTTCAGCTACAGCATCCTGCTACATTTGATTTATGTGGCTCTAGACAACTGTGGATGTTTGGTATTTCATACAACCATGCTATCTCATATTGCAAAGGTACAGCAACATATCCAAATTGTGGGACAGACATTCCAGCTTCAGTACTTTATTGCACACATTTCACTCTTTGGTTGTGCCTGTCACATTAATTTCATTCTGTACTGACTGCAGTATACTTTATTCAGGAGTTATTACAACTTTCTTGGTGGATTCATACCTCTTTCTCACACTCTCGCTTGTTTTATTTTTACAATTCAGGATGGTACTTAATGCTAGGCTTTATTGACATGTGTTACTTGGTTACAACAATCCTTTCCAACAGTCTCACTTGTGTCATGTTTCAGATTTTAAACGGGGATATATTTCACACATGTGTTGTACTCAGCTTGTGTAGCTGTAATTTACAGCCTGCTGCAGGTTATGTACTATTACATTACAGGTGGAACATCTTTATTTCAGACTTGTTTCATTTTTATTTTTGGATTACAGGCTGCATCACACTTATGTAATCACACAGTACTAGCAGAATCTCTCTTACACTGTTACTTGAACTTTTTATTAATAAGTGACTACACTGCACTCTTTTGCAAGCTGTCATACTTATATTTTTAACAGTTACAGGGAGAGAATTACTAACCTGCCTGGTTTCGGAACCGCACAAGCCTATCGGCATAGGCTCGACGATTCTCAGAACGGACACCTGCAGCTGTAATATAAATGAAGTAATATTGGAATACACATCACCATAATATCAGCTAGGTTAATTTCTTACATAAATAATTACATGTAACTTACTCAGTAGTGGGGTGTTGGGCATTTGCCGGACCTCCTGGATCCAACGGTTCAGTTGGTCCTGCTTCCGTCTCTTCAGGTCCGCATGGTGGTGATGGACCTGTTCACCAGTCCTTGGTATTCCTGTGGCACTGGTGAGATCATGTGCCAACCGGTCCCACGCCTCAGCCTTGTATGCTCCCCACAGGACCTGGCCCTGCATGAGTTGGGCCTCATGATCGTGGACGAGGAGCCAAACCATATATTTGGACTCCTCAATGCCCCACCTCTGTGCTCGGAAGCAACTACCCTCTCCTACACCTGCCATCCTGACTGCAAATAGGTTCCACAATCAGTTATGCTGTGTATTCCCGCCTATGGGGCTTATATATGCCGTTTTTCCTGCACTTATCTGTGATTGGCCATTTTGGAAATGTATCAGCTTCACAAAACCTGCTTTGTCATGCTTCTCTTTCCATTCATTCCTATATATATGCTAATACTGCATTTCTAAGGGCAACTGTCATGGCTTAGTGGTTCAGTACTTTGACTATGGTGCATGGTATCCTGAGTTCGAGCCTCGCCATTGCTTTTTATGACTGTCTACACAGGCTAGGAGGTGTGTCTGTGTAAAGGCAGTTTTGATACAGCTTGCTCAACGTTGCCCGACGGTTAGCTTGTTGGCGCGGTGTGCAGCTCCGCGCAAATGGGTTACACTGCTTTACGTGTCATTTGGCTGTCAGCACGCATATTACGCTCAGCTCAGCTACAGGCACACAGTTTCAGCATGTTAAAATGCTGCTCAACCCCAGGCACTCATTTTACACCTGTTAAACCACTGCTCACCTACGGGCAGATATACTCAGCTTGTTAGAGCGTAGCTCAGCTATAGGCACTTCTGACATTTTTTTTTTTTTATTATCTCACATTTCTTCAAAATACATGGCCCATTTCATTACATTTTACATAAAATATAATTATATATATGTACATATATGTCAGGGAATTGTTTCATGCTTATTTCACTAGAAATAAAAATTTGATGTTGTTGGGGCTCAAACCATGACTGCCTCCTCTTCAGCCAACGTCTCTACTGCTATGCTATTGCTTCTTGGTTTACTTTGCATATTTAGATCTTATATGCTTTTCCACTGACTGCTAACTGTGGCTAAGTGATGGAACGAGCACAATTACGGGCAAACATCTTTAAAACTTATAAAAAAATATATAACATGTTCATTTTTACATTTTATGTTTATAGTCTGTGGGGGCATGTGTTGTGTTGTGTTTGTTGACATTTACGCCGACTCTCTCGTGGGGGTTTACTTTCAGGACTGTTACTCTTCTGGGGCTGTGTCCGTTTGCAGGACTCACCCTGCGGACACGCCCCCTACTTTCTTACACGGACCGTGTTAGCCTTGGGTGTGTGTGAGTCAGCATGCCCTCATGAATATGCATGGCATGCTGACATCACACCGTTTAACTGCGGCCTCCGTGTAAGACTTGTAACTCTTACATGGAGGCTTCGTGAATCCTGCCGTAAGTTATTTAAATCAAATTCTTCCTCATAAAAAGAACATGCAGATAAAATTTTCTTTATACTTTCATATTTTGTCACAACTTTAATATATAAGCCTGATAATTCAAAAAATTTTGAAAATCAGATTAGCAGAAGTGTACACTTTTCCCCCATACCTGTCACTTTTCCTATCCTTACTAGAAAAAGTAGGACTGGAATTATCCAAGTGCTTAGCAGGAGTAGTGTCAAGTAAAGCTATAGCTGCTAGGTCAAGTATGGGAATAGTTTATAAAAATTTAAAAAGACTGAGGAACTTTATACATCTTATCTTCCTTTATTAGGGACAGCATTGACTATCAGAAAAATTGCAGGTCACATGCACATCTTTTAAAGCAGACAGAACAGGATGAATGGGTGTAGGTTCTGGAAAATCCTCGTAGTATTTTCAGAGACTGAGAAGACTGGCACATTCTAGCAGTAAATCTCAGAGAAAGAGACCCCCTCCACACACACACACACACACACACACACACACACACACACACACACACACATACACACACACACGTGTCCTCAGTATCTGAATCAGAAATCAGAGGGGAAAAAAAAAAACTATCTGCCCCTGCATCTTCCTGTTCAGATTCAGAATCTTGAATCTCTTCAAGAAAAGAGGAATCCCTGTCTTTTACTAGAAACTAATTCACAAAAATGATGAATAGCCTGGATTAAACCATGAACCAGATTCAGTATACTACTCCTATCCAAAGGAAATTGAGGAATAGATACATGCTTGTTTTTTTGTTTCTTTTTGAAAGGAAATAGATGGGGCCAACCATCTTAGTAACAGCAGCAGCAGTAGCTTCCCCAGGGAGGTACAGCATTCTGACACAACAGGAAAACCTTCCCTGTTACCTCTCCCTTGCTCACAGAGGGGACCCTAACAGAAGCAGAGGACATGGATAACCCCCAATCCATAGCAGCTGTAGGTGCAAAAGATGAGTGGTCTGAGTTACAATTAATGGCCTCAGCAGAGTCAGTTACTTGTGGCTGAGGCAAACTGCTAGCCTGCTGTGGTAGCAGTCTGTTTGATTATTCTTGTGGCTGAAGGAGGACTGACCGTGGAACAGTAGTCTGCTCCATGGTCAAGCCAAACATGGTGCCTATTTCCCAAGGATGACAAGTACTACCAGTCCACAGAAGTTACTTTTTTGACAGAAAAACACAGTAAAAGCACTATACCAGCACCACAAAAAGTAAAAAAAATAAGTTCTCCATAGAAATAAAAAATTTCACTTACTTTACATCACTTTTAAAATGACAGAGGAAAAACAAGTGCTTCATTTAGAAGTTACAGTCTCGAGACAGTCTATGAAAACACAAAACATTCCTAGCTTTAAAATAACTTTCCTGATGAGCAAAGTAATACATCAACAACAAAATTATTTTTTATTTATTTATTGACATTTGATTACTAGGAAAGTCTGACTGGGTAGAAGCTCATTTTCAGCAGAGACCTGGGGAGAAAAGCTCCAAATTACTACAAGACATTAACAATAATTTTACAATCTTCAAAAAATAAAACAAAAAACATCTGCAGTTTAAATTATAACAAATTAGACATAATATAAAAACATTGGTTAAGAATCAGTACAAGTTATATGACAATCATTTAATATTTAGAGAAATTTTACACAGTTTGTAGTGAAATTCAAGGTAAGTTAGTCTAATACAAACAGAAATTGCAATATGAAGTGAGGGAAAAACTGGCTTATGGTATATGGTATATTTAGAGAGAGAGTCAGGGAAGAGAATTTGATAGAAGTAAGGAAGTAAGTGAAGAAGGGAGGGTAAGGAGTTATAAGGAATGGAAAAGGTACTTGTTCACATTTAAGGATATAGTTTAGCCTGGTTTTGAACAAGAACAGAGACAGATTTTAGATAGGAAGTCTTTCAGAGTGATTTTGAAAAATAGAAGGGAGGGTATTCACCTTCTAGACCTTAGCAACCTTGTACGAATACAAACAATATCCAGCAGATTTGATAGAACTGTAGACAAACAAGGCCAGTAGATCGCAATGCCCAAGTTAGAAAATAGCTGTGTAAGATGTTTTTTTAGTACTGGACAGGTAGAGGGAGGCTAGATAATTTTATAGGTGGTAAGAAGTGGCGTATTTGTTAGTTCATGATGCAGTTCTAACCAATTTAGAATTACATTGGGGGTTCTAAAAGGGGTATTTGCTGCAAATCTAGCAACTTTTTTATAGCATTGATTTGAATTTTTGTGAAGCCTGGAGTTTAGTGAGAATGGGAGCAACATAAAGAAGTGTGGGGAGGAGATAAGTAGTGGCAGTGGTAGTTTTAGTTGCATTGGTGAGAGAGTTTTTGGATCTGTAAAGCAACCCTTGTTTTTGAAGAGTTTTTTTATGCAATTTTGTATATGCATGGCATATATAACATTATCATTCACTATCATCCCTAACAATTTGCTATGAGAAGCGACTTCTTCATGAGAGAGGAATTTTAGAGAAACAGGTGGTAGTTTGATCTTTTTGGGGTTGGGCATGAGTTGCGCATTACAAAGCCATGTTTCAGTGGCTGTTAACCTTCCCAAGTAATTTTTTTGTAGGTGTACCATGTTGTCAGATGTGCAAATGAGAGTGGAATCATCTGTGTATTGCATTAGGGTGGCCTGTTGTGTCGATGCTGGTGAAAATGTTATAGAGGAAGGAACCAAGGATAGAGCCTTGTGGTACACCGGTGGTGACTGGGAAGCAAAGAGTGAGCCTGGAGTACCATTTTACTAACTAAGGAAGAGACTAGTTTGCCGCTATCTCTAGTTTACTGACAGTATGTAGGTTAGATGAGCAGTGCTAGTACTATGGGAAAGATGGAAGCCATATTGTATAGGGGATATCCTGCAGGAGATAGTCTAGCAATTGTTTTTGAATACATTTTTCAAGTATTTTGGTGAGGGGAGGTAAGATTGCTATATGTCTAAAGTCATTAATGTCCGTTGAATTTCCTCCTTTGTGCAGGAGGATAATGTGCAACCTTTTCCAGGGAGAAGGGATGTGGGATTGTTGGACTGACTTATAAGGATTGAGGCAGGATAGGCAATGTTATTGGATGCTGTTTTTAGGTACTCACTTGAAGGTCATCAGCTGAAGAAGAGCATGGTTTAGGTTTAAGAATAGTTTTATATAGAATATGGGCACAGGTTTGAAGGTGAAAGAGGATGTGGCTGTTGGATAGGGGATTACATGTTCAGGAACCCTAGAAATGCAATGCTATCTATTAAATGAAAGTGTTGAACTGTATTGCAGTTTTCAAGTGGTGAGTTATTGGGAGAAGGGTTTGGGTTGAATTTTTGGCAGAGATGTATAATTTCTTTAATGGATGTTCAACATTTTTAGGGTTCTGTATATAATTATTCTAAATGTTATTATAGTATAGTTTTTTTGTCTTCATTTATTTGCTTTTTAGTTTGATTTTGAAGCATTCCGAAGTTTAAGATATTGCTGTTTTATATATTGACATTACTTCCATGCTCTTTCTCTATCTTGCATTAGCATGCTACTCCTTATGGATAGCCAAATTACATTGTTTGTTTTTAGTCTCTAGAAGTTCTAGAAGCTAGAAGTTCCAGTTAACAGAGGATAGGTTAGTAATGAATATTTCTGGGTTAAGCTTGGAAAGGTCGCATGTTGTTTTATAAATCTCTGTTTAACAGTTATATGAGATCTCTGGTCATATAGCTTGGGAGATGATCACTGAGAGAGTATGACATTGTAAACTGCGGTAGACTATTCGCTAGGATCTGATACTAGAATCCAGTCTAGCAAAGAATTTGATGTCTTGCTATAATGTGTGGGCCTGCTAATTAAGAAAACACAAGTTTTTTTTCAGCAAAGGAAAGCACAAGCTGACCATCCATCCTCGGACATCTCAGAGGATCATACAGTCATTCCTTAGTAATTTGATTCATAACCAAACTTATCTTTTAGTCAACTCAGCTCCAGCTGCCTGACAATTTTGGTGCATGAAAGGTGCCCTGAAGCTTTGGAAGCTATTTGGCTGTTACATTCTTGGCAGGATATAACCCATATAGCTAAGGCTACTGCAGCAGTGATCGATATGAAGAACATCCAAGAATAATTGCTGCTATAATCTCCTGGCAGCTAGATAGCTTCAAATCAGATATGGCAGCAGTACATGGACATTCTTAAATCTAATAGCAAAAAGTTACACACAGTGGTAGCCAGGAATGATTTGATAAATTTGTAGGCACAGATGAAGTGGTAAGATAGTAAGACAAAAAGAAATATAAGTAAAGAGACTGAAACAACTAGGAGGGTTTTGAAGAATATGTCCGAAGAAAGAATTGTTGGCCTGCAGGAAGCAATATCTGGCTTTAGCTCCATAAAAATGTGTGCAGGACTGGATTGCCAGCTTGATGAAATATGTGCTCTGTCTGGAGACATGGGTCAGTTGCATAGATCTAGATAGCCAATAAAAGCATTAGATAACCCATGGCATCTCATAGCCATATTTACAGAGTCAAAGAGTGGCCGATAAAGCAGGTGACAAGTTAAAAGTGGCTGACAGAGTAAGATTAGACTTTTCCGTAGCTATAACACTAGAAGGGGCCCATACTCTTCCCTGTTATTGGAAATATGAGCAGGAAGGCACAGTTGTCCACTTACTCCCTACCATGCCACAAGACAGACTACCTACTAGTGCAACAACTTGGAAGAGGCAGTGAACCTGTACATGGTAAGGCTCCCTGGTGGGTTTGTCCAAGTTCCAGTGAGGGTGAAAATGGCAACCAATGTTCAGAAGAACAGAAATGAGAGTGACCCCACTGCTTTAGCACATGTTAAATATAGACATAATAGAGAACAAGTCAAGGAGAGAGTGGTTAAATGCATCATCTTGGGCTTGGAAGAAATGCAATAGTGCCCAGGTACTGTGAGGAATCAAGACTACAAGAAGGGAAATGGTTTCATTAAAATATGCCAAAATCCATCAAAATGGGAGAGGCTCAAACTTTTTTGGGGACAGGAATTATACTTCAAATTGACAGCACAGCATGAAGACTAAAGGGGAACATAAGGCATCATATCAGGTGAACTACTCTGCAATCCTAGTAAAATAGATGAAAGAGATGATAATGATGTGTCCTAAAAGGCTAATACCCATTTATAAATCACCACAAGATTCACTGTCCTCCACATGCAATTTTTTTTTAATTATGATGCTACCTCAGGTGACAACACTATCAAGCTAGCTATATTAAACGTATTGGCTTAGTGGATATGCCAAATACTATCACAGCCTTTTCACTGGGTCAGACCATGGTATTTTGTCTAATTTTTATGGGGCTTCAGAGGACTTTTGCCCCTTACGTGTATGACCCATTTCAGAAGTTAAGAATTGGGCATAAAGTTATCCTTTTCAGCTAGACTGGATAAGAATGTACTTTTGTTGAGAGAGTAAGAATTTCACTACTCAGAGTTTAGGCCAACATCCTTCTTTCTGAAAAAGGAAATTCTGGAAAGTTCAGAGGGCAAACTTCCTAGGATGGACATTCCAAAGCAACAGGGGTTTATGAAACATTTCCTAGCTGGCCTGGATATGTTACAACTTTTACTCAATGTGAAACAGCTTGCAGTGTTATAGGATATTCCAGTCCTGGCAGTGACTCTCTATTAAGCCTTTTGTTCCTTAAAGACTAGAATTTATTTGGGAAATATTGTAAAGATATGGAATTAATGGACAGATTATGTAATGGGCAAGTCTTGTAAAAAAGGAATATATCTCTATGCCAGAATAGTTAGAAGAAGACATACTAACTCATTATTACTGTATTTAAAGAAAGTAAACATTTTTAAAGTGATTATTAGGAATTTCTGGCATATCCAGTTTCACAGGCCAGCAAGCAAAGTTGCTCAAATAAGAATGCATTTTGAAGCAGTTATTTTGTTGGGGTTGCTGGCTTTCTTATTAGCTGTTGGGCTGCTATAAATCATGTATCTGAACCAACAAATTAAACCCTTAGAAAAAAAGCAAAAAAACAATAAATACAGGAGATTTGGTACAAGTGCCCAAAACTTCCATTATTAAAAAATGTGAGCTTGTTTGGCCATATCTCACTTCTTTATTCACTTAGTTTAGTGGTTTATTAAAACACAATGTTGCAAAACCAAGTACTGCAATCTAAATATAATGCTTCACAAGGATATTGAAGTTCAAAGCCAGAAATGGGCAGGTTTTTGTTAGCATTGCTAAACTCCAGCTTAGTAAAGTGCTAGTCTTAGCCACTCAAAAGAAAAAGCAGGTATAAAAAGTACACGATTCACTCACTTCTAAACCTTCCACTTGTTTCGTTTGACACTGTTTAGAAAATTTGCTCAATGACACATAGGTATTTAATGATACTAAAGAAGGCAAATGCCCCAAACTTATTTCACCTTAGTATTTGGATCCCTCACGAGTCCATCTTTTCCTCACTCACCCTCCCACTGCACCAAGTGCGCTTTTTACCTTGGCTTTTCCAAGCTGATTTGCACACTACTAATCAGTGTCAGTTTCAAATAATGTATATATTAAAACTATATTTGCCACTATTTACCTCCTTCCCTCTCTCACTACTTTATGGTGCTCCCTTCCTAACTTCCAAGCATCACAAAAATCAAAACCTGAAGAATAAAGTGGCTAAATTTGCAGCACATACCACTTTCAGAACCTACCACTGTATAGCACTAAAAAGCCTAAACTGGTTGTAACTTGGGCATCAGCTGAGTTTAAAGACCCTGTGCTTCTGAATTTATGCTGAGCTGACAAGGTCAATAAAAAGTCCAAAACATGTATGTCTATAACTCATGGGATTTGGCTTTATTGACTTGAATGTAATCATAAAGACTTAAAAAGTAAAAAAAGTCAAATAGTGAGAAGTTTTGTAGCTCAAACACTTGATGCTCTTGCGGGGTTATTTGCATATATCCCATGGGCCTCTATTACAGGAGGTTTAAGGTATGTGAAAACTCTAGCTTGGCTAAGTATTTCTTGTAGTTTTTACCATATCAGATAACATATACACAGCTTCTTACCACATATAAAATTATTCAGCATGCATGCCATTCTACACAACTATGTTGCCAACTGTTTATTATGATCTAATTACCAAAAACTCCTCTCTGTCCATAAAATTATCTATCTGCTGGGTATGATCTGTACTCATGCCATGTTGCTAAGGCCTGGAGCTCCTTACCTGTATCCATCTCAATATCCTCTCTCTCATCCTTCAAAACCATTCTAAAAGACTTCATAGCTAAAATCTGGCTCTGTTCTTGCTCAACACTAGGATAAACTATATACCTCCTACCTCCATTCTATCCCTTCCTTACTCACTTCCTTACTTCTATCAGTTTCTATCTCTCCTGGCTTTCTCTCTATATGTATATAACATCCGCCTGTTTTTCTCTCACTTCATTTTGCAATTTCAATTTGTATTATACCAAGTTATCTTTAATTTTTCAGTAAACTGGCTAAAATTCCAATCACTATTAAATCATTGTCATAAAAGGTGCATGCTTTTCTCCCCTGCCCTCCCTGAAAATGCACACCTTCCCATTCAGACATTCCTGGTAATCACATTTCAATCAATAAATAAAATATTGTATATTCTAAACATGGTTATACACACACACAGATAAACATACACACACATACATATATAAAATGGTTCACTATGACTTACAGAACTGCAGGAAGTCGAACATCTCATATGTGAAATCACGATTTCCAAGGTGCAGGAAATCAAATCAAAAGCGGTCGACAGAGGTTAGTCAAGTTGCATGGTGCACTCAACCTTTTCAGAAGCGACTTGTCGAGACTGTGGAGGGAGGTCACACTTCAGTGAGGAACAGGGAAGTAGCCCATTTCCTCATTGTAATGCGATCTCAGAGTTGGTATATTTAATGTGCAGGGGGTGTGGAGGATGAAAGGGGGTAGAGGTGAGCTTACTGCTGTGGCTGGAAGAGGGGAATGTCAAAAATACCAAATGCATTTAATCATGCAAACCATTTTCGACATTCTGCTCTTTCATGCTTTTCAAAATCGACCTTATTTTTCGGCAATACCATTAATTGACATAAGACTATTGAACCTTTCAGTAGTAAATCATATAAAATATATATGACAGTCTATACTTAACTGGAAATTATTTGAATCTGTGAAGTTGTAAATTTTATTGTACTGTCATCTCCCTAGGTGGAGCCTGAAAACAGTCCAGCAAAGCTCATGCTGTACTACCACATCTACTTTGCAAAGAGAGCTAAAGAAATAACTACAATGTCGTAAGAGTGAGGGTGTAGAGAGTAAAAAACTGATAATGATCAAAAGAAATAAAATCGTTGGGAGAATGGAGGCTGCATCTCCCAATGTATGCACCAACATCTCCCATCATAAAGTAGCAGAGTGAAAATGGGGGAGGAATCAAAGTTGTACAAAGTTCTGGAAAAAAAAATATGATTGTCATGAATAGATGAGACAATATGAAGCATGTGTGTTGGGGGGGTGGAATTAGGCAAAAGTGCACTTTAGTAGAGGCATGATGGTATAGGGAATAGAGAAAGACCACAAAAACATCATGGGAAAATGTTTTATAAAATTTCAGAGAAGATCTGGTGAAGGAGTAACCTAAGAAGAAAGGGAGATCTTTGAAGTCATGGGCAGAGTTAATGCAGTTTGGTTTACAAGAGAAGGAATGGTGGATCTATCTAATGTCACAGGAAGCCAAGAGAGATAGAGGAGAAGAGAAAATGGAGGAATAGGTTATAAAAAGGAAAGGTTTTGCACCAAAGGAGGAAGGAACTGAGAAAAGTGAAGAAAGACCAGTATCGAAAAATATATCTGGATCTAAGTGAGACAGATGGTGGGGTGACACTAAAAACATACAAATGGAGAATGGAGGAAAGGTAGCCACTACTGGAGATATGAACAGGAACAGGATAGTTCTGGCAATGTGCATGGATTAAGGAAATCTGGAAAAAGCACTAGGCAATATGGAAAGGGCTAGAAGAAAGACTGTAAAAATCATTTAAAGTCTGTAATTGGAGCATGCATCTATAAGCAATAATTTGGAAGAAAACTAAAAATGCAAACATTATACATGGAGGTAAAAAGTACTACAGGCAGTATTTGGTATGGGTGGAGGAGAGAAAAGACATCAAGGAACAGGAACAACAATGATCACAAGGAGAGAGTCTTAAGAGAAGCAAAAAGATGAAGATCATCAAGATGAAATGTTGCCTGGAAGGCAGTCCTTAAGCAGTAAGGACTTAACACAAATGGAAGGTTGAACCAAGCAAGGCTATACAGTGGATGAGATAGGATACGCTGAAAGGGACAGTGCAGATGTGCATGAAGAATGGAAGACAGCAAAACAATTTAATAAAATATTTCCAGTGGTTTAAATACTCATGCTATGAGTCAGTTATCAACGTCATGCAACGCACTTATTATAGCCAGCCACAGGATAAACATTTAAAACCAAGTATTTTAAGCAAGCATTCTTAACATTATCACCAACTATTTTAATTCTGAATCATTACTACATTTTCCATATGCCAACTGTAAATGTTATACATAATTACAAATTAAAGATTTCAGTAGACACTTAAAAACTTCTTTTTAATATTTTTTTGTCATTAGCAATTAAATTATAAAACACACACTAGATTTTAAAAACCTGAATGTGCAAGAACAGAACAGTAGCCAGCCTAGAACAGCTGTAGTTTGTTCCTGCAAGAGTGGCAAGGCTATGCCTGAGCTGATGAGAAAAAGCAGAAACCCCAGGATCCCCTTCTGAAAGGGATAACTTAAAAAAGAAGCACTCCTGATAGTTAATGTCAATCTCTAGTCAAGCTGGGCAAGTAAATGCCTTTAGCCCCCCAGTTGATAAGACTTAATTCCAAACATTAATCCACTGAAATCAATAACACTGCAGATTCAAGTAGTAGAAATTATATTTCTTCATAAGGTGACTAAGTGCACTCATCACAGCAGACTGATGAGCTTTGCAGAGGTCAGGATTCTCTACCAAAATCCAGTAGGCTGCTCTGTACAGGTGCAGAGCTACTGCCTCAAGGATTTTGTATCCAGGGCTGTGTTCATCACACGTACAAAGTGATCAATAGGCTGAACAGTGAACGAGTCCAGCAGGAGCAATACTGTAACATTGCACTGGATTGTGGAGATGAAGACCAAGCACATCCTCTGACTCTCAGTTTACCAGCAAAGTATACACATCTTTACCTGACTGAAAGGAGACAGACAGAGAGACAAATGGTAGAAATCAGATGGCATTGTAGGGTTCATTGGATAGGTCTCCCATGACAGAGTGAGGAACCTGGCAATCAAGGAAATCCAGCAGTAGATCTGCTGCACAGCCAGGGTGAGAAGTGAGGTGGTTTGGGCACCTCGTGAGAGATCTGTGCCAGGCATAGCCCCCTGAGAAGAGATCCCAGGGCATACGGGACAGATTATGTCCCTCAGCTTGCCTGGGAATAATTTTGTTCAATAAATAGGTGAGCAAGTTGGTCCCTCTTAGTCACTTTTCACCAAGATCTCAGGCCACAATGTCAAGGCTAAATACAATATATTGATGGACAATTTAGTTTGCGTAATCATCTACTACTTCAGGTAACAGAAAGGAGACATTTAGGCCCACACTTACGAAGTTCTTCTAATCAATGTTATGACTACCAGAAGTGGAGTCTTTCAAAACAAATACTCAAAAAGGAAAGCTACAGCTGTATTCAATGACTTGAAAGTTATCTTTTCCTAATACAAATACAAACATTAAAAAAGGGCCAAAGATAGTGGGAGGGGTGCAAAACCTGCTTTAAGGAACTGTTTCAAATCGTTTGGCTTGTCAGAGGCAGATCAAGAGGAGGAATGCGTAGCTGGAAAAACAAAGTTTTATTGAGAATCAAGTATTGCAGCAAAAAGATCTGACAGATAATATGGTATTGATATAAGCTCTATGGAAATGGAGGAGTTATTAAACATTTTACTTACCTTTTCTAAAATGCTGCTTGAAAGGACTTTGCATGTTGCAAGTCTGAGGCCCTGGAGGTTTGGCTGTACCAGTGCTCATGAATGCTGCATCAGTAGGTCTACTCCTTTTGCGTTACTGCAAGGAGGTTCCTTCCCTCGCTGTTCTAGAAGTAAAAACACAATACTGCCTCTGCACAGACAGGGATTGAGAAAAGTATCAATGGCCTCACCTTCTGCAAATTCTCCTGCTAAAAGGGTCAGAGGATTCTTATGGAGAAAAAGGTTGCCACATGTTAGAAGGCATTATTGGCTATACCTTCCTGCATAGAGGCCTCATGCAGAACTTGGAGTCCTGAGGAGGAAAAACAGTTCCATCTCTGGCAACTGACATTTTACTGTCACTTTATAACAAATGTTTCTCTATTACACGTCATTCAGACTTGCAAATGATACATCTAGTGAGGGTATAACTCATGCTGCCAAGTTTTGAGGAAATGTACATAGTCACAAGCTCTCAATTGCCTATGAGGCTATCTCACAGATTCTAAGATAGGCTCCATAATGGGTGTGAGATCATGGACCACTAACTATCACAAGACTGCCATGTTCTCAAGTACCAGATTTCTGATTTCTAAAGCCATGTGAACACCTTTAAAGCCAATTTCATGAGTACATTACTTTGAAAATGATAAGTAGTTTCTTCTATAAGGGATCTACTGGCTCTATAGCTTCAGGTGAGAGGCACAGGCCTCCAAATGCTATGTCTTCACTATCTGTAGTTCAGTCCTAACTGCATGTGTGGTGGCAGAAAAGGCATCCTATCACAGATTCTACTTAGGAAACCTACCCGGCAAACTCTTTCTCTATGTATGGCACAACTGAAAATTCCAGAGGTTGGCTGTGCTACTCCCTGGCAGATATTTGTTGGTTTGGCAGCCAGTTCCATTATGCCATAAATAGTACTGCAACAGCAATCCATATAACAGGCACATGAAACTCCACACACATGCTGTGACTAGAGTTTAGGACTGAACCCAAGACTATTTCTCTGAAAACCATGCTGCCCAGTATCCTGCGTAAGGATCTGTGGAATTTGTAGAGGAAATTTACTTTGGCCCACTTAGTTTGGCAGCATGGGACCACTACCAAGTGATCTAAAGAACAGATGGATGTTATATGGATGGGTGTTTTGGGAAGCTGACTTTTGCATAGCACAAAGTGGCAATTTTTGCGAAAATAATGCACCACTGTAGTTGTACTAGAGCACCAATTTAGAAGACAGATTTGGTGTTTAACTCATGGCACATTGCTCATTATATAGACAGACAGATACAGGCATAAATGAACACCAGTTACCAGCTTGTTGTACAATAACCACATTCTTTGGCAACCTTGTACACAAACATCCATAAATCCCGAACCGGAGTCTTTAAACCATACTTAATGCATATTGCCTTTTCAAAGCTGAAAGCCAGAAGGCAATTTTTCTGATCCAAATTCTCTGCATGTCATAAGATTGAAGGCCCTGCAATTAATAATTTATATGCAAATAATTCTTATTAACAAAACATGGCAAGAGTAAAATTTAAAAAGGCAGCATTTATCAAATTCTTACCCCAGGGGACAGGATAGAGTTAAAGCACAGAGATGGAAAAAATTATCACAGGAGAGGGAGAATGCAAGTACACATCATGTTTTTGGCCCATGAAGCCAAAGAAATACACTAACAATGCTAAAGCACTAGAAATATTTTTTGGCAGACTGATAATTGTTACAGACCTGTACATGAAAGAAAATCATATTATCACATACAACAGTTTCAAAGAAATAGGACAGGATCAGACAGATCTAGTGGAAGAGGTGAAAGCAGAACACCACAGCATTTGAAATAAGGTGAAGCATTTCATGTCATCTCAAGAGAGGCTCAACATGCCAGAGATTTTCAAGATGGTTATGATGATTAGATGAAATTAAACTTATCTTACATGTGATGACACCAGCAAAGTTCCTAGCTACAAAAACAAGATGAATGCAACAATTACTCAATCATATGAGAGGGAGTACACTGGAAACTGCATAAGGAGAAACTGTAACAGGATACATGAAATGAAATAGTGAAAACAGCACAAAAAATATCAGCTGCATTAACAAGATGGATCTGGACAGGAAGTTCAGGATGAAAGTTTGACATGGAGTAGAAATGAGGTAAATGAACACACTACTCAAATGAAACAGGGGGAAAGACAACTCGATAAGTGAGATTAGTGCTGGTAGTGCACATTTGACTTGGACTGTCAGAGGAGGGGAAGCCTATTATTGGAAGGTACAGTATCTACCACAGTCTGTAGCAGAGAAGTTTGCTCATGAAGAGGTGTTGGTGAGGGGGGTTAAGACCTATAGTCAGCAGTAACAGTAGCTGCTATTATGGAAGAAACATTGTCTGCTGAAGCTAATGGAAAATAGAAGCCTGTTGGTCGGGAGAGGTCAGAACCCACAGATGGCAGAGGAGAGAGGGAACAGAAGTTGACTGAGGTCTACAACCATGAAGAATTCAACCAACGTTTTCAGGACTATACTGGAAGCAAACCTAACCAGTGTAGAAGGTGTTAGGTATATCCAGATTCATGCACCATAAACCAGCGATGGTACCACTTGGGGCTTGGAATTAGATAGCAGGGTAAAATACAGAGATGGTGGGTTTAGTAGTATGAATTAAGCTGTGCTAGGGAGAGGAGGATTTAGGAGACTAGCAGCAAATGAGCTATGCAAATGGGCAAGAGATGAATATTCAGGGACAAGAAGAAAAAAAAATACTAATGCAGTTATACAGGAATGCAAGTCTAATAAGCTAGACCACAGGAATGGGACTAGTAGGAGGGCAACAAAGGAAAAAGTTGAAGAAGAATTATCAGAAAAGTAACAGGAGCTTGGAACACAGAAAAAGAAAGGACAGAAGGTACCAGGCCAAAACAGATTAGAGATAGATATCAGAGGAAGCCGAGAAAAAGCAGAGGCACAGTGGCTCAGTGGATAGCATTATCTCCTCACAGAAAGAGGTTCCCTGGTTTGATTCTCATCTAGGGTGGATTCAGCGTGTCCCATCTGTGTTGATTTTGGTTTCCACCCAGATTCCAAAGACATGCAGTAGGTGGATTGGACACACTAAACTGACCATGGGTGTGACTGTGCATGCGAGTGTGTGGTGTGGAAGAATTACCATGTCAGAGCTAGCAACCTGATGATGTAAACCTTGGCTCTAGGCAATTGTCACTGTTGAAGTGACTCCCTAACTCCATATGCAAAAGTGGGAAAAAGGGGTTGTAGATGGATGGATGGATCAGTGATGTGCAGAAGGAAGGCAGGCAGAATGGTGAAAATAATTAGCAAGCACTGCCTGAAGATAGAGGGTGTGGAGAAGGAATAGTCTTCCCTTTGGAGAGGGTGTATCACACATATACAAAGATCAGATGGGATGTCTTCAAAAATCCATAGAAACTTGAGCAGTGTGATGACAGACGCCTTGATGCACATCTTCAGCAAAATTAAAGGCTAGTACAAAACAGTTAGAGAACAAATCTCATAACCTTGTACAACTGTTGGGGATCTGGAAAAACACAAGGAAGTACATGCCTGATAACATCAGTGACCAGATGAATAATAGGAGCTTTAGGAACAATGGATGATATCAAGTAATAGGAGACAGCAGTACTGTGCAGGTCAATGGCTAGTCTGACAGTCGGTCTCCAGAGTGGGTTTCATACACTACCAGAAGCAGAAGGACCAAGCCTTTCTTCCTTTTGGGATCCACATCCTCAATATAGACATCACAGAAGGTGACCACCACCATAGAGCCTACAACGTGGAAAGATGTCCTCCAGGCCTAGCATGTTTGCCAAAGGGTCAGACAGCAACCAACAGAGAAAAAAAAATTAAACGTTTGTGAGATGGCAAACCAGCACACCACATTCCACATCCTCAGACCTTTAATACGTAAAAGGGATGGCTTTAGATTTCTGATCTGTGAAGATCATATTTTTGGAGTCCTACTCCTCAGAAATACCATTTAAGAGAAGAGACTGTGTCAGCTATGATGCATGTATAAGGGCCTCCTAGTTTTACATTAGACAGATGGGGAGGGAAAGTTCTCCAAGTATATCAGTTTTCCTAATAAAATCTGTACAGGTTTCTTGGTTTACCTTGTCATTCACTCTCAAGTTTATATGGGATCTTGTGTACACAATTGCAAATGCTTTTCAAACCTCGATGAGGCATACCTCGTGAAACTGAGAGATTCTTATTTCCCTAGAAAGGCAAAAAAGCCAGTTAAGGAAAAAAGGAAATCATCCCTGATGGAGTCCTTGGTTTTCAGATATCCATGAAAAATGAAGCTGCTGGACTAATATTCTTTTTGGGCTGACCGACTAAAATTTTTGCCCAAACAGCATATGCCTGTTACAAAAGAGAACTGAAGATGTCTGTCTGCTTGGTGCCTTCATCTGAAATCCAACCTTAAGTCTGTGCAACAAACAGCATATGCCTATTATAAAAGAGAACTGAAGATGTCTGTCTGCCTGGTGCCTTCATCTGGAATCCAACCTTATGTCTGTGCAACAGGGAGTAGCCATCTCACAGTGATGGTTCTTGGGATCTGTTTTGTTGGCCAGCTAGTTCCATCATGTTGAATGGATCAATATTTAAGTACTGGTTTCAATGGATGTCATACAAAACTCCACACATACTTTGAGCAGAGATCAGGAATTAATGTTTCCACTGAATGGCCATGCTGCTGAGTTAGCTACAGACTGGTGCTGAAAAGGATTGTATTACCCTATTTTGTTTGCCAATACTGTGCTTACTTATTTAAGGAACAGATATATGTTCATATGCAAGGGAGTTGTTTTCTGAGGTCAGTGTGTGTCTGTAGCAATGGTAATTTATATGACTGCATATCTTATAGACTGGTATCTATGCAAGAATAAATGTATCACTGTAATTGAATTGTAACAGTTTTAGATGTTGGATGTGGTGTCAGTCATACTGAGTTGCTCATTTACGTATATAATTAGCCCTAGTTACCCCTTTGGTGAACTGTAACCACCAACTTCTACAGCCTTGCTCCATTTATGACCTGTGCTGCTGGTACTATATTTTTCATGCTGTAATCCTATGCAACTCAAAACAGCATCTACAAACCCAAGCACATTTTTCAAAATTCCCTCATACAATTGTATTGACATTCCAAAATCTAAACCCACAAGGCAAGATTTTTGACTTGAGTTCTGCAGGTCAGTCCATTAGGAGCTGTACATAAAATTGATGAGCTACCTCCAAAAGTCCTCAGAAACCTGACTAGTATGATGGCTGACCGTTGAGGTGCATATCTTCAGCAAATTACTCGCTAGTACAGATATGAAGTCAAGTCTGGGAATGTTGCACAACTGTATGGAGGGCAGGATGAACAACTATAGGCCTGTCTGCTTAACTTCAATGACCAGTAAAGTAACTGATAAAAGTATCCTGTTAACATTTCAAGTTGACAAGATTTTTCCAGAAAGCAACCACTATGGGTTCATGGCCAGGAGTAGTAGTCAGTGAAATCTGATACAGTTTTATAACTGGGTTAAATATTACTCTAGCAAGGAGTAACACTAAATGACAAGTGCTTGGGGACTTGAGCAAGGCATTTGACTCAGTCCCACATGCACAACACTGGCTGTTAGGAAAGTTGAAGGCGTTAAGGAAGGACCAAAAGTAAACGGATGCATGCAAGTTAGAATAAAAAACAGAGTTCTAGCAAGAAAGAGGACATGGAGAAGTACATGAGTGACTAGGTATCCTGCTGCACAAGGCAGTCTGGTGTAGTCAAAGGAAACAGCAGGATTAACCTGTTCAGCGATGATACAAAGAGAAATGCAGCAGTGGAGGATGGGAAAAGTCCGGCAAGATATTGGGAAAGGATGACCAAATAGGCAAAAAGAGAGGTGGCAGATGAGGTTCAGTGCAAACAATAGATATAAAAGCACTAGAAATGATCATCAAGAACTCTGATGTAGTGAAGCATAACTTGGGAGAAGTGGAACGGAAAATGATCCTAAGAGCAGGAAAAGATTTCAGGGCACTAGTCACACTTGGAATAGGCCATCAGTAACAAAGCAAGTGTATGCTTTGTATGATGAGGAAGAAAACCCCAGCAAGAAAATTCCAAACAAATACAGCTAAGTAACAAATAAAAAACTAGGTAAAAAACAAACAAAACTAAAATAAATAAAAAACATATTTTATGCTTAGCACAGAGGATTATGATCAGGTCTCTAATCATAAACCAGAAATCATTCTCAGTAGCAAAGCTTAAGAGGGAAGTCTTGGCATCCATGTCAAAATAAGAAAAGCTTATGCTCTAAAACAATCATAATATTAGTGTTAGAACATAGAGCACTTAGTGATGACAGAAGCAGCAGCACAGCTCTCAACTTATTTGCTTAACAACTCTGGACAAATCTAAAAATAAATGGGAGACAACAGGTCAAACTCAGGAAACAAATTTAAAACATGACTGATGCATTTGATGAAATTAATAAACACACAGTTTCTGCATCAACATGCATTCTTTTCTGAATGATAAATATGACACTCCAATGTCTAGCTTTATAGACAGATTGTAATCCTGAATGCAAAACCTTTTTTATTATGAAGGATAGGACTAGAAAACCCATGGAAAGATGTTCTGCAAAATGAGGAACAGGTAAGAGGTATACACAGCAAGGAGAAATGAAGTGCTCTTCTGTAGAACTAACTGCTTTAAAAGACAAAGGGCAGGATTCACGAAGCCTCCGTGTAAGAGTTACAAGGCTTACACGGAGGCTGCAGTTAAACGGTGTGACGTCAGCATGTCATGCATATGCATGAGGGCATGCTGAATCACACCTAAGGCTAACACGGTCCGTGGAAGACAGTAGGGGGCGTATCCGTAGGGCGAGCCCTGCAAACAGACATGCCCCCAGAAGAGTAAAAGTCCCGAAAATAAATGCCCACGACAGAGTCCGTGGAAATGTGAATAAACACAACACAACACATGCACCCACAGACTATGAACATAAAATGTATAAATGAACATCTTATATATTTTTTTATAAGTTGTAAAGATGTTTGCCCATGAGTGCGCTCGTTTGCGCGGGCGTGTCCCACGCTTAGCGACAGTTAGCAGTCAGTGGAAAAGCATATAAGAACTAAATATGCAAAGTAAGCCACGAAGCAATAGCGTAGAGGTAGAGACGTTGGCTGAAGAGGAGGCAATCATGGTTCGAGCCCCCACAACATCAATTTTTATTTTTAGTGAAATAAGCACGAAACAAGTCCCTGACATATATGTACACATATAAAATTATATTTTATGTAAAATGTAATGAAATGGGCCATGTATTTTGAAGAAATGTGAGATAAGAAAAAAAAAAATGTCAGATGTGCCTATAGCTGAGCTACAGTCTAACAAGTTGAGTATATCTGCATGTAGGTGAGCAGTGTTTTAACAGGTTTAAAATGAGTGCCCGTAGGTGAGCAGTGTTACAACAGGTGTAAAATGAGTGCCCGTAGGTGAGCAGTGGTTTAATAGATGTAAAATGAGTGCCTGGGGTTTAGCAGTGTTTTAACACACTGAAACTGTGTGCCCTTAGCTGAGTTGAGCGTAATATGCGTGCTGACAGCCAAACCACGCGTAAACCAGCGTGATCCGTTTGCACGGAGCTGTGCACCGCGCCAGCAAGCTAACCGACAGGCAACGTTGAGCAAGCTGTATCAAAACTGCCTTTACACAGACACACCTCCTAGCCTGTGTAGATAGTCATAAAATATAAAAAGCAATGACCAGGTTCGAACCCAGGACACCATGCACCATAGTCAAAGTACTGAACCACTAAGCCATGACAGTTGCACTTAGAAATGCAGTAATAGCATATATATAGGAATGAATAGAAAGAGGAGCATGACAAAGCAGGTTTTGTGAAGCTGATACAATTCCAAAATGGCCAATCACAGATAAGTGCGGGAAAAACGGCATATATAAGCCCCATAGGCGGGAATACACAGCATAACCGATTGTAGAACTGACTTGCAGCCAGGATGTCAGGTGTAGGAGAGGGTAGTTGCTTCCGAGCACAGAGGTGGGGCATTGAGGAGTCCAAATATATGGTTTGGCTCCTTGTCCATAATCATGAGGCCCAACTCATGCAGGGCCAGGTCCTGTGGGGAGCATATAGGGCTGAGGCATGGGACCGGTTGGCACATGATCTCACCAGTGCCACAGAAATACCAAGGACTGGTGAGCAGGTCCGTCACCACCATGCGGACCTGAAGAGATGGAAGCAGGACCAACTGAACCATTGGATCCAGGAGGCCCGGCAAATGCCCAACGCCCCACTACTGAGTAAGTTACATGTAATTATTTATGTAAGAAATTAACCAAGCTGATATTATGGAGATGTGTATTCCAATATTACTTTATTTATATTACAGCTGCAGGTGTCTGTTCTGCGAACCGTCGAGCCTATGGCGATAGGCTGGTGCAGTTGCGCCACCAGGCAGGTCAGTAATTCTCTCCCTGTAACTGTAAATAAATATATAAGTATGACAGTTAGCAAAAGAGTGCAGTGTAGTCACTAATTAATAAAATGTGCAAGTAACAGTGTAAGAGGGTTTGCAAGTATTGCTTGATTACAAAAGTGTGATGCAGCCTGTAATCCAAACATAAAAATGAAACAAGTCTGAAATAAAGATGTCCCACCTGTAATATAATAGTACATAACCTGCAGCAGGCTGAAAAGTACAGCTGCAGAAGCTGAGTAAAACACATGTGTGAAATATATCCCTGTTGAAATTCAGAAACATGACATAAGTGAGACTGTTGGAAAGGATTGTTATAACTACAGGTAAAACATGTCAGTAAAGCCTAGAATTAAGTACCATCCTGAATTGTAAAAATAAAACAAGTGAGAGAGTGTGAGAAAGAGGTATGAATCCACCAATAAAGTAGTAATAACTCCTGAATAAAGTATACTGAAGTCAGTACAGAATGAAATGAATGTGACAGGCAGAACCAAACAGCAACATGTGTTGAAAACAGTACTGCAGCTGGAATGTGTGTCCCAAAATCTGGATATGTTGCTCTCAGTCTGCAATATGCAGATAGTATGGTTGTCTGAAATACCAAACATCCACAGTTGTCTATAGCTATATAAAGCAAATGTAGCAGGATGATGTAGCTGAACAGAGCTAGATATGAATGTGTATGAATAAAAATGAAATGTATATTGATGTAGCAGTAACATTTCTATCACCAACCTGAAGTAGTTATTACATAGGAAACTGTAGGCAGAACTGTAGTGTGTATATATCTGCAGCTAGTAGAAATGTACAGCATATGTATTGGTATTTGAAGTTGTTAATTAAATATTTCTTCACCTTACCCTATAACCACAAATAATCCATTCTACATGAAATTGGTATGTGCAATCACAATTAACACCCCTGGACATTTGTCCTGTTTGTTCATACATATTTGCATGTACGTTGATGCATCTGCCCTGTTCATACATCCAAACCTGATGGCCTGCTGCCATCAATCAACCCTGCATGTTGTTGGATTGTGTATTGCTGTTCAAATTATGCATGTGTTATGCTTGCTGTTCAATGGCTTGAATTTATGGGTGTTTGGTTAATGGGAATACTAATGCATGCTGTTACAAGTAATTGTGAATGGTATTGTACGTTACTAACCCAAACTATCATAACATAATTCAAAACATAGGATGACAGGGAAGGCGGGTTCCAGCGGACCCACCTCTCCCACCTCAGCTGGCGAGTGCACCTGGCAGTAGTGCCCAGGCCGGACCCTCCTTCGGTGGCCCTGTGCCACCTGCGGGTGGAAGCGCTGAAGGGGATGGGGCTTGTCCCCCCTCTGCAAGCGTGGCCAGAGGAGAACATCCACTCACCCTCCGTAGTGTCTGGACTGTGGTGCATAGGGAGATCCGGCACGCTGTGCTTGGGCCCCTATGCCAGCTTGAGGCACGGGTGGCACAACTCACAGACGTGCCTGCTGCCCGGCCTACACAGCCCCCAGCACAGCCCCGTCCTGGGTAGTGAAGGCACAGTGGCAACTGCCCATGGGTGGGGATCTCAGTTCCACTGTTGCCATCTGTGGGCTCATGGGCTCGACATATCCAAACATCCATCTCTGTCAATTGTGTAACCCCCCCACATGTGTCATACACCACCCCTGTATGCATCTTGTTTGTCTTGTCTGTTAACCTCCCCTACCTACCTCCCCAGCTATACTGACTTCCTGTACCTGACATACCACTCTCACCTGAAAAAAGGGCACTCTGTACCCACAAAAAAATTACGCCCCATACATAGTTGCCCATTTTGCACACATGTCTGCTGGACATGTAAACTGTCAATTACAATTGGCTGTACAACAAGTATTATTGTTGTCCTTACACCTCTCTCAGGGGTGGAAGGTTTCAAATGTCACACCAAATTACAAACATATGCACAGCTGTTGCTGATGAAGAAATGGGCAGCTATGGGCCTTACCTACATCCCTCCTGCAAAACCCGAGCTTGTTTCCTTACTGTCCTACCCTCTTTGTGACCCCTTTTTCACCACTTTCCTATCTCCCCATTTTCTTTTTTTTTCAAAGAAAATAGCGTGGGTGTGCGCAAGAGTAAGCACTTTTAAGCAGTAGTAAGCGGGTGTGCGCTTCCGTGCACTTAGCTAAGCATGTGTGCACGAAGCTAAGCGGCCGTGCACATGCGTGACCTCCGCGCAAACCAGTGCTAACCCGCTTACAACTGCTTAAAAGTGCCTTAGTCACTCTGAATGACAAGGCCTGTAGTTTTCTCAGCAGCAAAATAAAATACCTCTCTCATTCTCGAACCCAGGAAACACTAGTCTGCATGACTTACCACTAAGCCATGAGTGCTATACAAGAACATTGTGCTGAAAGAAATATATCATAAAATAGTAGGAATTAATTTAAAGGGAATATACAAGTCTAGTACATAAAGCATGTCATGTATATTTACTGTCAAATCTAGTGGATTTGTAAAATAGTACTGTGTGCTGAGAAACAGTCATGCTAGTTGGTAGCTACTAGGTAATAATATCACAGTAGCATCTGGCAAGCCATACACATACTCAGAGCAGGATAAACACAGCCATAGTTGAATAGGGAAGAGTTCAGACATAGCAACTGTGACTGAGTTACAGGGATGTCCCTGATGTGAAAACAAATGTCAACTGTGCCCCACTGACACCCTGCCAAATGTACTAACAGTAGCTTACAGAACAACATGCAATGCAGGGTCTACAACACAGCCTGAAATATGAGAGACATACCAAGCCTTACACTCACAGAACAGTGTCCATAGCAAACCAGCATGGTCCCCACCCTGATAATCTGAAAGGGCTACGCCTACCTAACAGACCTTTTTATAGCACAGACCTGTAATCACAGTGAGAACTGCAATCACTACACAACAGGCTGCATGCAATTAGTAAATACTGGCTAACAATTGGTGCAGAAGCCATCACATGGACATGTGCAGATACCTACAAAAGCATCCTGTACTCCCAGTCCACACATGCAATACTGCCATTGCACCCGCTGGAGGTAGAGAGAGAGAGGGAGAGAGAGAGAGAAAAAGAAAGAAAGAAAGACAGAAAGAAAGAAAGAAAGAAAGAAAGAAAGAAAGAAAGAAAGAAAGAAAGAAAGAAAGAAAGAAAGAAAGAAAGAAAGAGAGAAAGAAAGAAAGAGAAAGAAATAACAAACCGGAAACATCAAGGCAAAGAGGCAGACAGCAGGCCAAGCAACTGCAAGCCTACGCAAACAGCTGCAACAAACACAGGTAATGTAAAGTACTACTATAATACTCTACATACTGTGAACCCTCCAGATGTGGTATTGGTCTCTATCTATGTATATGAGGATGTGCATAGGGCCGGGGACATACTGCAACTGTCACTGAAGGCTCTACATACATACGTATGTGAAGGTAGCTATGTGCACATAGCAATGTAGGTTGTAGTGCAATGTACAAGTAGGTGGTACAGTAATGGGTGTTCAGCAGTACGTTACTGTGTGTATACATATGTGGACCTAAAAAGGAGTATATATATATATATATATATATATATATATATAGATATATATATCTATATATATATATATATATATATATATATATATATATATATAAAGGAGTATATATATATATATATATATATATATATATATATATATATTTATATATATATATATATATATATATATATATATATATATATATATATATATATAGATATATATATATATATAGATATATATATATATATATATATATATAAACATGTGTATACGTATGTATATCCAGATATGTATGTAGATATATATATATATATATATATATATATATATATATATATATATATATATATATAATATGCATATGTGTATACATAGATAGAGAGGGATGTAGAAATACATAGACAGATATAGTTTCACAGTGGCATAGTTTAGTACTAGGCTATCTGCAGACAGTGTATAGAATAGATTTAGAAACCTGCGCCTCTATATAGTAGTGACAGAGTGAAGATTCCCCTACATAATAGCATTAGTGTACTGTGCCTCTCTCTAGTAGTGACACAGAGAAGACCCCTGCTGTAAACCTATGATCTCCCATCCACTTGTCAAGAATGCACATGAAGAGTGTCAGTGAGGGTCACTGCCTAACATGAACTGGGATCCTTTTCCACAGTATGGGAAGCCTCTTAGTGATGGATCTGTCCCTACAGTAAGTCCTATTCATATGTGTGTAGAGGTTTAAATCTGTAGCTGTCGTGCTTCTGATAGATTTGGATTATATGAGGTGGAACATGTCCATCACTACCAGATTGGACATGGCCTACTACATCAGGCACAGATCACCCCTACGTAGGCAGTATGCTATGGAATAGAGCATGAGTTACGTTAGTCTGGCAGCATATGACAGTTGTTGCAGTCCCTTGATCTACCTAGTGATGTTCTCATGGGGTCCCCCTAGCTGTTGCAAGTGCCAGGTGAGGTACATACCAAATGGGGCATAGTACACAGTCATGGGCCTGATAGGGGAGGAGTATAAGGGTACAATGACCCCTTTTGATGTGAATGTGAATCCCTTCATGATAAGGTGGGTAAGGTAGGAAGTCCATCCAACCACTTCGGCAACGTGTGTGTCAAATGAGAGGTCAGCATTGCACAGTGTCACCAGGTCTCTGATTACTTTGTCTGTACTCAGTGGGTTATTGTCTATGTGATAATATGTAGGTACCTTGTCCATCCAAAAGGGTATGAGTATACATTACGTGGCATGCAGTGTCAGGCCATGACTCCGCCACCAGTTGTTGGTGTCTGTGAGGCCTGTCAGTAGGATGTATGTGTCAGCAGGTGTATTGCCTATGGCGCCTAGTATGCAGTCATCTTTGAACATTGTCAGCCACTACCCTCCCATGTCTGCTTCCACATCTGAGAATGATATGCAGAACATGAGTAGTCCCAGGACAGAGCCCTGTGAGATACCACATGTGACTGGCTCTGAGTCTGACATGGCACCAGTGAGGTTGACTATAGGGTTTCTATCTGTTAGCTGGTTTGCAACCCATCATGTGACATATGGATTTACATGTTAGCTGTTGATCATGTATATGATGGCAGAGTGTGGTATTGTGTCGAATGCTGTAGGCAAGTCCAGGTAGGCTTTATGGACCGCTATGCCCTCAGCAATGGCTATAGTGACTGATTTGAAAAGGTCAACCAGGTTCACAAGGCAGGATCTGCCCTCTATAAAGCCAAACCAGGTGGGATCAAGTGTCTAAGTCCCCAATGTCTCTGTGTATGGGTACCATAATGATCCTTTCCATAGTGTTGCAGACCAGGCTGGTTAAGCTTACCAGGGTCTGTAGAGGCACGTCCTGTGTGGAGTGGGACTACTGTTGCTGTATGCCAGTGTCCGGGTACATATGCTGTAGTAAGGCTATGGCTGAATAGCATGTAATGTGCATGTGTAGCTCCTCTTGCAGTTCACGTAGCATGCAACCTGCAATACCGTTGGGTCCCATTGCTGCTGTGTTTACAGCTCCGCTGAGGGTGGTTCCCAGCTGGACATCTGAGATGACAGGGAGGTTACAGTCAGCTGGGATAAGTAATTCCACATGTGTGGGTGAGGGAGTGTAGAAACCTGCACTGAACCTGTCTGCCAGACTGTTGGCATTATCAGTGTGTTCAGTGTATCATATGTCACTGTGAACTAACTGTGAACACAACTGAGGGTTCCCACCCAGGTGTGTAACATAGCAGAGGAAGGCCTTGTGGTTATCTGCAGTGACCATAGCGATGTCCCTCTCATTGTTGGCCTTGCATGTTTGTACGACAAAACCTATCTTTCTACTAGTGCTGATGAGAGATGCCATAGCTCTATGGAAGTATGATCTGCCGTGCAGTATCTACCATCTGTTGTTATACAAGTTGTTCAGTGCTGGGGTCCACCAGACAGGATGTCTGCCCTTGGTGGAGAGGGTCATGGTTGCATTTGTGATTGCATGATCCATGAATTCTTGGAGATGTCTGTAGAAGCATATGTGAGGGTGTCTGCATTGTGGGAAGTGGATTTCACTGGCCCAGTGGGCATTAAGGATACCAACTCAGATATAAGACGTGTAAAGTCGGCATGTGAGAGGTTTCCCACTGTAGTCTGTTGTGTTGTGGGGGAGGTGGGATATGTATATCCAGGGTAATTAGTCTGTGGTCAGATGTGACTAGTGAGGGGTATACTTCCAGTGTGTAGCACATTGTCCCCATGTTTGTGATGATCAGGTCTAGTATATTATCTCCTGTTGTGGGAGAGGTGACTAGCTGTTCCATTGCATTTGACATAGTGAATACCGGGAACCTTTGGGCTAGGGTGTTTGGGGTAGAATAATGCACCCAGTGTATGTTAGGGTAGTTGCACTATCCCAATATGATGGTGTGTGGTGGGACATTCATATCCTCCAATGTCTACACGAAGGCCGACTGCGGTCCCTGAGATCGGGAGGGTGGTCTGTAACATGCTACCAGTTGTATAGCAGGTTTGCCTACGGTTATCTGCACCTAGATGGTCTGTGATGCTTCATGTGTTGCCACTAACCTGGAGGTGTGTGTGTCCTCCATGAATATGGACACACCCCCTCCCTTTTCGTTTTGTCCCAAGTCCTGGGGCCAAAATGCATGATACGGGGTATAGCCTGGTATCGCTGGTATGCTCTCAGGAGCCTTGAACTAGGTTCTCACGTACTGCACAGACATCGAGATTGGTAGAATATGTATGTACAGATATATGTAATACACACATACATATATAGATATCTGTAGAGACGTACACATATACAGCTAGATCTGACTGACAACAGATATGTCTGTATATGACTATCTCTCACTCTCTGTCCCAACCCCTCACACTCACACTCACCCTGTGTCTCTCTCTCTCACTCTCTCCCCCTCTCTCCCCACATCTATATGTATACATCTACATCTAGATATACATATGATATATGCATATATACAAACAGATATATATCCATATACAGATATAAATATATCAATACATATACATATATATATATATATATATATATATATATATATATATATATATATATATACATACATATATAAACTGTGTGAGGCACATATGTGCAGATGTCGTGCTACAGGTGCCTGGTGTCACAGGCATGGAGTGAACACCAGTGTGGATACTGAAGTACCATATCCCATTCAAAAACACTGACACCAGTAACCACCACATATGTACATGCCTGCCCACCACTGCATGTGTCAGGGGGAAACATGGTCAACAAGTGTACAATAGGCTCCACATCGATACACACAATGGCACACTAGTCCTGCAATACCTGTACATGGAATGTGTCAGTGGACATGGTGTGTCAGCTATGGACATGTAGGTCACTGTACCCCTCCACACCCCACAATGTCCTGCACGGTATGTACCTCCCATGACAGCTACAGATATGGTGAAGGGCACAGACATATGCAAGTAACTGTGTCAATGCACTCAAACACCACAGAGCACATACAGACTACCTACATAGAGGTTATCACTGCTGGATATACATAGTTCGGTCACACCCATGACAGTTGTCTCCCAACCATGGTAACACCTCCAACATCCACAACACAAATTACCTACGTCTGTCATCCTTGTCACTGCAGTATAGAGCACATGGTGGAGGTACGGGACCCTACCCACAGATATGACATACCCTGTAGTTGACCACACAGAATTAAGAAGCAAGCCTCCCCATGAGTAGATGTCAGAAATACCCCTGCTGAATGTTATGCTGATAGGTAATATGCCATATGAGTCACCCTGTATAACTGTTTGTAAGGAGCAGGTACGATCATAACACATGTGTCACAAGGGGAAGGGTAGCATAGCAGTATGCTGCTGTAGGCCCAGGGCCAAAAGCACACTACCTACCTAGGATGCAATGCACACCCATTAACACATTGCACACGGAATATGTGAGGTGGAATGACTGTGCTAGTGACTGGGTGCATGTTGTGTACTGGTGTGATTGCTCACCATGACTGTCTGTCATGGTAGTGTGTGTCCTTGGTGTGAGGCCAGAACAGGTGTGTGGGGTATTGCGATCAACACATACTACATTGCCATATGTTGTGCCCTGTATGTCACTGTGGTGTAGGTAGGGTTATGGCAAGTAAGAGTAGTGTGCAGTGCCAGTGAAATATGTAACATGCATTGTGTGCAGTAAATGGGCTGATAATGTTCCCCATACAGTACCTTGATTCAAACTCCCAGTGTGAGGTTGTGTATTGTACCTGAAACAGGGCGTTGACTGCTGCAGTATACTATTCTGTTGTATGGAGTGTGCCAGGTACTGTTGCACAGTTGTCGGATGAGCACTGATATCTGGTCATGTACATGTGTATCCCCAATAGACAGACAGGTGCCATATATGGTGCTTAAGTTATATCACTGCAGTCAAGTATAATGTGTATTATGTGTGCTATAGTCTGCTGACAGATATTGCTGACATATTACCCTTCTCCTTTTCAGGGACATGGTTCACCAGCGTAACCCAGTCTACTCCTCTGCAGAAGAGGAGGAGATACACCAGAGCCTGGTGCGGGATTTCGCTGTACTCTTTTCCCACACCAGCCAGAACCAGCAGAAGAGGGCTGCAATGTGGCAAGACCTGGTCCGTCGGGTAACTGACATAGGCACACATAACCGGACATATGAGCAGGTACGCCATCACTGCAGTGATTTAATTAGAAATGTCCATCAGCGTGCGTCGGATATCCACAGGCAGCAGCTTGCCACAGGTGGTGGGGTGGCTAGACATCCCCCCCTCACCAGACTGGAGGGACTACTCCTAAGTGTTGTGGCTCCAGCACAGCAGCAACAACAACAGCATACATGTGTAATGATGGAGGCTGGAGCCACATAGCAGCAGGACACAGAGCGTGCAGGTAACATGCCATGTGTATAGTGACCATTCTGCACACAATTAGGTTATGCATGTGTGGGGTGTGTCCTCGATTTGTAGCTGTTATCTTGGTAATTATTGTGCATTAGTGATAACCTCATTATCTGCAGTACACCTGTGGAAGCTAACTGTTGCACTACTGAACTGTAACATGCCCACAGTATCAATGGCACAGTTGTGCCCACTGACAATAAATGTCTCTTTTCCGCAGGTCCCTCTGGTGTAACATCAAGGCAGCCTATCCATGCTGGTGAGTGTGTAATACCATTACCTTCACTACTCTGTATACTAATAGTAATAATAGGCTGAAGAAGTAGTGTTATGTGTTTGATTGCAGGTGTGTTTGTGTCTGTGGGTTGATATCTCATATACTGAGGTGTGTGCATGTGTGCATGTGTGCATGTGCCCATGTGTGCATGTGTGCATGTGTGCATATGCCCATGTGTGCATGTGTGCATGTGTCCATGTGTGCATGTGTGCATGTGTGTATGTGTGCATGTGTGCATGTGTGCATGTGCCCATGTGTGCATGTGTGCATGTGCCCAACTGTGCATGTGTGCATCAGTGGTGGCATTGTGTACACATTGTAAACTGTGTTTCCTGTCTTACTCCCACAGGTTCTGGTGCTGCTCTGGTGTCATGCAGCAGGGTAGCTGAATCAGCTGCTGTGGATAGTGATGATGATACCTGTGTAATGGCACAGGTAGGTGTACCAGGGTCCGTCATTGGTCAGCCAATTGACACTACACAGCTGTCGACCCCATCAATGTGCACAGTCATCCTGCCAATACATTCTTTGTCACCAATGTCCCTAGGTGATGGACAGGATACAGTGGGCATTGACCAGGGTAATGTGGTACTGGTGGCACATGCATCCCCACTCTGCAGCCATGGCCAGGGCCCTGACACGGTACCGCACAGGCAGACGTCCATGGGTTCTCTTGGGAGCATCCATGGGCGTACCGCCCCTGTCAGACATGCCCACAGAGGTCTTTCAACCCCAGCTATGTTTCGGGCTGTAATACAGGCACAGTCACGTATGGAACGGTACACCAGACAGGGTCAGAGGGAGCTGAGAGCATGTCGCACAGCCATGAGTGATAGTATGCGTGATGTTGCGGCTGCCATCTGCAACTTCACTGAGGTCATTGACAGACATTTGGGGACACATTAGATCTGTACCACAACTATATGTCCATGAGCCAGGGCAATGGTGGATGGTTGAGGCATTGACGTGGCTGTATGCCAGCAACAGCAGCAGCTGGCAGCCGTCACAGACGACAACAGGGCCGCGGCTGCTCACATAGTGCCAGCAGCAGCCCCAGCAATGCTGAGTCTGTGCTGTCATCGAACTGCCCCAGGAGACCACTCACACGTGGTGCTGGACAGTCCCAACAGGGACCTGTCTACAGTCAATGAACACCTGCTTCTGATGACAGTACCCAGTCTGGATTGGTACCTGATATGGTCCGTAGCACGCCTGCCAGGCACAGGTATTGTGCCCGTGACCACAGACAGTGATCTGTATGTCCTGGCAGGTACAGTCTGCGGCTGTCCACAAACACCTGTATATGGCAGCCATGAGGTGGGACTGTGTGCATTCATACACACATGCAAAGTGATAACACCTAGGGCTACCGCATATACGCACACACTGCATCAACATTGCCCCATCTTGTACTGCTCTCCCTCACCAACACACACACACAGACATGTCAATTGTTGTATTAGTGGCAGACTCAGGCATACCAAGTACACACCCTGTGCATATGATGAAACTGTGCCACCTCCTGCAATCTGTAAGATCGGTGCAGGAACAGGTTAACATGGTGCTGATGCACAGGGTGACTACATAGACGTATTGTAATAGTATGATGTTGACAAAAGTACAGTGTAATTATAGCATTGTGGGTATATACCAGCATGCCTAATGCAGTTACAGTATGAATGTCATTGTATTGTTTTGTACACCCATACTAATTACCACAGTGTTCTGTCTGCACATGTTTGCATACTGGTGGTGAGGCTGTGAAGGGATGGCCACCTACACAGGTAGCACAGGGGATACAACAATTTACATATTGATACTCAATGATGGCCATGTCAACTGTGAGTTGCATGCTGTCCACACACGACTCTGCAATGCAGATGTTTCAGGATGTTGATATCTGTGCAGTACTACACAGCAGGTTCACGGATCACAAGAGCACACTAGCACTATAAGGTCACACCTCATACCATGCATAACAGCACCAAAAAAACACAGAACTAACTATGACAGGAGGGAGTGTCCATAGATGTCAAGGATACTGTGGTGCCAGGACAGGTAGCATACATCATACTACGTCTGGAACTGCTGAGTGAGGGCTCAGTGTCTGTTATTTGACATGTGTATTATTACAGGTATGAGCACTTGGGTATCAGGCCAGTTATTAAACATTACAAAGGTACGTGGTCTATACACTTCTGGGGGTTGTAGCTGGACCCAGCCCGTCTGACCTGGGAATGTCTGGGTACAGGCTAAGAGTGCCTGCATATATGCACTGTTACATACTGGAAGTCGTACACCTTGTTTGTTGTAGCATAGTCTACATACAGGCCTGCTGACTGTAGCTTTGTTTGTATGCAGGTTTGCCTATTATGTTCCTGAAACACTGATTCCACCTGCGGTGCAGATATACAGTGCCTCTGTGGATCCCTAGTGACATCTGTGTTGCTTACTGTACTGATGTCCATGCGTCACTTGACAGAACGTCACTGTTTGTCCTGTTTGTATGTAGCTTGCCTGTAACACATTGCATATGACGTACCTCACATTTGCTCAAGACAGCATTCATATATGCCAGCACTAACAATTCAGGAGCACTACACCCTCACATAGTCACCTTGAGTACCTTGTTCCCCATTGGCCCTATGTGTCGTTACTTAGTGTGGGAGTCACAATGCTATGGTAGCATGTGCAAAGGTCACCTGTCAATCTACTCTCAGGTCCAGTTGGTGAATCTGTGAGTCATGTGGCAATTTTACAGCTGCCTCATGTACACAGACAACCCTCTTCCCTTCCCATACATGTACAACACATGTGAGAGATGCAACCACAGAGCCAAACTGGGGGCTAAGCTCTGTTTACACAGCACTGGCATTCCCTGTCAGGTGGAGTGGTATACTACAGTGAATACAGTACCAGTCTCCCATAGACCTGCCACGACCACAATCCAAACACAGACACACACAGGTACATTATTGGGCTCTCAGAATAGCATCCTGCCTGAGCAGCTGACACCTGCAAAGCAGACACACAAGCAAACATTACGCCAGAGCAGAGCACATGCGACACATAGCTCACAAAGCCTGTCTGCCAAACAGTGTCAGGCGATACGGATAGACAACACACCTGCTACGGTTGTATGAGGTACCTCTATTGACACGTACATGGTGGTCCTTCTCCTAGGCTGAACAAGGTGAGGGTCACGCTGAGCTGCCCATCGGGCACTATGATCCACCACATAACACAAGCAAAGCAGTCACTCCAAGGCATGTAGCAGTATGACTCAGTCATTGTCTGTGCCAGTGTGTATGACCTTTGACACACCTCCCTGGGCTACATGTTAGGGGACATGGAGGGGCTCTCTGAGGTTGTGGCACAGGCTGGTATGACCCTGGCTTTGGGTAGCATCTCACCCTCACCATAAATGCTGCCACAATATGTAGACAGGTTAATCGGTTTCTGCACTTAATGTATCTTTCAGTGACATCCAAAGGGGTTCCAATACCTGTCAGTGTGGGATTACATGCTGGACATGCCACATTGCTTTGCTTGGGACAGCTTGCACCTGTCACCCATGGGCCATTGTATATTGGCAGAGGCTGTTGCTACACACATACTGCCTTTGTATGCAAGGCTGACATTACATAGCCACCTACACAGGTAGCACACGGGATGGGACACTAATAGCAATGCTACTCAACAGCAGCAGTGTAAACCTCAAGATGCATGCAGTGGAAACTGTCCTTAGCATGGGGTAGAGCAATATCCATGCAGTAACAGACTCCTGGTACAAGGCTCCCAGGTGCACACCATCCGTGCCAGGTCATTCCTGATACCATGCTTGTCATCCCCTACACATGCACCAAAACAGAACAGGGGGGATGTATCCAAAGGCACCTCAGATACACACACCCCCAGGTTGGTGGCACTGCACAAAGCATCGGAGCCTCTCCATGTGCAACAAACAGTGGGTTAGACTGCCTTCAGGTTCATAGCCTGGCACACACCACACTCCCATACCCAGGAAACCCACTTGGCCTTCCTGAAAACACTGGGAATATGACGGTCTCTACACACACCATTATATGGCTGTACTGCAACTACCCAAACATACAGTGTGAGCATAATTCTAGCTGCAAGACCCTATCTGAAGGTGTCTTATCATTCATTCCCTGCATTGCTATGGAACAACTTGTTACCACTCCCACAAGTGGTGACAACATGCTGCACCTGTTCATCACCAACATGTGGACTATATGCTCCAGACCAATCATGTATCCCTCGCTGGTGGGATGACACCATCTACAACCCACACTGTATAGTCACATACCACATGCAGCCCCTGCACAGAACACCCCAGTCATACAGTTGTCTGATGCGTATTCCATGTATTCACATGAGGCAGGCTTTGGACATGGGAACTCTTGCAGTTCACAGGTACATATGTGTAGGTGGCACACACATACATCATGTGTGCATTGACATTACTGATATAATGTATGTCGTGCAATATTGGGAACACCCCCCTACACACATGGACAAACTGTGTGACAAAATTACACATGGCATTTGTAGGATACAAACCCCTACCTAACTATCTTAGATCACTTGTGATAGTCGCATTAGCAGAGCACACTATTTACATTACTGGGGGGATTGTTTTCTCCTGCTTTACTTATAGGGTGCTGACATCATCAGTGTTTAGACAGTGGAATATGCAGCATGTGCTGTGTAGTAAAAGTTGCCAAAAGGGACATTTTTCATACACATGGAATTGCACACACTACTCCCCCATACACAGTCACACACACACTGGGTACTTGCAGGATTCAAATCCCTACCTAACTATGTTATGACACTAGTGAGAGACACATTAGCGGAGCGCGCTATTTGCATTACTGGGGGAGATTGCTTTTTCCTGCTGTACTTATAGGGTGCTGACATCATCAGTGTTTAGACAGTGGAATATGCAGCATGTTTTCTGTAGTAAAAGTTGCCAAAAGGGACATTTCTCATGCACATGGAATTGCACACACTACTCCTCCATACACAGTCACACACACACACTGGGCACTTGCAGGATTCAAGCCCGTATTTAACTATGTTATGATACCAGTGAGAGACGCGTTAGCGGAGCACGCTATTTGCATTACTGGGGGGGGGGATTGTTTTCTCTTGCTGTACTTATAGGGTGCTGACATCATCAGTGTTTAGACAGTGGAATATGCAGCATGTTTTGTGTAGTAAAAGTTGCCAAAAGGGACATTTCTCATACACATGGAATTGCAGACACTACTCCTCCCCCATACACAGTCACACACACTGTGCACTTTCAGGATTCAAACCCCTACCTAATTATGCTATGACACTAGTGAGAGTCACATTAGCAGAGCGCACTATTTACATTACTGCAGGAGATTGTTTTCTCCTGTTGTACTTATAGGGTGCTGACATCATCAGTGTTTCGACAGTGGAATATGCAGCATATTTTGTGTAGTAAAAGTTGCCAAAAGGGACATTTTTCATACACATGGAATTGCACACACTACTCCCCCATACACAGTCACACACTGGGCACTTGCAGGATTCAAACCCCTACCTAACTATGTTATGACACTTGTTAGAGACACAGTAGCGGAGCATGCTATTCACATTACTGGGTGTAATTTCTGCTCCTGACATATGCATAGTGTCCTGACATCATTATGGATGAAGAGGTATGTACATCTGTTACTATCCATCAGTAAGGGGGAGAGCATATCTATGCATTAACTTTGCACAGGCACAGTGGCCTACTGTACTGTGGAGGCAGACGCCAAATACACTATGGATAGCCTTCTGTATTCCCTAGGGACAACAGTCAGGTATTGCACTCTATGGCCATATGTTTACCTGTCAGATGCACGTATCTGTTGCTCATATACTGTTTGTGGGTCTTTATTGCCATATCCTTCCCTATCTCTATAAACAATGTGTGTACTGTGGGAGATGTTTGCATATGAGTGGGATCCAGTACTTTACTTATGTCTCTGTTGTAACTTTACTGTGTGCACTGGGCAGATGTCTGTATTGTGGCAGGTTCCTGTGTTAACACATAGAAATGCCATATATGTGTGTGCACCTGCTGAACTGTGACATGGCCTAAGTGTGTGAGCATGCCCATTTCACAGTTTGTATGGCTTCTTGACTGCCACACTTCATTTATCAAAGTGTGCGAGCATGCCCAGTGTGACCTTTCCTTATGTTTGGATCTGTGGACCACCACATTTCTGTTTGTGTGTGGATGCCATCTATATATCACATGTACAGTTGAGTGTTGGACATCAGGTTATGTTCTTACTGCCCAACTGCTGTGTGTCTGAACCTAACAGGCATTATTCTGTGCCTGCAGGGTCGCCATGGGATAGTTTGCATACAGTTGTCATCATCCTTTCCTGCTGACCAAACAGTTGTATTGTTGTATAGTGTACTGGTGCAAAACTTTCACTGTGGTGGACAGTATAATCGGTTTCAGTCCTATCACTGCTTGTAATGTTTATAGTGAGCACACCAGACTGGTTGAGGGCCAGTTGTGCAGATATGACCATGTTACATTTTGTTCAGATATGGACAGCTTAGTACATGATTGTCCGACATTGTTAATGTATTTCATAACTTGTGTGGACAGTGACAAACAATGGCCATGTGCCCTAGTCCATTTGTAATGCTAGTCAGAGAGTGTTTGTCCTTCAACACACATTTACTGGTGTTTGCCATGACATATGCCACAGTTAGTGTGCTGTGCCTCTGTCTACATATGACATACAGGTGATATCCAGGGTACACCTGCCATCACCCATCCAGTCATCATGATTCCTCTGGATGACAGTCACTGAGGGACTCCCTGGATATCCTGTAGTGGGAGTTTAGTCGTGAGTGGAATGAGCTTCTGGGTTGTGGACCAATCAGTACAGCATGTCCTGTTTATGTCTGTGCTGGGGTTCAGGCCTGTCAGCTGCATAGGTCACCAGCATTCAGTGTTTACATGGTGCCAAATGTCCATTGATACCAGGTTGGTCATGGCTCTATACATCAGGCACATTTCACCTCCAGCCAGGCAGTATTGCACTGTGTGGAGCTGCAGTTACTTTACTCAAGCTACACATGGCATCTGTTACAGCTCTGCAATCCTCCTGGTGGGGTATTTGTGTGGTCATTCCAGTTGCTGCATGTGTCTGCTATGGTACATTCCTGAAGTGCCATTGTACACAACTGTGAGGCTGCTGATGGATGACTGGAGAGGCACATTGACCTACCCTAACCAAGCTGTGCTTACCTTCATGATTAGGTGGGTATATGGTATGTTTCTGTAACCACTACAGACACATGGTTGTCACATGCAGGATATGTGTCACCTTGTGTCCCCAGGTCTCTTATTGCTCCTGATGTTGTTCCGGTGTCTGGACACATCTGGTGGAGCCTTGCAGTACACACCAACTACATGTACCCAAATTGTCATGGTATGTGCTATGCTACATAATATGATCTTGTGAAAACAGCTGCAGCAGGACCAGCATAGGGCTGGGCCAAACAGCCCCCCACCATTGCCAAGGCCATCACAGGCAGAGCGTGACTCGGAGGAGGAACAACCTGAGCCTGCCCCAGTAGGCAGAAGGAGGCGTGCCCAGTATGCCCTGGCCTTGGCAAAGAGGCAACGCATAGCACATACACTGGCTCAGTAGGAACCCTCGGAATGATACCCCCTCTGACTCACTCAAATAATAACATGGATGCCTAAAATGACATGACCTGCTCACAAACATGTACAGGGAAGTGTAATATGCGCATCCGACAGAGGCAGCCTTGCAGCACCACCTGAGGCATGAATGCCATGTGTTAAGTAATGTAACACCATGTACTATATGCACACCTGAGGACCCTGACTAACATCCACCCTCACCAAGCATGAAACCACAAAATGACGATGGGATGATCAAGTGCAATAACTGGCTGAAGTAATGCAGTTAGTCAAAGGGGAGCCAATGTGTTTCAGGCTGGGAAGACATGCGGAGCATGACATGATGCAACACCTGCTAGGGGTGGCAGGCACCTATCAGTCCATGCCCCATGGATACTGGCAAAGGCTGTCAGTACCCACAGCATGCCCTGAATAGGTAAGTCTCAAAACACAAACCCACCTTCATAGGTACCACAAGGGATAGGAACCTAGATGTAATGCTACCCAATGCCAGAAATCTAAACAGCAAGATGTGTGCAGTGTAAACGCACACAGTATGGAGAATGTAGATATCAGTCCTGTAATAGAAAACTGGGTCAAGGCTCACATCAGCACCCTAACACTACCAGGTCACACCTCATACTGTGCTGTACAGCCGCAAAACATGGAACAAGCTACAAAAGGAGGGTGACTAGCAATAAATGTCAAGGATAACCACACCTCCATGTTGGTACCACAACAAGAAGCAGCATGGATTAGCCATGGTCAAATACCAATGGCTAAAACCGTCTCCCAGTATATAGCCTGCTGCAGACTACTGTCCTAATACCAGGAACTGCACCTGGCCTATGTTGGAATACATGAATATATCAAGCCCCCCAAACCACATTATATTGCTTGACTGAAAATACCCAGACATACACCGGGAGCATTATACTAGCACCAACACAGTCGGAGAAAAGTTCCCAGAATCCATAAACCAAAATGCCCAGGAACAACGTACCACTCCCACAAGAGGGGTAAGCATACTGGATGTGATAATCAGCAACATGTGTACTGGATGGCAAGATGAAAAGTGTATCCTTCACTGGTAAGACCAGACCATAGAGTAATCACACTGGATATACACATCCCGACCCCAGTCCCTGGCCAGAATACCACAGTGAAAAACATGTGTAAAGCATAGGTTGCACCCCTCCAAACTGATGTGGAATCCACGAAAGGCCCTGTGCAAGTGCAGAATATGGGACACACCACAGAACATGTTATACAGGCATTCCATGAACACAGCCAGGAATGCTTGGAGTATGCAATCACAAATAACAACAAGACACAATGCCATACACGCAGGCATCTGGCATGCTGGACTCCAGCCATTACCAAACCATGCAAGAGAATGAGGAAGCTACCACATGATAGAGCAAACATAAAAAGGGAATTAATCACTGATCAGTAGTATGGCAATAACATATGTCCACACATACAATCCACTAAGGCCAGCCACAACAAGTAGAATCTGTGAATCCAGAGGCAATGTGACACCTGTCCCAAGTACACAGACAACCACAACTCCCCCCAATAAATACAAATATATGTGATAGATGCAACCATGTATCCAAACCGGAGGCTGAGCTCCCCCAACTCAGTACTGTCAAAAGTAGTCAGGAGGAGAATGTAACCACATACACCACAAACCCAGTCCCACATAGACCTACCACAACTGTAAACCAAACACATAAACACAGAAAAACATTCCCGGAGGCCCTAATTACAAACACACCACACCAACAGAAGCCTCCAAAGCAGATCACAAGCAACCACAACCTCCAAACATAGCACATGCAACACATAGTACACAAAGCTGGTGTGCCAAACAGTCACAGGCCAGAAAGAGAAACAATATGCCTGATACAGTTGTAATAAGTGTCTGTATAGGCAGACACACTGCTGTCCCACTCACCAGACTGAACAAGGGAAAGGGTACAGTAAGCTGCCTGTAGGCTGCCACAATATTCCACATAACACAAGTACGCAGGTCACCCCAAAGCAAGCAGAAATATGATGCACTCAATGTCCATGCTGGTGTGAATGACCTGAGATGTACCTCCCTGGACTACATGAAAAGAGACATGGATGAGCTCTCTGAGTATGTACCCCAGGCCGGTATGACACTGGCCGTGTGCAGCATCCAACCCTCACCAAGAATGATGCCACAGTACAAACACAGAATGATCATCTTTAACAGGTGGCACAGTTACAGCTGTCAGTCCAACAGGGTCTAATGTCTGTCTGCTTGAGATGTCAAGCATGACAAGCCTTGCTGCTGTTCCAGGGATGGCTTGCACCTGTTACCCCTGTGCGTCTGGATACTGGATAAGGCCTTTGCCACCTCCATAGAGCCGTATGTAGGCAAGGCCAAAAAGACTACCCACCACCCTAGAAAACATAAGTGGTAAGAAACATAAGGGTAACGCTGACCAATGCCAGATGTGTAAACTGCAATACACATGCCACTGAGGCACTTCCCAGTATGGAGAACATCAATGTCTGTGCAGTGACAGAAGCCTGCTGCAAGCCTAGTGATAGCACACAAGCACTACCAGGTTATACCACATATCATGCGTTATGGCCCCAACACCTGGACCAAAACATCAAAGGAGGGGGAGTATCCATATGCAGCACAGACACCCATACGGTCAAGTAAATGACAATGCACAAAGCAGCGGAGACCACCCATGTGCACCTAAGTGTAGTCCAAACTGCTGTACAGTCTGTAGCATGCGACAGACCACACTCTCACACACAAGAACTCCACCCAGACATCCTGAAGACACTGGACAGTATGAATGTCCCACCAAATACCAGACAAGGTACTCATAAATTACCACATAGGTGGTAAACCATTATGTATGCAAGGAGTAATCAGGGACCTAGGGACACAAGTCGACAGTAATCTGTCATGTGACACTCACAATGCCAATGTGGCTAGGAAGATTGTCGATATTGGACACCGTATCATGAAAGGATTCAGATCTACATCAACAGAGGTCACTGTGCCCCTGTACTGTTCCCTTATCAGACCCATAATCAAGTACAAAGACTCATATGGGATACACCATACGTGACACCTGCAGCAGTTCGGAAGACCTCAAAGTTACCCCACCAAGAGGATAAAGGGTGTGAAATATATGTCATATGCTGCCTGGCTGTAGACACCCCAGCTGAATGCAGTCACAGACTGCCTACACAGAGGCATTGTATGTCTGTTGTACAAGGCCATGTCCAACACAGGAGTAATGGACATGCTCCACCACAGGAAATTAAAGCCATTGGAGCTGTGATAGTGACAGATGTCAGCCTCAACACATAATGAAATAGGATGTGCTGGAGGGACAGATACATAACCCAGAGGCTCCCCACACCCAGAAACAGGATCCCAATCCATGTTAGGCAGAGCCCCTCACTGACACCCCTCAACAGGAATATTGCCAAGTGGATGGATGATCGTATATGTATACTGGGGGTCTTCACTGTGTCACGACCAGACAGAGGCACAGTAAAGAATATCATAAATGGCCATAATAGTCACATAGCAAGGGGCGGCGAAAGACACACACACTCTGGCTTGGCTTACTAATGCCCTAGGGTGGATAGCCTAGTATGAACCCATGAACCTATGAAGATACAAATTGTACAGAACACTAAGGATAATCACAAGGCTTACTTAACTGATGGTAGGGACCATGTTGGGAATCCACAGATATGCTGTGAATCACACAGATATTACAAACAACATACCAAGCACACACACATATTGCTAACATACAACCTGACAGGTGCAGTGCAACCCCCCCCCCCCCCAGAATGCAAAATATCTATCCCAGCAGAGTGCTGGTCCCCTGACATTGCAGATGCTGAGGTAACAGCCATCATCTGCAAAGCAAAACACACAGCAGCAAAGGTATGTGATGGTGTCCTGGGCTAAGGCCAACATGGACTCCAAGAATAATGGAATGTCAAATCACACTACTGCCCAATGTCAGCCTTACCACAGGATATGTACCCAAAGAGCAGTGTACAACAACAGTGGTCCTTCACAACAAAGGTGTTGCCTGAATGGATACTGCAAACTACCACCCCAGGATCCTGACAAGCTTGGTCTGCACAGCTATGGAAAGGATCAGTATGTACCGCAGACATAAAGCTATTGTGGACCTACTGATACTGGACCCTACACAGTGTGGCTGTTGTAACTGCAGATCCTGCCCCTAAACCTGTTTGACCCTTTTGAAGCAGTCATTAAGGTCATTGATGAGGGCAATGTGGTCCACACAGTGTAGCTGGACCATGCATATGCTTCTAGACAATACCCTATGAGTTCAGTATGGATATGTTCACCAGCTTAAATATATACCCCTATGTCAGTAGAGGGGTTTCAAACCAGACCAAGGACGGAACTGACATGGTCAGACATGCTGCATCCATGTCAGACTACAAAGCAGATATGAGTGGCATCCCACAAGGCTTGGTCCTGGGCACCCCCCCCCCATTCTGTATATATGTCCCATAGGTATAGGCCAACATGGAAGGACTGTGACTGAACATGTATGCAGAGGAGTACAAACAGCCCACCATATCTGACCCCCAGCTGACACAAGCAACCCACAAAAGGGCCACCTACAAACAGACAACTGGAGCCATAGCCATGTCAGCAAGCTAAGTGCAGAACTGTGTATAGACAATCACCGTGGATATACAGTAAGTGCCCACAAATTACCACACAGGTGTTAGCCCATTATGTACCTAACATGTAATGAGAGACCTGGGGACAAAAGGTGATAGATATCCTGCACTGGACAAACATGTGGCTGTAGTGTTCGCAGAAACATACCATATACCCACCCAATCATGAAGGTTGTCAGATGTAGATAAGGGGTGGTCACTGTGGCTCTGCAGTCATCCTTCATCAGCGTCACAATTGACTACAATAGCCCCTGTGGGATATACCTCAGCAGACACCTCCATCAACTGTAAAGTCCACAACAGTACCCCACCAGGAGTAGCAAAGAGCATGAACAGATGCCATGTGTTGCCTGAGTAAACAAACTGCAGCCCCACACACTGCCATACTGCCCAGCTACAGGCAAGCTGTGCCTGATGTATGAAGCCATGTCCAACCTGGAATCAATGTACATGCTGCACCTTGTACAATCTGAATGGCAGTGAGCTATGCACATGAGAGACCTGAACCACAGCACTGACATACATAGGACAAGCTGTACAGAATGATCCATAACACAGAAGGCACCCCCAGTCTTGAGTAAACTCCCAGTACAGGTTAGCCAGAGAGTCACCTATTGACACCCCTCAAGAGGAATCCCGATGAGTGGATGGGAGATGGTAGGTTAACCCTGGGCATCACTGTTATGTCAGAGGTAGACAGAGGCACTGTATACTAACCATGACATATGTCATGGCAAACTCCAGTTACAATGTGTGTCGAAGGACAAACACACCCTGTGACAAGCATCAGAAATGGCCTAGGGAACATCGCTAGTGTTTGCCAATGTCCACCTATGTTGTGGAATACACTACCAATGTTGGACGAGCCTGGTGTAGGTAGTCCATATCTGAACATAATGCAACATGGTCATATGTGCACAACTGGCCCCTACACAGTCTGTTGTGCTCACTATGAAGATAACAAGCAGTGATAGGACTAAAGCCCAGGATACTGTCCACCACAGTGAAAGTAGTGAACCAGTACACTATACGGTGCTACAGTGTTAGGTCATTATGAAAGTATGCTGACAACTGTCTGCAAAGTATCCCATGCAATCCCTGCAGACACAGTATAATCCCTGTTGTGGCAGACACGAAGCAGTTTGCCAGTTAGTACACAACATGACACCCAACACACAACCATAAACGTGAGATATTGTTGAAGTTCACACACACCCAAATATGTGGTGGACTTCAGAGTGCAACATATGGAAAGTTCACACTGGGCATGCTCGCACACTTTGATAAATGAGGCGTATGTCAGACAACATGCCATGGAAAGGCTGAACTGGGCATGCTCACACACTTAGGCCATATCTCCGTTTAGAAGTTGGACACACATATTTGGTATTTGTACGTGTCATTCCAGGAACCAACCACAACACAGCAATCTGCCCAGTGCACATAGTAAATGACTACAGAGACATAAGTGATATAGTGGATCGCTGTCATATGCAAACATCTTCCACAGATACACAAGTTGGTCATAGGAACAGGGAATGCTATGGCAATAAAGACCTGCAAACAGTAGAACAGCACAACAAATATTGTGCATCTGACAATTGAACATATGGGTGTAGAGGTCAATACTAGGCTTGTTGCCCTAGGGAATGACAGCTCAGCCAGAGTGTGCTTGGCATCTGCATCCCCAGTACAGTAGGCTACTGTGCCACTGTAAAGTAGGTCACATAAGGCAATGTGTGAGGCTAGTGAGCTGTACATCTGTCAAGCAGGGGCACAGTGGAGATCCCAGGGTTTGAATGTGCTAAGCCACAGCCATGTTGTTGGTGTGTGCTGGAAGAGGGTTGCTGAGGATCTCTAACAGTAAGTGGCAGTCAATAACAGACTGAGGGGAGCCCTATCTGCATTGTCTGGACAATTCCACTGTCAACACTGTGTTGTGATGATTATGTGTGAATGAAGTGCTGTGCCGGAACTGTTCACAGATGTCCTCCCTCAGTGGGCTACAGCTCTGCAATGTATTAGCTCACTCTGTCTGTTGGACGGCGCATATATGGCTGGTGTACACCTGACAGGTGTCTTGTTGTGGAGAAGTCATAAGTATATGTGGGATAGCATGATCAATGCAAACCGTACACATGCTCATAGAATGCAATTGTCAAGGATTATGCTGAGTGGCCAGTATAGTCCCCCAGCATGGGTCCTTTGAAGTCGTCTACCCCAGTCTTCACAAGTGTAGAGTCTGCTTGTGCTAAATACAGTTTGTGTGCTGTGACAACCACCTTGCCTGGAGGTGGGGATGGGATATGGATGTCCAGGGAAAGGTGGGTATGGTCAGATATCAACAATGGTGGCCTACCTCTGGTGTGGAACAGTGAGTACCCATGTTGCAGATGGACAGGTGCAATATGTATTCCCCCATGTGGCTGTGGTGTGTGGTTCTGCCATAGCACATGGACCCACAAATTGTAGTGGCTGTAGGGTAAAGTGGTAGAGGCCTGAGTAGTTCTCACACACAATATGCCTGTACCTGATGTTAACAACTGGAATGGTGCATGTGAACACATGCATATCCCAGCACTGTTCCCAGGGAAGCTAAGTGTGTGTCCTGGATGTGAGTGTGGTGTTCTGGACTGGTTGTGTTGTGTGTTACAGGTCCTGTGGTCACGAAGCATGGTATAGAACATAACCTGCCAGTGCGATGTGCATATCTGACCATGACGTAGGTGGCTGCAAATGCATATATATGCTATCCCCCACCTGACAGGTAGTACTAGATGTACATACCTCTGTAGAAATAAAGATGTCAGCACCCTATAAATACTGCAGGTGCAGACCAGATGCTCAGTAATTCGGTTAGCGCGCTCTGCTAATGCGTCTCCCTCAAGTGTCATAATATAGGTAGGTAGAGGTTCGAACCATGCAATTGCTTAGTGTGTGTGTGTGTGTGTGTGTGTGTGTGTGTGTGTTTGTGTGTGTGGGAGAGTGGGGTTGATGCATGTGCAAGTCTGTGTGAGGAAGATGTCCCTTTTGGCAACTGTGAAAGCACTCTACAGGATGCACATTCCCCTATCTCAGCACGGATGATGTCAGCACCCTATAAGTACAGCAGGAGAAGGGAAACCCTCCCAGTAATTCAAATAGCGTGCTCCACTAATGCGTCTGTCACGAGTGTCATAACATAGTTAGGTAGGGGTTTGAATCCTACAATTGCCCAGTGTGGGTGGAGGGGGGTTAGTGTGTGTGCGAGGGAGATGTCCCTTTTGGCAACTGTGAACACACTCTACAGGGTGCACATTCCCCTATCTCAACACGGATGATGTCAGCACCCTATAAGTACAGCAGGAGAGGGAAAACCTCCCAGTAATTCGAATAGCGTGCTCTGCTAATGCATCTGTCACGAGTGTCATTACATAGTTAGGTAGGGGTTTGAATCCTGCAACTGCCCAGTGTGTGTGGAGGTGGGTTAGTGTGTGTGCAAATCTGTGTGAGAGAAATGTCCCTTTTAGCAACTGTGAATGCACTCTACAGGGTGCACATTCCCCTATCTCAGCATGGATTATGTCAGCACCCTATAAGTACAGCAGGAGAAGGGAAACCTCCCAGTAATTCAAATAGCGAGCTCAGCTAATGCGTCTGTCACGAGTATCATAACATAGTTAGGTAAGGGTTTGAATCCTGCAACTGCCCAGTGTGTGCAAAGAGGTGTTAGTGTGCATGCAAGTCTATGGGAGGGAGATATCCCTTTTGGCAACTGTGAAAGCACTCTACAGGGTGCACATTCCCCTATCTCAGCACGGATGATGTCAGCACCCTATAAGTACAGCAGGAGAAGGGAAACCTCCCAGTAATTCGAATAGTGCGCTCTACTAATGCATCTGTCATGAGTGTCATAACATAGTTAGGTAGGACTTTGAAACCTGCAAAGGGCTAGTGTGTGTGTTTGGATGTGGAGAGTCTGTGTGTGTGCAATTCTGTATAAAAAACATGGGCTTTTTTGCAATCAGGAGATCACACTACATGATGCACATTACCCTTTCCAAACAATGATGATGTCAGCACCTTATACATACAGCTGGAGAAGACATCTACCAGTAATCTGAATAGCGCAGTCTGCTACAGCATCACTCTCAAGTGTCATAACATAATTAGGTAGGGGTTTGAAACCTGCAAGTGTGTGTGTGTTTGGATGTGTGGAGTTTGTGTGTGTGCAATTCTCTATGAAAAGCATGTTAGTTTTGGCAATCAGGAGATCACACTACCTGATGCACATTACCCTTTCAAAACACTGATGATGTCAGCACCCTATAAGTACAGCCAGAGAAAAGGAACCTCCTAGTAATCCGAATAGTGCACTTCGCTAATGCGTCTTTCTCACGTGTTGTGACTTAGTTAGGTGGAGGTATGAATCCTGCAAATGACAAGTGTGTGTGGGGGTAGTAGGGTGTGTGTAAATGCAAGTGTGAGAACAGATCCTTTTGGCAAATACTACAATACACCAGATGCTGCATATTCCCCCAGTAAACACAGGGGATGTCACCACACTATCAGCACAGCCAAACAGGGCTAGTTGGCCAGTAATGCCAATAGTGCGCTCTGCTACTGGGTCTATTACCATTGTCAGAGTACAGATAGGTATGTTTTGGTAACCCACAACTGCCACGTGTGGTTGTGTCACACATTATGACCTTGTGTGTGTCTTTGTACATAACAATGCATGCCATTGCCTAAACCAGCAATGGCAATGCACACATGATGTATGTGTGTGACACATGCACATAAATACCTGTGACCTGCAGTAGTTACCATGTCTGACACATGCCTCGAGTAGATAAATGGTATTTGCAATGCATAACAATATGACTGTGTCTTACTGTGCAGGGGCCGCACGTGGTATGTGTCTATACAGTGTGGGTATATATGGTAAAATACCTACAGCAGGGGATACACATCTGGTCTGGGCCATATAGTCTACATGTAGTCGATGTACATGTGCTGCATGTTCCCACCTGTTGTGGGAGTGGTAACATGTCATTCCACTGCAATTCAGTGACCACATGCTGGAAACCCTTCAACTAGTGCATTGTAGCTACAGTAATGCTCACGCACAATGTTTGGCTGGATGCAGTCCAGCCATATAAAGACAGTTCTTGAGACTGTCATATTGCCAGTGATGTTATGGAGGATAGGTGGGTTTCCTGTGTATGGGAGGGTTGTGTGTGCCAGGCTATGAACCAGACAGCAGTCCGACACACTGTTAGCTGCACATGAATAGGCCCTGATGCTTTGTGCTGTGCCAATAACCTGGAGGTGTGTGTATCTGTGGTGCCTTGGGATACCACCCCCCTGTCCATGTGTGTTACATGTGTAGGGGACGAAAGGCATGGTATGAGGTATAACCTGGCAGTGATGGGTTGCACCTGTGAGCCATGAATCAGGACTCTGGTACTGCAGAGACATTGCAGTTCACCGTACTGAGGACAGTGTCCAGTGCATGCATCTTGCGGTGTATACTGCTGGTGTTGTGTAGCATCACTGTTAGTGTCCTATCCTGTGTGATACTCGCGGAGGTGGCTATGTAATCTGTGTCCTGCAGCATAAGGCAGTATGTGTGTATCAAGGGGCTTCGCCAATATACATTGGGCCATGGGTGTCACGTGCAAGCTGCCCCTCGCACATCATTGTGGCTTCCCTAGCATGTAAGCACACGTTGACAGCCAGTGGATACCCTATGAATGACAATGGAGACTGAGCAGAATGTAGACATAGAACACCCTTCCTACATATAGTGGTAGCATACCTGGTGAGGGTATGATGGCAACCATGATCAGGCTCATACTGGCCCATGCCACATGCTGAGAGATCCTGTCTATGTTCCCTATCATGTAGTCCAGGGAGGTATGTGTCAGGTCATCCATAGTGGCATGGTCAATGACTGCGTCATATGTGTCCATGCATCTGACTGACCTGTATGCATGTATTTTGTGGTGGACCATAGTGCCCCAGAGGCATATCATTGTGACCTTCACCATGTACAGCCTGTTGAGCGGGACCCCACTGCAGCGGCCAAGAGAGGTACCTGACACATCTGTAGCAGGTGTGTTGTGTAGCCCTACAGGCTGTGAGTGTGTGGCACATGGGATGGGTGTGCCATGTGTGGCATGTGCTCTGTTCCGATGTAACATATGCCTGTGTGCCAGCTGCAGAGGTGTGTGATGCTCAGGCAGGATGCTATTCTGAGTCCCCACATATGCCCCAGTGTGTGCAGCTTGCTGTCAGTGCATGTCTATGTCTGACTGGTATTGTAGTCACTGTAGTATGACATGCCACCTGACAGGGTATGGCATTACTGGGTTCAGAGTGCTCAGTCCCCAGATTGGCTATGTGGTGGCATCCCACACATGTGTTGTACATTCCTGGCCAAGGGTGATGGTTGACTGCATACATGTGGCAGCTGTGACATTGCCACATGACTCACAGAAACCACAACTGGACCATAGAGGTGATTCACAGGTTACCTTTGCACATGCTACCCTAGTAGTGTGATTGCCATGGTGAGTACCAACACATGGGGCCAATGGGGAACAACATACTGAAGGTGTGTATGTGTGGGTGTACTGCCACTGTTTCATAGCACTGGCATATATGACTGCAAACGTGGGTAAATGCCAGGTAAGACATGTGCAATGTGTCACAGGCAACAGGACAGACAGTGATGTTTTGTCATGTGTAAACTTGACATACGTACCGTACGCTATGCAGATGTCACTAGGAGTCCACAGAAGCACTGTAACTCTGCATTTCAGGTGGAAGCAGTGTTCCAGGGAACCCCAAGCGAACATGCATGAAAACAAAGCTACAGTAAGCAGGGCTGGAAGTAGTCCATTGTACAACAAAGAAGGGGTAACACTGACAGTAGGTAACAGTGCAAATATGTAGGCACTATCAACATGTACCCAGGAATGCACAGCGCAGATGCCCATGGTAGAACTGATATTATGTCATAGTTAATTGTGATTTGGATTACACTGGTACTGCATACATATCAACATGCGCAAACATCCACATTGCATAGTCATTGTGGGCAGCTTGCCACCATTACTGTACATGTCCATCATTACATATCACTACTTGCATTAGCTTCCCCCCTGTGCTACCCATGTATGTGTCTATCTGTTGACATCCTTACCACCGGTATGCAATAATGTGCAGCTGTTACACTTTGGTACGTACTATGGGTACAGATAACAATTCAGGACAGTCATACAGTTACTGCATCAGGTATGCTGGGATATACACACAGTCATATCAGCACACTGTTCTGTTACCAACATGATACTACTAATACACTTCTATGTAGTCACCCTGTGCATCAGCAACATGTTTACTTGTTCCTGCACTGCTGTTGGAGATTGCAGGAGGTGGCACAGTTTCATCATATGCACAGGGTGTGAATTAGGTATGCCTGAGTCTGCCACTGATACCACCAATTGACGTGTGTGTATGTGTGTTAGTGAGGGACAGCAGTACAGGGTGGTGCACTGTTGGTGCAGTGTGTGAGTGTATGTAGTAGCCCTAGGTGTTAATATTTTACATGTGTGTATGCACGCACACAGTTCCACCTCATGGCTGCCATATACAGGGGTTTGTGGACAGCCACAGACTGCACCTGGCAGGTCATACAGATCAGTGTCTGTGGGCATGGACATGGTACCTGTGCCTGGCAGGGGTGCTACGGACCGTATCCGGTACTAAGCCAGACTGGGTACTGTCATCAGAAGCGGGAGTGTGTTGACTGGACACAGGTCCCTGTTGGGACTGTCCAGAGCCACGTGCACGTGGTCTCCTGGGGCGTTCCGATGACAGCACAGACCCAGCATTGCTGCGGCTGCTGCTGGCACTATGGGGGCGTGCGCAGGCCTGTTGTCGTCCGCGCCACCTGCCAGCTGCTGCTGTTGCTGGCATACGGCCACGTCGACGCTGCAACCGCCCACCATTGCCCTGGCTCACGGACATTTGGTTGTGGAACTGCTGTAATATGTCCCCACAATGTCTGTCTATGACATCGGTGAAATTACGGATAGCATCTGCGATGTCACGCATACTGTCAGTCATGGCTGTGCAACATGTTCTCAGCTCCCTCAGACCCTGTCTGGTGTACCTTTCCATACACAACTGTGCCAGCATGACAGCCTGAAACATAGCTGAGGTTGACAGACCTCTTTGGGCACGTCTGCCAGAGGCAGTATACCCATGGATGCTCCCACGAGAACCCATGGGCAACTGTCTGTGTGGTACCATCGCAGGACCCTGCCCATGGCTGCTGTGTGGGGAAGCATGTGCCACATATACCACATTACCCTGGTCAATGCCCACTGTATCCTGTCCATCACCTAGGGACAATGGTGACAAAGGATGTACTGGCAGGATGACTGTGCGCAATGATGGGGTTGACAGCTGTGTACTGTCAATTGGCTGACCAATGGCGGACCTTGGCGCACCTACCTGTGCCATTACATAGGTATCATCATTACTATCCACAGCAGCTGATTTAGGTTCCCTGCTGCATGACACCAGAGCAGCACCAGAACTTGTGGGAGTAAGACAGGAAACACAATTTACAATGTGTACACCATGCCACCACTGATGCACACATGCACACATGGGCACATGCACACATGGGCACATGCACACATGCACACATGCACACATGGGCACATGCACACATGGGCACATGCACACATGGGCACATGCACACATGCACACATGCACACATGGGCACATGCACACATGCACACATGGGCACATGCACACATGCACACATGGGCACTTGCACACATGCACACATGGGCACATGCACACATGGGCACATGCACACATGCACACATGGGCACATGCACACATGGGCACATGCACACATGCACACATGGGCACATGCACACACCTCAGTATATGAGATATCAACCCACAGACACAAACACACCTGCAATCAAACACATTGCACTACTGCTTCAGCCTATTATTACTATTAGTATACAGAGTAGTGAAGGTAATGGTATTACACACTCACCAGCATGGATAGGCTGCCTTGCTGTTACACCAGAGGGACCTGCGGGAAAGAGACATTCATCGTCAGTGGGCACAACTGTGCCATTGATACTGTGGGCATGTTACAGTTCAGTAGTGCAACAGTTAGCTTCCACAGGTGTACTGCAGATAATGAGGTTATCACTAATGCACAGTAATTACCAAGATAACAGCTACAAATCGAGGAAACACCACACACATGCATAACCTAACAGTGTATAGAATGGTCACTATACACATGGCATGTTACCTGCACACTCTGTGTCCTGCTGCTGTGTGGCTCCAGCCTCCATCATTACACATGTATGCTGTTGTTGTTGCTGCTGTGCTGGAGCCACAACACTCAGGAGTAGTCCCTCCAGTCTGGTGAGGGGGGATGTCTAGCTACCCCACCACCTGTGGCAAGCTGCTGCCTGTGGATATCCGATGCACGCTGACGGACATTTCTAATTAAATCACTGCAGTGATGGTGTACCTGCTCATATGTCCGATTATGTGTGCCTATGTCATTTACCAGATGGACCAGGTCTTGCCACAGTGCAGCGCTCTCCTGCTGGTTTTGGCTGGTGCGGGAAAAGAGTACAGCGAAATCCCGCACGAGGCTCTGGTGTATCTCCTCCTCTTCTGCAGCGGAGTAGACTGGGTTCCTTTGGTGAACCATGTCCCTGAAAAGGAGAAGGGAAATATGTCAGCAATATCTGTCAGCAGACTATAGCACGCATAATACACATTATACTTGACTGCAGTGATATAAATTAGGCACCATATATAGCATCTGTATGTCTATTGGGGGATACACATGTACATGACCAGATATCAGTGCTCATCCGACAACTGTGCAACAGTACCTGGCACACTCCATACAACAGACTAGTATACTGCAGCAGTCAACACACTGTTTCAGGTACAATACACAACCCCACACTGGGGGTTTGAATCAAGGTACTGTATGGGGAACATTATCAGCCCATGCACTGCACCCAATGCACGTTACATACTTCACTGGTACTGCACACTACTCTTACTTGCCATAACCCTACCTACACCACAGTGACATACAGGGTAACACAGCACAACATATGGCAACGTAGTATGTGTTGATCGCAATACCCCACACACCTGTCTCTGGCCTCAAACCAAGGACACACACTACAATGACAGACAGACAGTCATGGTGAGCAATCACACCAGTACACAACATGCACCCAGTCACTAGCACACTCATTCCACCTCACATATTCCATTTGCAATGTGTTAATGGGTGTGCATTGCGTCCTAGGTAGGTAGTATGCTTTTGGCCCTGGGCCTACAGCAGCATACTGTTATGCTATCCTGCCCCTTGTGACACATGTTATGATCATACCTGCTCCTTACAAACAGTTACACAGGGTGACTCATATGGCATATTACCTATCTGCATAACATTCACTGGTGTATGTCTGACATCTACTCATGGGGAGGCTTGCTTCTTAATTCTGTGTGGTCTACTACAGGATATGTCATATCTGTGGGTAGGGTCCCATACCTCCACCATGTGCTCTATACTGCAGTGACAAGGATGACAGATGTAGGTAATTTGTGTTGTGGATGTTGGAGGTGTTACCATGGTTGGGAGACAACTGTCATGGGTGTGACCGAACTATGTATATCCAGCAGTGGTAACCTCTATGTAGGTAGTCTGTGTGCACTCTGTGGTGTTTGAGTGCATTGACACAGTTACTTGCATATGTCTGAGACCTTCACCATATCTGTAGCTGTCATGGGAGGTACATACCATGTAGGACATTGTGGGGTGTGGAGGGGTACAGTGACCTACATGTCCATAGCTGACACACCATGTCCGCTGACACATTCCATGTACAGGTATTACAGGACTAGTGTGCCACTGTGTGTATCGATGTGGAGCCTATTGTACACTTGTTGACCCTGTTCCCCCGACATATGCAGTGGTGGGCAGGCATGTACATATGTGGTGGTTACTGGTGTCAGTGTTTTTGAATGGGGTATGGTACTTCAGTATCCACACTGCTGTTCACTCCATGCCTGTGACACCAGGCACCTGCAGCAAGACATCTGCACACATATGCCTCACACAGTCTATATATGTATATATATATATATATATATATATATATATATATATATATATATATATATATATATATATATATATATATATATATATATATATATATATATATATATATATGTAGTGATATATTTATATCTGTACATGGATATATATCTGTTTGTATATATGTATATATCATATGTATATCTAGATGTAGATATATACATATAGATGTGGGGAGAGAGGGGGAGAGAGTGAGAGAGAGACACAGGGTGAGTGTGAGTGCGAGGGGGTGGGACAGAGAGTGAGAGATAGTCATATACAGACATGTCTGTTGTCAGTCAGATCTATCTGTATATGTGTAAGTCTCTACAGATATCTATATATGTATGTGTGTATTACATATATCTGTACATACATGTTCTACCAATCTCGATGTCTGTGCAGTACGTGATAACCTGGTTCAAGGCTCATGGGAACACCCCAGCAGTACCAGGCTATACCCTGTATCATGCATTTTGGCCCCAGGACTCAGGACAAAATGGACAGGGAGGGGGTGTGTCCATATTCATGCAGGACACACACACCTCCAGGTTAGTGGCAACACATGAAGCATCACAGATCATCCAGGTGCAGATAACCGTAGGCAAACCTGCTATACAACTGGTAGCATGTTACAGACCACCCTCCCAATCTCAGGGACCACAGTCGGCCTTCCTGTAGACATTGGAGGATATGAATGTCCCACCACACACCATCATATTGGGATAGTGCGACTACCCTAACATACACTGGGTGCATTATTCTACCCCCAAACACCCTAGCCCAAAGGTTCCCGGTATTCACTATGTCAACTGCAATGGAACAGCTGGTCACCTCTCCCACAACAGGAGATAATATACTAGACCTGATCATCACAAACATGGGGACAATGTGCTACACACTGGAAGGATACCCCTCACTAGTCACATCTGACCACAGACTAATCACCCTGGATATACATATCCCACCTCCCCCACAACACAACAGACTACAGTGGGAGACCTCTCACATGCCGACTTTACATGTCTTATAACTGAGTTGGTATCCTGAATGCCCACTGGGCCAGTGTAATCCACTTCCCACAATGCAGACATCCTCACATATGCTTCTACAGACATCTCCAAGAATGCATGGATCATGCAATCACAAATGGAACCATGACCCTCTCCACCAAGGGCAGGTGTCCTGTCTGGTGGACCCCAGCATTGAACAACTTGTATAACAACAGATGGTAGCTACTGCACGGCAGAGCATACTTCCATAGAGCTATGGCATCTCTCATCAGCAGTAGTAGACAGATGGGTTTTGTCGTACAAACATGCAAGGCCAACAATGAGAGGGACATCGCTATGGTCACCACAGATAACCAGAAGGCCTTCCTCTGCTATGTTACACACCTGGGTGGGAACCCTCAGTTATGTTCACAGTTAGTTCACCGTGACATACGCTACACTGAACACACAGATAATGCCAACAGTCTGGCAGGCAGGTTCAGTGCAGGTTTCTACACTCCCTCACCCACACATGTGGAATTACTTATCCCAGCTGACTGTAACCTCCCTGTCATCTCAGATGTCCAGCTGGGAACCACCCTCAGCAGAGCTGTAAACACAGCAGCAATGGGGCCCAACGGTATTGCGGGTTGCATGCTACGTGAACTGCAAGAGGAGCTACACATGCACATTACATGCTATTCAGCCGTAGCCTTACTACAGCATATGTACCTGGACACTGGCATACAGCAACAGTAGTCCCACTCCACACAGGAGGCAACTCTACAGACCCTGGTAACTACCGCCCCATACGCTTAACCAGCCTGGTCTGCAACACTATGGAAAGGATCATTATGGTACCCATACACAGAGACATTGGGGACCTAGACACTTGTTCCCACCAGGTTTGGCTTTGTAGAGGGCAGATCCTGCCTTATGAACCTGGTTGACCTTTTCAAATCAGTCACTATAGCCATTGCTGAGGGCATAGTGGTCCATACAGCCTACCAGGACTTGCCTACAGCATTCGACACAATACCGCACTCTGCCATCATAGACATGATCAACAGCTAACATGTAAATCCATATGTCACATGATGGGTTGCAAACCAGCTAACGGATAGAAACCCTATAGTCAACCTCACTGGTGCCATGTCAGACTCAGAGCCAGTCACATGTGGTGTCCCACAGGGCTGTTTCCTGGGACTTCTCATGTTCGGCATATCATTCTCAGATGTGGAAGCAGACATGGGAGGGTAATGGCTGACAATGTTCAAAGATGACTGCATACTAGGCACCATAGGCAATACACCTGCTGACACATACATCCTACTGACAGGCCTCATGGACACCAACAACTGGTGGCGGAGTCATGGCCTGACACTGTATGCCACGTAATGTATACTCATACCCTTTTGGACGGACAAGGTACCTACATATTATCACATTAGACAATAACCCACTGAGTACAGACAAAGTAATCGGAGACCTGGTGACACTGTGCAATGCTGACCTCTCATTTGACACCCACGTTGCCAAAGTAGTTGGATGGACTTCCTACTTTGCCCACCTTATCATGAAGGGATTCACATCCAAATCAAAAGGTGTCATTGTACCCTTACACTCCTCCCTTATCAGGCCCATGACTGTGTACTATGCCCCATTTGGTATGTACATCACCTGGTACTTTCAACAGCTAGGGGGACCCCATGAGTACATCACCAGGTGGATCAAGGGTCTTCAACACCTGTCTTATTCTGCCAGACTAACGTAACTCATGCTCTATTCCATAGCATACTGCCTACGTAGGGGTGATCTGTGCCTGATGTAGTAGGCCATGTCCAATCTGGTAGTGATGGACATGTTCAACCTCATGCAACCCAAATCCATCAGAAGCATGACAGCTATGGATTTAAACCTCAACACACATATGAGTAGGACATACTGTAGGGACAGATCCATCACTAAGAGGCTTCCCATACTGTGGAACAGGATCCCAGTTCATGTTAGGCAGAAACCCTCACTGACACTCTTCATGTGCATTCTTGACAAGTGGATGGGAGATCATAGGTTTACAGCAGGGGTCATCTCTGTGTCACTACTAGACAGAGGCACAGTACACTAATGCTATTATGTAGGGGGGGTCATCACTTTGTCACTACTATACAGAGGCACAGGTTTCTAAATCTATTCTATACACTGTCTGCAGATAGCCTAGTACTATACTATGCCACTGTGAAACTATATCCATCTATGTATTTCTACATCCCTGTCTATGTATACACATATGCATATTATATATATATATATATATATATATATATATATATATATATATATATATATATCTCGATATACATACGTATACACATGTTATATATATATATATATATATATATATATATATATATATATATATATATATACTCCTTTTTAGTTCCACATATGTATACACACAGTAACGTACTGCTGAACACCCATTACTGTACCACCTACTTGTACATTGCACTACAACCTACATTGCTATGTGCACATAGCTACCTTCACATACATATGTATGTACAGCCTTCAGTGACAGTTGCAGTATGTCCCCGGCCCTATGCACATCCTCATATACATAGATACAGACCAATACCACATCTGGAGGGTTCACAGTATGTAGAGTATTATAGTAGTACTTTACATTACCTGTGTTTGTTGCAGCTGTTTGCGTAGGCTTGCAGTTACTTGGCCTGCTGTCTGCCTCTTTGCCTTGATGTTTCCGGTTTGTTATTTCTTTCTCTTAACACCAAAACCAAAAAACCAGGAAGCAGAACAGCCAACGAGTAGTTGATGAAAAACAAATTCTTTATTTCAGTTGAACAAGCCTTAAACACAAGCGCTTTCACTCAGAAAATTCTGAGCTTTTTCAAGCTTTTTCCCAGCTGAGGTGGGAGAGGTGGGTCCGCTGGAACCTGCCTTCCCTGTCGTCCTATGTTTTGCATTATGTTATGACAGTTTGGGTTAGTAACGTACAATACCATTCACAATTAGTTGTAACAGCATGCATTAGTATTCCCATTAACCAAACACCCATATATTCAAGCCATTGAACAGCAAGCATAACACATGTACATTTTGAACAGCAATACACAATCCAACAACATGCAGGGTTGACTGATGGCAACAGGCCATCAGGTCTGGATGTATGAACAGGGCAGATGCATCCACATACATGCAAATATGTATGAACCAACAGGACAAATGTCCAGGGGTGTTAATTGTGATTGCACATACCAATTTCACATGGAATGGATTATTTGTGGTTATAGGGTAGGGTGAAGAAAATTTAATTAACAACTTCAAATACCAATACATATGCTGTACATTTCTACTAGCTGCAGATATATACACACTACAGTTCTGCCTACAGTTTCCTATGTGATAACTACTTCAGGTTGGTGATAGGAATGTTACTGCTACATCAATATACATTTCATTTTTATTCATACACATTCATATCTGGCTCTGTTCAGCTACATCATCCTGCTACATTTGCTTTATATAGCTATAGACAACTGTGGATGTTTGGTATTTCAGACAACCATACTATCTGCATATTGCAGACTGAGAGCAACATATCCAGATTTTGGGACACACATTCCAGATGCAGTACTGTTTTCAGCACATGTTACTGTTTGGTTCTGCCTGTCACATTCATTTCATTCTGTACTGACTGCAGTATACTTTATTCAGGAGTTATTACTACTTTATTGGTGGATTCACACCTCTTTCTCACACTCTCTCACTTGTTTTATTTTTACAGTTCAGGATGGTACATAATTCTAGGCTTTATTGACATGTTTTACCTGTACTTATACCAATCCTTTCCAACAGTCTCACTTATGTCATGTTTCTGTACTTCAACAGGGATATATTTCACACATGTGTTTTACTCAGCTTCTGCAGCTGTACTTTTCAGCCTGCTGCAGGTTATGTACTATTATATTACAGGTGGGTCATCTTTATTTCAGACTTGTTTCATTTTTATGTTTGGATTACAGGCTGCATCACACTTTTGTAATCAAGCAATACTTGCAAACCCTCTTACACTGTTACTTGCACATTTTATTAATTAGTGACTACACTGCACTCTTTTGCTGTTATACTTATATATTTATTTACAATTACAGGGAGAGAATTACTGACCTGCCTGGTGGTGCAACCGCACCAGCCTATCACCATAGGCTCGATGGTTCGCAGAACGGACACCTGCAGCTGTAATATAAATAAAGTAATATTGGAATACACATCTCCATAATATCAGCTTGGTTAATTTCTTACATAAATAATTACATGTAACTTACTCAGTAGTGGGGCATTGGGCATTTGCCGGGCCTCCTGGATCCAACGGTTCAGTTGGTCCTGCTTCCGTCTCTTCAGGTCTGCATGGTGGTGAAGGACCTGCTCACCAGTCCTTGGTATTCCTGTGGCACTGGTGAGATCATGTGCTAACCGGTCCCACGCCTCAGCTCTATATGCTCCCCACAGGACCTGGCCCTGCATGAGTTGGGCCTCATGATTATGGACGAGGAGCCAAACCATATATTTGGACTCCTCAATGCCCCACCTCTGTGCTCGGAAGCAACTACCCTCACCTACTCCTGACATCCTGGCTGCAAGTCAGTTTTACAATCGGGTATGCTGTGTATTCCCACCTATGGGGCTTATATATGCCGTTTTTCCAGCACTTATCTGTGATTGGCCATTTTGGAATTTTATCAGCTTCACAAAACCTGCTTTGTCATGCTCCTCTTTCTAGTCATTCCTATATATACGCTATTACTGCATTTCTAAGTGCAACTGTCATAGCTTAGTGGTTCAGTACTTTGACTATGGTGCATGGTATCCTGGGTTCGACCCTGGCCATTGCTTTTTATATTTTATGACTGTCTACACAGGCTAGGAGGTGTGTCTGTGTAAAGGCAGTTTTGATACAGCTTGCTCAACATTGCCCATCGGTTAGCTTGTTGGCGCGATGCGCAGCTCCGCGCAAATCGGTTACGCTGGTTTACGCGTGGTTTGGCTGTCAGCACGCACTTTACGCTCAACTCAACTACAGGCACACAGTTTCAGCGTGTGAAAACACTGCTCAACCTCGGGCACTCATTTTACACCTATTAAACCACTGCTCACCTACGGGCACTCATTTTACACCTGTTAAAACACTGCTCAACTACGGGCACTCATTTTACAACTGTTAAAACACTGCTCACCTACGGGCACTCATTTTACAACTGTTAAAATACTGCTCACCTACAAGCAGATATCCTCAACTTGTTAGACTGTAGCTCAGCTATGGGCACATCTCACATTTTTTTTTAATTTTTTTATCTCACATTTCTTCAAAATACATGGCCCATTTCATTACATTTTACATAAAATATAATTTTATATATGTACATATATGTCAGAGCCTTGTTGCATGCTTATTTCACTAAAAATAAAAATTGATGTTCTGGGGGCTCGAACCATGACTGCCTCCTCTTCAGCTGACATCTCTACTGCTATGCTATTGCTTCTTGGCTTACTTTGCATATTTACTTGTTATATGCTTTTCCACTGACTGCTAACTGTGGCTAAGCACTAGGCACGCCAGAGCAAACGAGTGCACTCACGGGCAAACATCTTTACAACTTATAAAAAAATATATAAGATGTTCATTTATACATTTTATGTTCATAGTCTGTGGGGGCATGTGTTGTGTTGTGTTTATTCACATTTACACAGACTCTGTCGTGGGGGTTTACTTTTGGGACTTTTACTCTTCTGGGGGCGTGTCCGTTTGCAGGGCTCGCCCTACGGAGACACCCCCTACTGTCTTCCACGGACCATGTTAGCCTTAGGTGTGATTCAGCATGCCCTCATGCATATGCATGGCATGCTGACGTCACACCATTTAACTGCAGCCTCCGTGTAAGCCTTGTAACTCTTACACGGAGGCTTCGTGAATCCTGCCCTAGCTGTTTTCTATATTTATGTCAGATTATTGTACAGTATTATTTTAAGCCTTTTCCTGTGATGTCTGAACTCTTGACTAGCACTGTATTGAATTGAGGAGATTTGTCTTGTGTTTTTATTATTTGTTATTAAATATTTTTAAACCTTTCAACTGTGGCTATTTTGTATAGAGATAACTTAAGCTCTAGAGTACATTGCATCTATATAGTGATACTGTCCAAGCCACTCCAATAAGCCTTGCCGTTCATCATACTTACTAATTAATAATAATAATAATAATAATAATAATAATAATAATAATAATAATATTGCACAGGAAAATTGGACACCCTTTGGTAAGGGCCTTATTAGTAGCTGATATTAATGGTTGGTGGCAGTGATTTTTACCTTATATCCTGGGCAGAGAAGGGGGCATAGCTGGAGAACCTGTGCCAGCCTTCCCCAGAAGTGTCTGTGTGTTTGTATATAACTCATATCTCAAAGTGTGTGTGTGTCAGCTACTTGGGCAGGAAAATGAAGAATTGGTTGGACAGAGAGGGTGCTCGAGGTTTTAGCTTGACCACTAGGCTGAGACCTGTACCCTTTAGCTGCCCCATTGGGGAGTCTTATTGGAGATCTGGAGAGAAAGGGAGAAACCAGCCTTTGATTGATCATGATCTCTGTGTGCTCTTAATGGAAATTATACTTTACTCTGTGTGTACTTGTTATCCTTCCCAATGTGCATACCCCTCACTTGTGCTAGTGGTGAGGATTGAGGCTCCTTGATTACTGGGCCAGTGCACGGTTGTCACATCATGTTTGACAGATTTTAGATAGGAGGTGCAGGTGTGAGGAAAGCAGAGAAGCTGTATCTATGACAAATAATGAACAACTGGTGAAATTCCTGGTGAGGAGTAGGAGACAAGAGACTGTTAGCGAGAGGGGCAATGTCAGGATTAAGACAGTAGCTAGTGGAGTACAACATGGCCAGTCCTATGTCCCAGTACTCTTAAGCATGTTCATGAGAGGCAAGACAAGACATGATATCACTTGTTCATGGGTTGAAGCTGCAGCAGGGAGTGGAGGTAGAATGTAAGGAAGGATTTGTCAAGGTTGACTAAGTGGGCAGAAAGGTGACATCTGAACTTCACTGCAGCCGAATACAAAGTATTTTTTTCTTGCACTTGTGTCAGAACAACCCTGATAAATGTCATCTCAGGGGAGTGGAGTTGTCAGAAAGAGAGCAGGAACAGGATATGATGGTTTTGATCATTCTGGGAGTAAATCAACATGAGTACTGTCAGGACAATGACAGCAGAAAATGAAATGCTGGAGAAATAATCATGCAGACAGACTCTAAATAAAAGAAGTAATGTTGCCCTCACTTAACACTGACATGGCTACCCCTTTGGTACTATGCATCAAGCTATGGAGACCATTCAAAGAGAGGTACATCAGGTGGTTGGAAGGATTTCTCAAAACAGCTATGAGAAGAGTGCGTGTGCTAAATCAGTGTTGATCACTGAATGTCTGTCCTCTACCTCAGTTAACAAAATGTAAATAAAATAAATGTAATGAAACAAAGGCAATGTACTTGCTTTGTGAGTGAATACTAATGTCTACTAAGTTCTTTATTATATTGTGGTGAGTGAACCAAGCTATCCTAAGAAGATACCTCTTTCTTTCCTGAGTCTTGTTCATAAGCAAGTATAAAGTGATCTGGAAGATGACCAGTGGATGGGGCAGTAGTTGCAATACTGCAGGCATCACATGGAACTGTGTAGATGAAGACAGAACTAAACTTTTGGCTCTCGATGTACCAGATATTTTATAAACCCATTCTTGTCTATGATCATGAGCTTTGGTTTAAGACTGAGAGAAGAGATGTCATGGGTTCCAGTAGTAGATACAAGGTTCCTTTGCAGGGTACCAGGGTAAACTTTCCATGACTGAGTGAGGAGCTAGGAAATCTAGTGGATCTGGGAGTAGATCTGTTGTACCTCTAGACTGTGTAGTCAGGAGAGTTGGTTTGGGAAAATAATTGAAGATGTGCCCAGTGCATGGCCCCATGAGAGTTGTGCTAGGCACAGTCTCCAGGGAGGAGGTACTGGGGATATCATGCATCTAAACTTGCCTGTTTTTTTTTTTTTGTTTGTTTGTTTTTTTGTTAATAAGGCAAGTTAACTGGTCCTTCCTCAAACACTTTCACAGCCTAGACCACAAGGACAAGACAAAATGCAGCATATTCATGGAGAATATAATGTAACTAAGTCAACTAGCATGGCTTTGAAAGAAAACTAAGCAGGGAAACTAAACAATGCTAATGAAGGCCACAAAGACACAATATAAAGTACAGTTGTGTGATTACACTCACTGTAACTCTAGATGTTAGAGTAAGATCACTGTTGCAGTAGTCTTTGTGACACGTGGAAATTAGCTGCAGGCAACATGCACTCCAGAACCCACAACCTCTACAGATATCATAGCATGAGTGACATCTACCCCAGTAAAGGGACGGAACTTTGCATCTAATACAATGGAAGCAGTCAACCTACATCATTATCTTATTAGTTAACAGCAAAAGAAAGGGGGATATGGCCAGTGAAAGAAATGTTCTTTTCAATATCTTTGGTAAGAGAAGAGACTCCAAATCTGTTTTATGCAAGACAAAACAGAGAAATACAACCATAACTATAGCAGAGTCTGCACGTAACTAATCATCTACTTCAGATCCAAAGTGACCAAGAAAAGCTCCTTCTTCTGGGACTTGTCTCTCTGGTGTAGAGGAAATTAAGAGAAAAAAAAAGGAGAAAAGAGAAAGACCCTTTGGGAGAAGGTGGAAAGGCGGTAGAGCTGACTGCAATCAATAGTGATCTTATTCACTCGGGGAGGTAGACGCTGAGAAGAAACCCAACAGGATGGCAATGCCAAATTTTCCCTTGCTTATGAATAGGTTCTTGAGACTATAATGCTTTGAAAAAAGTGTGAATGGAGGACCATATAACATCCTTGCAAGTACTCTGATTCAAGTCATTGCTGAAAATGCCAGTAGCTCTGTTGGTGGGTGCACTTGCCTGTCATAGCAAGACTTTTCTACAGCGCAGTGAACTGCACTTTTCCAGCATTTTAGAAAATTATTCACCTTTTTTTCTTGGGAGAAAAAATATGCAAGTAATCTGCTAATACCTAAGCTGCAAGCATGTCATGTTGTTTTTATTTGGTTTTATTTACTGGCTTTGGGGGAAAAAGACAGAAGTAAAAACTCTGTTTAAATGAGAGTTTTAAGACCACTTTAGGTATGAAGGAAGGGTTGGATTTTAGGCTGACCTTATCTCTGTGGAAAACTATGAAGGGTCCCATGCACATCAAGGCCTGCAATTTTTAAAAATCCATCTGGTTAAATTTATACCTACAGATGTGTTGCGCTGCAAAACAGATATTTAAGAAAAAATGTGGTTAGCTTGAATTGCTGAAGAAAATTTTAAAGGTATGAACATACTTCTCAGCTGTACAGATTTTTGCCTTGTATTTTTGGTCTGTTTTTCATAAAACTGTTTTTTTTTTTTTTGGCAAATTAGTGACAAATCATTAAAGACTGACATTAGAAAATAATTACAGAAATTTGGGTTTCAGACTTTATGCCCTCCAGAAAATCCATGATAGTGCAAAACCTGTTATTCTATCAACTTTCTAAATGTGTAAGAGCAGTATTTAAAACTTGGCCCTATTTTTGGGCTTTTGTCCCACTTTTATTTATGGCTTTGTCCAGATTTCTTGCTTTAAGAGGTTGAGAGGTATGGGTCTGAAGGTTGTGATACCATACAGCTTGGGGGAAAGAGATGCAGGACCTGCTTTGAGGTACTGTTTCACCAACACTTGGTTTGCCAGTAATAGATCAAGATGGAAAAGCATGAACTTTTATTAAGAAGTAATCTTGTCCTATACAAGATCTGTGGAATTGTGTCTCTCTTTGTTGCACTTGTTAGACAATTTATTCCTTTCTTCCAGAATTGCTTTAAGTTTCCTGGCCTTCCTCCATGGATAGTGCCTGACAGTAATACATATCACAGCATACATGCTGTAAGTCTCAGGCCCTGGATGTTTGTGTGCACCAGGGCTCCTGAATGTTGCATTACTAGCTCCACCTCATGAGGAAGATTATAAAGGAAACTCCTTCACTCTCTGTGCTAGGAGGGAGAACCACTGCTGCTTTAGCCAGAAAGTAACCAAAGAATCATGCTGGGCCTTACCTACTGCAAAGTTTTATTTCTGATGGAGAGGGTGGGAGTACACGCCATCCCATGTAAGGATAAGGCCCTATTTACCATGTCTGCCTGTATGGAAACCTAATGCAGAACTTTGTTAATTTCTGGCTGTCTGCATAAACAGGTCTGTCTCTGGCAGCCCACATTTTATATGCAGTTTGTTGCAAAGGGCTTCATTAGATGCAGTTCATGGTTGCAAGTGATATCTTTTCAGAAGGTATCTGCTTGTTGTTGAGTTCTGAGGAAATGTGCATGGCTTTGAGAATCTGCCTCCCAGGCTTGCAAGGCTAGCTGCAGAGGGGATGTGAAAACATTATCCAATGATTATGTATAACATGACTGTTTTATTGTCAAGTGAAGAACTTCTGGTTGCCAAAGATGCTTGAAAAACCTTCAGAGTCCATATAAGTATATAGGTTCACAGGTTTTTACTAGGCTAATGGCCTCCAGGGTCTTTATAAGCCAAGCCATGCAACCCAACCCAGTTCTGTCCCCAATTATCTTGGGAGTCTATATGGTGGGGTTCCTTAGTAAGGGGGTAGCTAAGGGCTATGTGTTTGGGGTGGACTATGTTAATTGGAGATTATGTCAGAGACATGGGGGCTAGACGGGCAGAGGTTGACAGTAAAAAAAAACAATTCCCAACTGACAGATATCATTGCTTTGATGTTGATATACTGTGTTTTGTGTATCTCCACTAATTCTGCACCTTAAGGTTGAAGGTGCCCACCAAGCTGAGAGATAGGGGTTGGGAGGGTGGCCTAATGGTTAAGGTGTTTGTCTTGCAAACACAAGGTACAGGGTTTGAGTCTCACAAGGGACAATTGGCTAGGCTTAAAATGGCTCGCAAGGGCAGTTAGCTTAGTACTAATCTATGAACCTATGAACCTATAAGCATCTGCAGCCAGGGCCTTAATGTGGGCTATCAGAAAAGGCCCGAAATGCAAGATCCCTTTGTATGAATGGTAAGCCTGGAAGCTTAGAAAAGGTGTAAATATTGCTCCCATCAGTTCATAAGGTACCAGTGGATTTTTTACATACAGAGGTTTGCCAGGCGTACCTTAAGAATCATGAATGTTGCATAAACTAGCGACATCAGCACTCCCATACTGCAATGGTTGTCCTATGGGAATATCACAGGAAAAATAATCCTCTATCAATGCAACCTAATCAGGTATGCGAAGACTCTGCTAAGTACTGTCTACTGTGCAGATGAAAAAATCATTAGCTGGGAAACCAACTGGACTTGTAAACATTTAAAGGGAGTCCAAAGTTCTGGTGATGCGTGAGAGTATACTGAAACTTTATCCCCATTTCCACCCTGAGATAAGTTTACAGAAGGCAGTCAACCAACTAGGGGTATGTGCAATAATTTGTTCCCTAAGAATGCCACTAATGGAGCAAGGCATTTCATAAAAATCCTGGAAGTGGTAGAAAGCCAAAGGGCAAGAAGGCACAATGGAAATGGCAGCCCTTCTGCTATGAATCTTAGCAAATATCCAACACTCCTCGCACAGGTACATGTAAGTTGTTGTCCTTGAGGTCCAGTTACCATGAATGCACATTGTTATACTATAGTGACAACTCCAGGTGCATTTCTAGGATCAACCTAGTGATGCCTCCAGCTGTCTAGCATTGCCTGCTCATTTTAATAACTATAAAACCATGCTACATACAAGCTACTGAACACTTTTATCCTAAAGCTAATAAGATGATCAACACAACTGCATTGATACATGGCATCTATCTAGTGCAGCTTTAAAAAAAGAAAAAAAGACCTTGGGTGTCATCCACAGCTTCAGGCTTCAGACTGTTAAAACACAATTTATTAATCACTTAAAAAGTGAAGCTGACAGGATGTAAACTTCACTAGAATATGGTGAACTGAAAGAAGTTAAGTATCCAAGCAGTTGTCATCCACAGCTTCAAACTTCAGGCTGTTAAAACTCAATTTATTGAAAACTTAAAAAGTGAAGCTGACAAAATGCAAGCTTCACTGAGATGCTGAAATAATTAGCCTAGTAATTAACATCCACAACTTCAGGCTTCAAGTTGTTAAAGCACAGTTAATTGATGCTTTGTAAGCAAAGCTGACAAAAACATATACTTCACTGGAGTGTAAAAAGCTGATGAAATTGTCCAAACGATAAGCGCTTTCGGCAGATGCCTTCTTCAGATCGTATAAAAGTGTGGTTAGCTCTTCCTGTTTATAAAGGAAACACAATCAAGAGCTGGTAGCTAATTGACTTTGGTGTTCTTAAAGGCACAGGACAAAAATAAATGTTCAAAGTGGAGATTTGTCTCTTATAATGTAGTTCAATGTTAAAAATGCTAGAATCATGTATTAATGCTTGGTAGGTTTCTTCTAGATTTTGGAACAGGTCTGAGAGGTACTATTGTATTAAGACTTGGGGGTCGATTGGCTCTAAAATTGTTGATCCAAAAGATCTTTCTCAATTCTGTCCTGTTATGGACATCTCCATCCCTGATGTTTTGTGTGACCACTTCCACTGCTTTGAACAAGAAATTATGCGTAGGATGGACCAATACGTGTGCTGCCAAGGCATTATGTGGAACTTTCTGATCAATGTCTCTGACATGTCGTAGAATACGATCCTTTAATCGTTGGTCAGTTTTACCAAGATAGAAAGCTTGACACTTGCGACAGGTAGACAAATAGATAATATGGCTAGTAGTACAATCAGTATAAACATTGAAATGAAAGTTACGTCTAGATACTGGGTGGAGAAAAGTATTACTAATATCTAAATAAGGACAAGCTTTGCATCTGCAGCATTTAAAAGTACCTTTGCGGTCTGATAGTGGACCACCACGTTTAAAGCCATCTTTATGGCATAATAATCTCTTGATATTCTTTTTATTCTTATAGAGAAACCGGGGTCTCTCTCCAATGATGTTCTTTATTTTATCATTCGCTGTCAGAATCGGCCAAAATTTCCTGATCACTTCACAGACCTGTCAATTGTCTGAACTGTAAGTGATCATACATCTAAGTTGTTGAGGTGTTGTGTCATTAGACTGTCTTCGTGAAGATTGTTCAGACCTCTCTGAGTAATAAGGTTGACCTCTTTGCTTTCTATAGGTTTGCACCTGTTAAACTGGTGGAAAATTATTTATCAGAAAGTTCCACATAATGCCTTAGCAGCACACGTATTGGTCCATCCTACGCATAATTTCTTGTTCAAAGCAGTGGAAGTGGTCACCCAAAACATCGGGAAGGAGATGTCCATAACAGGACAGAATTGAGAGAGATCTTTTGGATCAACAATTTTAGAGCCAATCGACCCCCAGGTCTTAATACAATAGTACCTCTCAGACCTGTTCTAAAATCTAGAAGAAACCTACCAAACATTAATACATGATTCTAGCATTTAACATTGAACTACATTATAAGAGACAAATTTCCACATTGAACATTTATTTTTGTCCTGTGCCTTTAAGAACACCAAAGTCAATTAGCTACCAGCTCTTGATTGTGTTTTCTTTATAAACAGGAAGAGCTAACCACACTTTTATACGATCTGAAGAAGGCATCTGCTGAAAGCGCTTATCATTTGGACAATTTCATCAGCTTTTTACACTCCAGTGAAGTATATGTTTTTGTCAGCTTTGCTTACAAAGCATCAATTAACTGTGCTTTAACAACTTGAAGCCTGAAGTTGTGGATGCTAATTACTAGGCTAATTATTTCAGCATCTCAGTGAAGCTTGCATTTTGTCAGCTTCACTTTTTAAGTTTTCAATAAATTGAGTTTTAACAGCCTGAAGTTTGAAGCTGTGGATGACAACTGCTTGGATACTTAACTTCTTTCAGTTCACCATATTCTAGTGAAGTTTACATCCTGTCAGCTTCACTTTTTAAGCGATTAATAAATTGTGTTTTAACAGTCTGAAGCCTGAAGCTGTGGACGACACCCAAGGTATTTTTTCTTTGTTCATTTGTCTACCCTCGGTGTCTTCAGTAGTGGTGAGGAGAATTTATTTCCAGCTTTAAAAAAAGGCATTAAATTCTGTCCATTTACTATATTTATTGTCATATTTTTCAAATTACTTTCAAACATCCTGCCAAACAAAAAGTAAAGACAGAACTGCATATTGTGATGTGAAAGCTCAAATCTGGATAAACAAAATGCTGCTGACAGTATGTGCAGCTTCAATGGTTACTGACTTATTACAAGCTATTTATAAGGCATTAAATAGCAATATTTATTGTGTTTATTGTGACTTTTCACAGTGTACGATTTAGAATCTAATGATTATTAATTTGTGCTGAACAGTTTCCCTTTTGCACTTATGCTTTTAGACATAGGAGCATTTGTTTGAACTGTTTGGATATGACTGATTTTGCTAAAGGCTCAGGCTGCAGCCATTGGAGTATAAGCTCTAGAGTTCTTCTGTAGATAATGGATAATAAAGGCTACTGCAGAGGAACCATTTCTAAACTTCAGCATCTTTAAAAAGAGCTGTCATTGTGAAAGTTCCAAAATGGGCCTCCATTGTCTGATTTTACTGAGAACTAGGAATCCTGGAATAGAAACCCTTTCCCTGCTGTTCCCTTGTGATGCTTCCATTGTTCCCTGTGCAGCAACAGCAAGTTTTCTAGCATGGGAAAGGCTAACTACATCCGATCATCTAGTACAGAAAACATCCTCTTTAGAGGAGGAATATCTTAGGCTCTATTCTATTCCCTGATAAGATGACATCTAGTACCCACTTGTCTGAGGTAACCTGCAACTAGCTGCTTCTAAAAAGGGATAGGGATGTAATGGTAGTCAAGACTGATAAGGGGAACCTGTTATTGTAGGGCACTATGATCAGACGGTCATGTGCTGTTGTTGCCAGCAGACCTCCCTGATATCTCTTTTCTCTTTCTACGGTTTCTCTTCTTTCTTTCTGACTTCTGGGCTGATGGCAGTACAAGGGCCAGTTCATTTTTTTGAAAACTTATTGTGTGGGAGGTCCCAACAGTAAGCTCTTGCCCAAGAGTGCATTATGCAGTTACCCTTTCTCACCCTTTTGAATGGGCTGGACACTTAGGCACACCCAACTTCTAATGATGGATCTGCTCTCAGTTATAGGTCTACAGCATTGAATCCACATGGACATGGGCCAGCTTGCACTTCAATGATTTCATCCTTGCTTTCTTGCATACTTCTCAATTTGCGTAAGAATCATTCCTTATTTAAAGCTGAGGGTAACAGACAAGTATGTCTTCTTCCCAAGCAAGGTACTTCGCTGTATTTATCATTTGGAAAAATACCAGGATGTGGGGTTAAGCTCTTGCCTTGCATCCTGCATGACGAACTATGAACTTTTGCTGAAGATTGGTCTACAATATTTAATTTGCTAATGCTTCATCTAATAATCTAAAGAATAAATGTATGTTTATATATATGAATATTTTGAGAAGGTTAATTTATGCGTGAAATGCTACAACTGTAGCAATGACAGCATCTATAACATTATCTCTAAATATTGTGACTTATGTGAGAAAAATGCATTCCTGTAATTACACTGTATCAGTTTAAGATGACAGGTATGGTATTAGTCATGCTGAACTGGTCATTTGCATATATAAAGAACACCAGGTATCAGCTTGGTGCACAGTAACCTCCAACTCCTGCAGCCCTGCACCACAACTTCTGAACTGTGTTGTTGGTATTTCTGCATTTTTCATGCAGTATTCTAATATACCCCCAAACAGCTATAAATCCCAACCACATTTTTTAAAATGTACTCATATAATGTGAATTGCTATTTCAAAATGTAAATACTAGACAAGACATTTTATTTATGGGTGTTAAGGTAAATAAAAGATACAATATTAACAAAAGAGTGAAAAATTTACCCTGTGGTTTCATTCCTCTCAATTAATCACTTTTATGTAACTTTAGGGTCAAATCTATCAATTCTCAGCCCTGAAAAAAATCCAACTTTCTTGAACAAAAATGCAAATTTCTTAAATGTATTTGAGTGTATTTGACAGATTTATACATTCCAGTACACAAGGTATATAGAAAAAATGTCACAGGAGAGGCCAAAGCAAGTACGCTTCATGTAAGCTTTTGGGCCTTATGAAACCAAATAAATTGGCTTATTTTGCCCTATTTTGAAAAATAATTTTTGGACATTATATATATATATATATATATATATATATATATATATATATATATATATAATTATTTGTCTTTGTTGACTGGGAAAGTCCAACAATGATAGAAATGCCCTTTTTCAGTGAAGGCCTGGGGAAAAAAGCTCAACATTTACATCCATGTTACAACTGTTCACAATACCTCATCACAAAAGGGTTCTCCTCTAGAAAAAAGGAGGTCATTGTTCCTCTCTACTCATCCCTCATCAGACCCATTATAGAGTACAGTGCCCCGTTTGGCATGTATCTCACAAGACACCTACAACAACTGGAAAGGACACAGAAATACCTCACTAAGAGGATTACTGGCCTCAAAAAGATGCCATATGCAGACCATCTCAAAAAACTTCAGCTGTACTCTGTTGCATATCGCCTACTCAGAGGTGATCTCTGGCTAACATACAAAGCTATGTCAAACCCAGAGCTGTTGGACATGCTCCACTTAAAGAAATCCCAATCTCTCCGACCACACGCTCCAGCGATCTAAACCTTGTCACCACAGTAGACAAAACATGCTGGAGGGATGGATTCCTGTCCCAGAGACTTCCCATACTCTGGAACAAACTACCCATTCATGTCAAGCAAAGCTCCTCATTGGCCCTCTTTAAGAAAAATTTTGAAGACTGAATGGGAAATAGAAAATTCACCCTGGGGATCACTTCTGCGGCACTGCTCATCAGGGGCACAGGAAAATAATTTTCTTGGAACCTTTTTGGCTAGGTTATATATGCCCCAGGGCTGATAGCCTAGTACCTACCTATGAACCTATACATAGAAATTTTACTACATTTCATTTTTACATTCTAGATAGCATTATGTCATGGATTACTAGAGTGTAAGTAAGCAAGGTAGGTATATGTATAGAAAATACTATGGGCAGAAGAAGGAAAAAGAATAAAACAAATTGAAAAAGTATTCATTTATATTTAGTTTTGTAGTTAAAAGTGGAGGTAAAAATAAGAGAAAGCAAACTAGAATCAGAGTGGAGAAGAAAACAATAGAGAAGTATTGATTATTTACTGTAGAAGAGAAAAGTGAAATTGTACTAAGGTCATCATCATAATGGGTTCTACATGTGGTGAGCTAGGAAGGAGGAAGTATGGTTTTGTCAGAGGCACAGTAACTTAATAAGTTACTTTGGTCAGTATTAACCAGGTGAAGAGCAAGAGCAGAGCCAGGAGTGGTGTATGTGTGCTGTTTTAGTAGCTTTTAAACCAGTCATCATTTTCTGTTAAGTTTTAGCCATAGTGGAACGAAGTTCCGTAGTTTTGTAACACAGTAAGTGTAGAGTGAGTCACTTGCAGAGTTTTTTAAGTTAGTTACAAACAGTAAGGATTGGTTATTGGACCGCAGAGTTCTGCTTCTACTGTATGGTTGCAGTTTAGTTCCTTCAGGACTATGCAGTGATGAGTTTTTGTGGGTGAGTATGTGGATACCTTTCAACCTCTTAGAGCAAAAAATCTGGACAAAGCCTAAAATGATGGGGGGGACAGATTTTAAATATTGCTCTTACAAACTTAGAAAGTTGATAGAATAATAGGTTTTGCATTAGCATGAAGTTTCTGAAGAATGTAGAGTCTTAAACTCAAATGTTTGCCATTATTTAATTACTTCAATCATCAGCTATTTGCCAGAAAAGTACAGATTTTAGGAGGAACACACCAAAAATATGAGGCAAAAATCTGGACATTAGATGAAAATCTGTACAGTTGAGAGGTATTTACATACTTTATTATAGCATGTTTCATGTTTGGACATAAAGCTACTGTTAAGATTTCTAAAGGTGGAGATGGATACAAAAGATTTGGGAGCAGGTAAGTGGATGCTATGGATCTTCTTGTGGATATTGTGTCATATTGCTTTGCACTCTAGAAGGACTTTAATTTATTATGTTTTTTGATAGCTTGATGAATCTGTTGGTTATATTTGAGTTTGTCATCTACGTTTACTCCAGGTCGTTTGGCTTCTGTCCCAGTTTCTATTATTGTATTGCCAGCTGAGACAACAAGGAATGCATTTTTCTGATCACTATATTGTTTTGTTTAAAGAGCAGAGTTTGTTTTTTTTTTTTTGCTTTTAGGGTATGTCTGCAGTGCACAGCCAGGATTCTACAGAGGAGAAGGACACTTGGGTGGTTTCTTAGATGGTTTTAGTGTTAGGAGCAGAGCAGATTACGGTTGCATTACCTGTGTACTGAACTATGTTTGCCTGTTTGGTGGTGGTATGGAAGTTGCTAATGAATATGTTAAATTGCAGTCATCTCAAAATTGAGCCTTGTGGAATTCCGACTGTGCATGCCAGGAAAAAGGAGAACTCATGTTTTCATTTTACTGATTGCAGTATATCGGTGAAATAGCTATGAAACCATGTGAGAGTAGATTGATTAAGGTCTAGCTATAAAAGTTTGGTGAGATGTTTTTGATGGGATGCTGGGTCAAAGGCCTTTGACAGAATACTAGATTGCTATTATTTCTATTTTGATTGATCATATTGGTGAAGCTAAGAAGAGCAGATGTGCTATGACTGGAGCAAAAACTATGTTGGGTTGTAGACTGAAGATTGATGTCTCTAAGATGTTTGAGGAGTTAGGAGGGTATACATTTTTCTATAATTTTTGATAGTGGTGGCAGTATAGCTGTCAGTCTGTAATTAGACAGATCAGTTGAATTTCCTCCTTTATGTAGTGGTATTATGAATGATTTGTTTTCCAGGTAATTAGGACATGGCTTTCTGTTACTGATCAGTTAATTAGTACTGAGACAGGGAAGACTAGGGCATTGGCAGTGAGCTTCCGGTCTTCTGTTGGCAGGTTATTAGCTGTTAAGGTTGTTGGATTGAGGTTAGTAAGTGTTATTTTGTTTTTTGTTTTTTTTATGGTAGCAGTTTGAGATAGTGAGGGTGGTGGAAGAGTTTTGTTTAGTAAGAGAGAGTATAGTATTTATAAAGTGGGAATTGAACTGTGTTGATATATTGTCTATGTTTTTATTAGCTGTTGTTAAGGGAGTTGTTGCTTGGCCAAGGAGGAAAAGTTTATTAACAGAAGACCAAAATAGATTGTTCTGGTGTGAAATTTGGAGGTTGGAGAAACAGGATTTTTTTGTCATTAGTTATTAATTCCTTTGCAAGATTTCTTAAGTATATAAAGTGGTAATAGACAGACTGGATGTAGTTGTTGGACCACAGTTTCCAAGTTTTATCTCTTTGAAGGAGTACCTACCTTTTTGTTTTGTTAACCAGGCTACTGGGTTTGACCTTACTCTCTCTGTACTGAGTGGTGCATGGATGTTTAGGATGTGTGTGTGTGTGTGTATATATATATATACTGTATATGTAAGTATCCCATCAAATTTCATTGTTTTTGAACAATGTGTTTCAAAATAGAATTATCAAAAATACTGACAATTTAATTTTTTGCATGGGGCAAGCCCCCATGTATCCACGCGTCCACTAACTTAAATAACCTATTGACATTGTACAGTAGCAGGGAAAAGGTAAAATTACCTAATACCTGACAGAGTTATTAAAGATGAGTAAGGATGAGCAAGGAGCTGCCCTTCACCCCCTCCTCCCTGTACCATTCTTATTCATACATGCTAAACCTAACCCTAACTCTGCCTCAATTCCAATCCTACTCATTATGTCACTAAAAACATTTGCCTAACAATACCAAAAAGTGAATCAGGTATACAACCATTTTTATCTACTTACCTAACTCTTACACTATCCCTAACCCGTGAACACTCGCACATGCAAACTAACCAATATAACGATAACCATCATTTTCATAACCACCACTCCTACAGGCCAAACAAATAACTTTGTGCAATTCATTTGTGCAATCACTTTTTTTTACTGTACTCAAGTAGCAATAACCCTTGTGTTGTGAAGTAATCAGCTTGTGGGGTGGAGTAGAACTGATGCTGAGAGAGAAAAAAAATATTTGGTGGTGCCAAGTGCACATGAAATAGACAACTAGGAGAAAAGTGAGTGTGTTGTGGATGCAGGGAGTAGAATACCTGAGATTTATCCTCTGTATGAAGAGGTAGGGAACCACAGCAGGCAATTTCCAACCAATAAGACTGAGTAACAAACAAAAGCTAAGGAAAATTGGAACTTTATTGTTAAAAAGTAGCCATGCACAAAGAGCTCTAACAGTACATAACTAAATAAATTAGGGGCAGGGCAGGTGATTTGGCCTTTGAGTCAAACATCTCTCTATTAGAACTGGCTTCAGAAAAATGTATCATTCAAACCAGTAAACCTATCTACTACAAAGTGGCAACATTCTTTTAATTCAGCTAAATTATTATCTCCACTCCTAACACTAGGACCAAAAATACATAGATTTATGAGGCTATATAAGGGACTGGCTAAGAAATGATGTCCATAGGTTCATAGGTAGGTACTAGGCTATCGGCTCTGGGGTCTACGTAAGCCTAGCCAAAAAGGTACCCTGGCTTTTGCCACCCAAGAAAATTATTTTCCTGTGCCACTGTTGAGCAGAGCCACAGAAGTGATCCCTGGGTTGAATTTCCTATTTCCCATTCAATCATCAAGATTTTTCTTGAAGAGTGCTAATGAGAAGCTTTGTTTGATATAGATAGGTAGTTTATTCCAGAGTATGGGAAGTCTCTGGGACAGGAATCTATCCCTCCAGCATAGTTATTCTGTTGAAATTCCAGTTCCCAGAATGAAAGCAATTTTCATTAATCATTATGGTCTTTTAAGTATGCTGCAGTATTTTTTCTTCCACCTGTTTTTATCTTATGGTTCTTTTTCCGTATTTACTTCCGTTCTGAACGGCGTTCATGTTGTGTTACTAGTTTTTCTTACATTGTTCATGTACCAAGTTTTAGGTACATAGAACTGAAACCTAAAAACATGTTCAGTACCAAAAATGTTTCAATGATTACTAAGTAAAATACCAGAAATACTTCCTTTAATTTTATAAACACGCTCATTCATGCGGTCCTCAAAACAAGTATTTGTTTTGCCATCATAAACACTACATCCTTGTACTAAAACCACAAACAAGTATGGAGATGAGTCAGGACAAAATTAAAAAAAAAAAACATAAATCTTGCACTTAAGTGGATGAATAAAACATATATTTTTTGCCTCATATTTATGTCTTGTCACTCATAAATTGTTTGCTTTTCTAGTAAATCACTAATGATTGCATTAGTTAGTAATGCCAGGCTGTACCATTTCATACTTCTTATTGTTCAGAAAATGCATTTTGATGCAAAACCTTTTATTCTATTAACTTTTTGAGCAAATTAGGTCAGAATTCTGAAACTAGCTCAGCCATGAGTGGCAAGGCTATGGAAAAAATGGTCATATACTGTGATCATGGAAACCTGTTGAGACACACATTAGCACAATGAAGATAACCCTCATTTGCAGGTAATTTACATGTCCCTGAATCACTCGATAATTTCCACAAGCACTAAAAGACCCCTTTCTGCTGCCCTTCCGGTAATAACTGGTGGCAGCCAATGCATCAGGTTAGCATAGGGGCCCCTCTCATTCAGTCCCCACACTTGCATTCATTAAAAACACACACACACACACACACACACACACACACACACACACACACACACACACACACACACACATTTACACACACACACACACACACACACACACACACACACACACACACACACACACACACACACACACACACACACACACCTATCTACCCCTGTACCTCTTACTTGTCCGTGAGTTTGCAGATTGTCCCTGATGTTGTCCCTGGTAAATCATAAAAGATTATAATCACTCAATAATGACACACTAATGGGTTTCATTCTTCTCAGTGTTCAAACAATGTATCAGACTGCAAAACCTATATTAACTGTTTAAGGGAGTTAGAGTCATTTCTCAAAAGAATCCCTGATGTCATCTATTGCTTTCCCTAGTTTGATATGGACGTTTTATCTTGGTTCTTGAACATCATGAATCAGTACAGTCAGTCAATAATGCCAGACAGTAAACTTTGCTACTTTATTATCATGTTTATGCAGCCTCACTCAGTAAAATCTGTAGCTCTATTAACTTTGTCAGTAATTTACAGCACTAAAAGTTTCCTCTGGTGTCTAGTGTCACCCTACCATATTTTATCTACTGCTCATTAGTTTACGAGAATTTGAAAAATATGGATGTTCTTACACACACACACACACACACACACACACACACACACACCCACAAACACGTTCTGTATATATATATCACAACCCCCACCCAAAAGCAGTCATGGATAAACTCACCCATTTACCCATACACACACACACACACACACACACACACACACACACACACACACACACACACACACACACACACACACACACACACAATTTCCGTATATCACAACCCCCAATCCCCCACCCAAAAGCAGTAATGGATAAACTCACCCATTTACCCATACACACACACACACACACACACACACACACACACACACACACACACACACACACACTTACTTCTACCCTACCTATCCTCTAATTAATCCCCTTTCTGCCACCAGTAAGATAGACACACACTCAAACACATTCACTCCCCTGTTATACCTCTGCATATGCTAATACACACAGCTGCACACATACATACATAAACACAGACTCAGTGTTACATATCTGCTAAACCCTCCAGCATTGTAACATAATCTTGTCCATTGAAAGTGATTGTTGAACACAAAATTTTGGACATGTTAATTAACAAGGCTGGCAGTAGTGAGTTACACAGCTAAGTAGTTCTACAAATTGCTTTGCTGCATAAAGCACTTACTGCAGGCATTTCTGGGGGAGAACACATGGCTAATTAACATATACCTGTTTCTCAGAAAGCCTCATTAGCATTTGTTGAGGGTCAGAGAGAAACCTCCCAATGATGTAGTACCTTTTTCGGTGTAATGCACTGTGGTAGGGTTATATCGAAATGGCTACAGCTGGCAGTAAAAAGGGCTTACTATTGGTGGTAGTATTTCTTAACCTCAGTCTCAATATTTAAAAAACTTTCCTGATTGTGGCCTTTTGCCTCCCCCCATTATTTCAACTTTTTCTACAATTCTTGAGCAAACAAGTTGAGAGGTATGATTAAATACTGACAAGCTCTACAACTAGAACATTGATTTTTCATATAAAAATAATATGGTTTCAGTACTGACATTTTTATGACAAAGTTTATTTATTAATCTGTCTTTGTTTTCCAGGAAAGTCCAAATGGGTAATACCCATTTTCACCATAGTCCCAGAATGAAAACCACTATTTATTTACTTTGCATTATACTAAGTTCCAGTTAAATACAAACTACTTGCATTTCTATTGACATTTATACACAAACAGTAGTTACATTTACACGTTCTAAGATTTTATAGAGGTGGAAGTTACTAAAGAGAAAGCCCACATGCAACTTAGTGGATTGTACAGGCAGCAGTTATGTATAAAAATTGCTTTGTCATTTCAGTGAAAGGTTGAGAGTAGTCTATTTGAGGAGAGTATTGGAGTATTGTACAGTAAACACATAGTCTTAGCCTTGTGATGAGCATGTGCAGGACCAGGATTGGTTAAGATGTTGTTTAAGCAGTGGTTTAAAACCTTTTGAATTTGTCAGAGTTTTATATGTGTGGGGATACTATTTCAGAGTTCAGCAACGTATTGGGAGTAGACAGAGTCTCCTGCAACATTATTTGACTTTTTTTTGTAACTAATAAGAATTTGTTACTAGAGCAGAGGCTCCTTGCTGGACAGTAGGGCAGTAATAGGTTTTGTAGTGCAGGACATTTTTCTGGATGATGAATTAGTTTGTGTGCTGTAGTTAGTTGTGAAAATGTCAGGTAGTTGTGTAATTCAGGCAAGTTTAATTGCTTTAAGCCTATCATGGTAGGTACTATGAGGGAGATTGGTGGCAAATTTAGCTATTTTATTATAGCAAGAGGCAAGTTCTTCGTTGAGTATTGTTTAAGTTTGTTAGGATAAAAGCACCATATAAGAGAGTCGGCAATAAGGAGGTGGTGGCTAGAGTTTTTATTACAGTTTCTGTAAGGAATCCATTGATCCCATAAAAGGAGCCTAGTTTCTGGTGTGTATATTTAATGGTGTGCAGTGTATTATTTGCTGTCTTTATGGTAAAAATTTAATTTTGATTTTGGCAAATGTTTGAGGTGAAAAGCTTTAACTTATTTTTTGGGGGGTTGAGTAGAGTAGGAGGTTTGATTTTTTGGGCCAGGTTTCTACAGAGGAGAAAGATTTTTGGGTGATGTCTTGGAGCTTATTTATTGTTGACACCATACATATTAATGTTGAGTCATCTGCATACTGAAGTAAACTAGCATGGTGAATGGAGGTCTGCAGGTCATTAATAAATACCTTAAATAGAAAGGACCTAGGATAGAACCCTGAGGGACACCTATAGTAGCTGGTTGAGAATGTGACTAGGTATGTGCGTGTATAAAGATAAATCTAGGATTCTGAGTTATTGAATTAAGAATCTGTTATGAAGTCATAAAACTATGCCATACTTTATTAACTCTATCTGGAATAACGCTATTAAAGGAAATCTCATACAGTTGCTATTACAACTCTGGGAAGGGAACCTCAAAAATTATAATTGAATTACTGCCTAGGACATAATCTACTACTCCTTCAATTAAAAAAGTTTTGTTGTTGTAGCTCTGTTTTCTAATAGCCCCCCTATAATGTATCACTATGTCTTTGGTTTACAACCTGTATAGATTTATTAAAGAAATGTTGGGTCATTTCACTAAATTCAAAAAATATACAAACAAAAGAGTAAAACGGTCACACAGACAAAGCATTCAGTAAAAACAATGTATGATGGTGGACGTAATCTACAGTTAGCAGACATGGAGCCTGCTGTGTGTGTGATGACAGACACAATTTAGTTAGCAGACATGGAACCTGTTGTGTATTGTGTTGGACATAACCCTCAGTTGATAGGCAAGGAACTTGCCGAGTATGGTGCTGTATATAATCTAAAGTTAGCAGACAGGAGTCTGTACAGTGGTGGTTACAACCTATAATTAGCAGACTTGCAGCCTGTTGTGTATAGTGGAGGGCATAATCTACACTTAGCAGACATGGAGCCTGGTGTGTATTGTGATAGACATAACCTATAGTTAGCAGACATTGAGCCTGCTGAGTATGGTGGTGGACAGAGGCTACAGTTAGAAGACATGGAACTTACTGTGGTGGATGTAACCGAGAGTTATCAGATATGGAGTCTGCTTTATATACTGGTGGACATATTCTAAAGTTACCAGCCTGTTGTGTGTGGTGGTGGATATAACTCTTAGTTAGCAGACACATAGCCCGCTGTGTATGGTGGAGGACATAATCAAAAGTTAATAGATATTGAGACTGTTTTTTATGGTGGTGGACATACTCTGCTTAGTAGACATAGAGTCTGCCATGTGTGCTGCTGGACATAACCTATAGTTATTGGACACAGACTCTGCTGTGTGTGGTAGAGGACATAACCTGGAGCTTGTTGTGTATAGTAAATGACATAAGCTACATTTAGCAGAAACGGAGTCTGTTCTGTATAGTGGTGGACATAATCTACAGTTAGCAGACATGGGGCCTGCTCTGTATGGAGGAGGAGGACATAATCTACAGTTAGTAGTCATGGAGCCTGAAGTTTATAGTGGTTGACGTAACCTAAAGTTAGCAGACATGGAACCTGCTGTGTATGATGGAGGGGAAAATCTACAGACAGCAGACATAGACCTCTGTGTATAGTGGAGAGCATAACCTAAAGTTAGTGGATACAGACCCTGCTGTGTATGGTGGTGGACATAGCTTACAGTTAGCAGTTACAGACCATGCTGCTTGAGGTGGTGGTGGACATAACCTTAATTTGGTATACATGCAGCCTGCCATTTATGATTGTGGACATAAGCTACAGTTAGGTAGACACAGCACCTGCTGTGTATAGTGAAGGAGATAAGCTATAGTTAGCAGACATCTCACCTGGTGTGTATTATGGTGGACATAACCTGCAATTAGTAGACATTGAGCCTGTTATATATGGTGGTGGACATAAACTACAGTTAGGAGACATGCAGCCTGTGGTATATGGTGGCGGGCATAATCTGCAGTTAGCAAAAAATAGAACCAGTGGTATATGGTGGAGGGCATAATCCGCAGTTAGCAAAAAATAGAACCAGCTGTGCATTGTGGTGGGCATAAGCTACAATTACCAGTTATGAAGCCTGCTATGGATGATGGTGGGCATAATCTACAGTTAGAAGATATGGAGAGTGTTGTGTATGGCAATGGCCTTATCCTACAGTTAGCAAACATGGAGCCTGCTGTATATGGTGGTGAACATAACTTAAGCTAGGAAACATTAAACCTTTTGTGTATTGTGTTGGGCATATCCCTCATTTAGCAGACATGGAGCCTGCTATATATTGTGTTGAACATAACCTACAGTTTACAGACATGAAGCCTGCTATGTATAGTAGTGGACATAACCTACAGTTAGCGACACAGATCCTTCTGTGTATGGTGGAGGACATAACCTACATTTAGCAGACATGGAGCCTGCTGTGTATAGTGGAGGACATGAAGTACAGTTAGCAGCCTTAGAAAATGCTGTGTATTGTGGTGGACATAACCTACGGTTAGCAGACATCGAGCTAGCAGACAGCTCCCCATCTGTGGAACAGACTCCGCTCCACATCAAGCAGAGTACCTCTTTACCCCTTTTTAAGCACAACCTGGATAACTGGATGGGAAATAGAAAGTACATCCCTGGGATTCCACCCATGTCACTGCTGGACAGGGGATGTCACTGCTGGACAGGGGCATCAGATGCTGATTTGTCTATACATGGGCTAAACTCTTAGCTAGGCTTATTAGGGCCTCAGGGCCAATACCCTAGTGACTTTCTATGATCCTGCTGCTTGTGGTGCTTGACATAACCTAAAGTCTGCTGAAACAGATTCTGTTGTGTATGGTGTGGTCATAACCTACAGTTAGAAGACATGGATCCCGCTGTGTATGATGGTGGACATAACCTACAGTTAGTAGACAAGGAAAGTACAGTTATGTACACTTACCATAAATGTAGATGTTCGAGTGTATTCACTGTTGCAGTCATTAAATTTGGGTTATCTGCTTGCAGTAGCCCTCAGACAGCCTGATTAACAAAGTCTTGGGTCTTGCATCAGATGCTGTCCCTTCTTCCATGATGTCAGGTCGTCTGGGGTATAAAACATGCAGCTGATGTCATTACATCAGTTTTTCTTGCCCCAGATGTCAGGTGCCCCCCAATGGGAAGCAGTTAAATCTATAAATACAAGGATATACCTCCAACAAAAAAGTAAATACACCAAAAAGCTTTTTGAGCATAGTAAGAGAGAGTAGAGGTATAGCCAAAAGAAGAAAGGGGGCTGGAGGGAGTGTAACTAGGACCGCAAAAGTGAAAATACTCAAACATCTACATTTATGGTAAGTGTACACAACTTTACTATGTTCTTCATGTTTCACTGTTGCTGTCAATACATTTGGGTAGATTCCCAAAGCTAAGGTTGGAAGGAGGAGTTTAAATAGAAATAGGACCAGCTATAAGGCCCTGCAAGACTGCAGTGGCAAAGCCTGCTCTGGATTTAGAGAAAACTGGCAAATGATAATGCTTGGTGAAAGTATGTACAGAACTCCAGGTAGCAGTTTCTAGGTTATCCCTGGTAGGGACACCCATGAAAAAGGCTGTAGAGGTAGATGCAGCCCTGATTGAATGGGTTCTAATGACCTGTGGGATAGGTTTTCCATGGTGCTTATAGCAGAAATGAATGCAGTGGCCTATCCATTTTTGAAATGGTTTGCTTTGAAATAGCTTTCCCCTCTGTCCCTGCAGCAAATGCCACCGGCAGTTGTCCAGATTTCCTTTGAGGTTTAGCCATGTCCAAGTAGAATCTAAGTTGTCTGTGCACATCTAAGGAGTGCAGTATCCATTCCCCTTTGTTCTGTGGGTTTGGAAAGAAGGTAGGCAAATGAATGGACTGATTAAGAGCCACACTGGATACCACCTTTGGCATGAAGGAGGGACTGATTCTGAGGGACACCCTGTCCGCAGGAAAGATGATGAAAGGCTCCACTATAAGGGCCTGTAATTAAGATACCCTTCTTGCACAAGTGATTGCTAAAAGAAAAGCTGTTTTCCAGGAAAGGAATTTTAAACTGCAGTAGCAGCTGGCTCGAAAGGAGGAAGAGTGAGTTTCTCCAAGACAAAGTTAAGGTCCCAGGCTGGAGTTGGAGCTCTCCTCGGTGGCCTTAAATTTTTGGTCCCTCGGAAGAACTGCTTGAGCAGTGGGTGAGAAAAGAGGGAAGGTTCTGTGCTATAATGAGCTGAAATGGCTGAGGCATGAATTTTGATGGAGGAAAAGGACAAGCTCTTATGAAGCATCTCAGTCCAAGTATTGTAGAATCTGAGGTAAATTGGGCACTGCTGCGCTCATCCCTTGAGATTGGTTCCAGGCACAAAATCTTTTCCATTTTGCAGCATAAGATTTTCTAGTACTAGGCCCCCATGCCTCTAAAATGATATCCATCACTGATTTACTGAGGGATGATAAAGGAGAGATTAGGTAATTAGCCAGGCTGCTAGGTTCAGGGTTTGCAGCTGAGATTGCAGAATCTGTTTCTCCTGCTGAGACAAAAGGGAAGGAGTCTGAGGCAGGTGCCATGGGGCCAAGCATGACACACTGCACAAGAGGGGGTACCAATGTTGGTGTGGCCAGTCTGGTGCAATTAAAATCGTCCTTGGCTTGTCCTGTTTGATCTTTAGTTGTACCTTGGAGAGCAGAGGCAGAGGAGGAAAGGCATAAACTGATAGGTTTTTCCAGCTGAAGGATAGACCATCCACTTTCCAAGCTAGCTTGTGGGGAATCCTTGTGCAAAATTTGTCCAATTGATTGTTCTGGGGGGAAGTAAACAGGTCTATATCTGAGCTCCTCCATTTGCTTGCCAACATGTTGAAAATTCTTGGTTCCAGTTTCCACTCATGTGGGTCCATGAGGTTTCTGCTTAGTCCGCCTGCCAGTGTATTTAGTTTTCCTGGCAAGAATTGAGCTTGCAGATTCACTTGATAGCTCAAGGCTGTGTTCCACAATGCCATGGCTAGTCTGCAGAGGGGGTAAGAATGTGTACCCCCTTGCTTGTTTATGTACCACATGACAGTGGTGTTGTCTGTCTTTACCATTAGTTGTCCTGGAAGAATGTGGTCCTTGAAGGCTGTCAGAGCATTCTGTACAGCTAACATTTCCTTTTGATTTATGTACAGGTGCATTTGACTTGGGTTCCATTTGCCTGAATGCACTTCCCTGCCAGGCGAGCCCCCCCCCACCCATGCATAGTCTGATGCATTTGTTGTTAAGGTTTGGGTGGCAAGGGGTAGTATGAATGGTAGTCCCTTGTTTTGGTGGCAGGCCTCTGCCCACCAAAGGAACTCTAGGCGTAGGCAAGGTATGATAGGAATCATTGCTTCTAGATCCTGTGAATGTTGACACCATAGGCTTTTGAGATACCATTGTAGTTTCCTCATATGCAGCCTTGGATATGGAATTAGAAGAATGCAGGTGGCCATGAACCCCAAGGCTTGCAGTATTTGCCTTGCAGATAACTGGGTTTTTGTGGCCGCTTGTTTGAAGTAGGTTGTCAAATTAATCCATTTCTCTGGAGTGAGGAAAGCCATCTGGGAAGCTGTATTCAAGCTTGCTCCCAGGAATATAATTTGTTGACAGGGTACCAGGTGTGATTTCTTTTCATTTATGGTGTACCCCAGGCAAGTCAGCACCCTTTGAACAAAGGCCAGATGATTCAAAAGTTTGTCCTGGCTTTCTACCTGAATTAGACAATCATCTAGGTATGGGTATATTTGAATATTTCTTTGCCTACAAAATGCAATGACTGAAGCTAAGCACTTTGTGAGTACCCTGGGTGCAGTATATTAGCCAAAGAGCAGTGCAGAGAACTAATAGTGCATGTAGCCTGCTTTGAAGCGTAGGTATCTTCTGCAAGACTCCCTGATAGGGATGTGCAGGTATGCTTCTTTTAAGTCTAGTGCTGCCAACCATGCATCTTTGCCTAGCATAGGCAGTAGCTGGTGAAGAGTCAGCATTTTGAATTTTGGAATCACCAGAAAGGTATTTAGAGTAGAAAGGTCTGGGATAGGGCATCATGTATTGCCTTTTCTGGATACCAGGAAAAGTCTCGAATAGAAACCCTTTTCCTCTTCTGGTACCAGCTGAATAGCCCCCATGCTTAAGAGAGAGAGTACTTGATTTTGGGCCTCTGCCCACTGATTTGGGGGTAGATCTGGCCACCTACTTGGTGTTGGTAACATGTGTAAGTGAAATCTGCATCCTTGGGACACTATATTTAAAACCCATTTGTCCTGGATAATGAGTTCCCAGTTTTTGGCCTGCAGACCAATCTTTCTGCCTAAATGGTATGGGTATATTTGAATATTTCTTTGCCTACAAAATGCAATGACTGAAGCTAAGCACTTTGTGAGTACCCTGGGCGCAGTATATTAGCCAAAGAGCAGTGCAGAGAACTAATAGTGCATGTAGCCTGCTTTGAAGCGTAGGTATCTTCTGCAAGACTTCCTGATAGGGATGTGCAGGTATGCTTCTTTTAAGTCTAGTGCTGCCAACCATGCATCTTTGCCTAGCATAGGCAGTAGCTGGTGAAGAGTCAACATCTTTATAAATGACTTCCACAAATCTATCCCTTTCTCTAGCATCATCCAATATGCGGATGACTCAACTATCATCTGTTCTGCCTCTTCTATTACTACCCTACAAAAACTTACTCAAGATGCCTTCTCTTCCACAGAACAATGGATGCTATGTAATAATCTAGCTCTCAATGCTTCCAAAACCAAATTAATATTATTTACTCCTTCCAAAGTCATCCCTCCCGACATGGGTACCTTCTCAATTACTACTCTACACAACTCACCTCTTGAAATAGTATCAGAAACCAAGCTTCTTGGGGTCCAAATCGATAACCAACTGAAATTTAACTCCCTCCTGCAAATTAACATAAAAAAAACACACCAGAAACTTGGCATGCTTTATAGACAGAACACCTACCTCACATCTGCCACTAAAATCACTCTTTCTACCTCCTTCCTAATACCATCCCTTCTATATGGTGCCCCACTACTAACTAATCTTCAGTCCTTGTTAAAAAAACAACTTACCTCCTGTTACAACAAAATTGCTATATTCACCACCAGCCAAAAATCCTCCACCCACCACTGCATCTCCCTCCATAAGCTAAAATGGCTAGAACTTCCCAATCAACTAACTTATACTCAACTAACTCTAGCCCATAAGCTTATTCTCAACCCTTCCCTCTGTCCCTCTCTTTCTTCTGCCTTTAAAATGCACCTACCTAACAGAGTTCTAAGGTCAAATAATCAAAATCTACTCGAAGTACACAGACCGACTCATCCCCCAGGCAAAAACCTTCTTTCCTTCAGCCTCGCTCGCCTCTGGAACTCCCTACCTCCACTCATCCGCACCACCTCTAACCACTCTGCCTTCAAAAAGTCTCTTCACCTTCATCTAGCTTCTCAGTGGGAATGCTCTTGTTCCCACCCCACATAACTAACTTTACTTAATTCACCCTCAATACCATATTCTACTTCTATACCTATGATATTTATTCTCTAATCAGTATTATGTTACATTTATTTAATTCTAGTACATTTTTTCCTATTGTTTTAACTGTTATGACTGCTATTCTAATTGATGAGTTCTACATTTGTTTGTTTACACAATATTAATAACTCTATACTAATATTGTAACTGTTAAATGTTAAAAATATCTTCTGTTATGGAGCTTTTCTCCCCAGGACTCCATTGAAAACGGGTTCTTTATGGCCCAATGGACTATCCTGGTAAACCAACGGCAATAAATAAATAAATAAATAAATAAATAAATGAGCATTCAGATGGAAAGTGCTTGGAAGTTTTAAAAGCAAGTCATTGAGACAGTTTTCCATAGGGGAGAGTCTTACTGCTTCCAGATTTGGGTGCGGAAATCCCCCACTGCTTAGTCTTATGTGTCCCCTGGGACTGAAACCTGGGGTTCTGCTGTGTTTGGGTTTGGTTTGAGAAGACCTGGAAGGGGCTGGAAAGGACCAATTCTTAGAGGGACAATGCCTACTAAACCTTGGAGGCTGAACTTGCAAGAAATCTTTAACAGTTTGCATAGATTTAGCTTTATCTTCCATCTTTTTAAGAACTTCCTCAGCTTTGTTGCCAAACAGGCGGTCCTGATTTAGGGGAGCATCCAACAGTTTAGCTTTGACATGATCAGGCAAAGATTACTCCTTAAGCCAAGCATGCCTTCTGAGCACAGACCCAGTAACAGCAGCCCTGCAAGAGGCCTCTAATGAATCAAATCCACATTGCAAAGTATGTTTACCAACCTGTCCAGCAGAATGCATTAAATCCTGTAATTCTTTATTTTCAGCACAGTCAGGAATCAACATAATTTTCTGTTTAAGCAACCCAATAACATGTTGTTGATACTTTAACATATGAAACTAGCTCTTTAAAGTCCTAATGGCCAAAGTTGCAGAAGTGTAAACCTTCTTACCCCATTTATCCAGTGCCCTGGAGTCTCTATCAGAAGGGGTAGGATTTTTAGCAGTAGAAGCCTTAATGCCCTTGGGTCCCTGCGAAATAGTCTCTGGATCCACAATAGGATTTTTAAAAAGGAACTTGTGTGAATCAGGAACCCTGTAATATCTGTCAGGTTTTCTGGGAGCAGGAGGCAAAGAATCAGGGGCCAAACTAGATTCCGAAAAGGCATCATCAACAATGTCTAGTACAGGAGGTATAGCTAAAGGCCTATGCTGAGGCAAGAGTAAGAAATCCCTAAGCCTTTTTTTTTTAATCAGAAAAACCCTGGCTTTCCCATTGGAAATACTCCCTTAGAGTATGTAAGGTTTCACCAAAAGAAAAATCCTCTGGAGGGGAAGCAGAGGGAATAGAGTCCTCTGTATCAGAATTCTCATAAGTAGATAAGGGCAAATCCAGATCATCAGAAGAATCAAAAAAATCAGAATCCTGGTCAAAAGATTCATAAACAACTTCAGTCCTACGTCTCATAGAAGGGGGAGGTTGGCTTCCCCTGATTAAAGTTATAAGATCTTCAGCCATTCTTATCATTTTTTTTTTAGGCATAGAGGCCTGAGCATGTGGCCTGGGCATCGGTTTCTTAGACATGGTTCAAGATTTAGGCCTAAATAAAGAAGGAGACCGGTTTAATATGCAAGTCCGTAGGCCTGAATATACCCTCAGAAGACAGTGCCTGCACAGCAGCTCCACACCCATCCAAGGTAGAGGCATCCGCAGGTTACACAGTTGAAGCATCTTGCGGCATACCGGACTCCGAATGGGTCTCAGTAGAGGCCTGCGAATCAGAAGTAGCAGGTATCAGGGGCTGCAAAAGCGCCTCACTGAGTACCGGCGAACTGGCGACTGGCTTAGGAGAGGTGTCGTCGTCAGCTTTGGACCTAAGCAGTCTGTCTCTGTCTTTATGTTTGCATTTTTTTGGAATCCCGGTAGTTGGATGGCTAACCGATGACATTTCTGGATAATTAAACAGAGAATCGAAATATTTAGAGGTGAAAATATACAGACGATGGATAGTGCGCTGATTAAATAAAGCACAAAACCGCCAGCAAGGTACGTCGTGGTCAGGGCCTAGGCAAGAAATACAGTACGAATGAAAATCTTTGTGAGGTATTTGCTTTCCACAAGTAACGCAATTATTAACTTTTACTGACATTGGTAAGGAGCAAGAAAAAGTTTCCCCAATGGGGTACTTAGTTTTAGTTGAAGACTTCAGTTCAGAACTCAAAAAAGAAAATTTCAGGAGTTGGCCGACCGGCACTTGCGAACTGCTTCTGCATCGGGCATTGCACGGCAAGAAAGACTGATGTAATGATGTCGGCTGCATGTTTTATACCCCTGACAATGTGATGTCATGGAAGAAGGGACAGCATCTGATTCAGGACCCAATACTTTGTTAATCAGGCCGACTGAGTGCTACTGTAAGCAGATAACCCAAATGTAATGACTGCAACAGTGAAACACGAAGAACATCCTGCTGTTTATGGGGGTTGACATAACCTATGGATAGGAGATATGGAGCCTGCTATGTATGGTGCTGGACATAATCTACAATTAGCAGACATGCAGCCTGCTGTGTAGAGTAGAGGACATAATCAACAGTTAACAGACATGAAGCCTGTTGTACGTATATGTTGGTGGACATAACCTGTAGTTAGAAGAAATTTAAACTACCGTGTATACTGGTGGGCATAACCTACAGTTAGCAACCATGGAACCTGCTTTGCATGGTGGAGAACATAACCTATAGTTAGCAGGCATGGAAACTGGAATGCATGGTGCCAGACATAACCTATGATTAGCAGACTTGGAACCTACTGTGTATGCTGGTGGACATAACATACAGTAAGAAGACATGTAGTCTGCTGTGCATGGTGGAGGACATAAATTATAATTAACAGTATTGAGCCTTATTTTATGGTGTCGGATCTAACCTATAATTAACTAATATGGAGCCTGCTGTGTATGGTGTTGGGCATATCCTACAATTAGTAGACAAGGAACCTGCTGTTTATGGGGGTGGGCATAACCTACAGTTACCAGACATGGCATCTGTTATTTATAGTGGTGGACATAGCCTACAATTAGCAGACATAGAACCTGCTATGTATGGTTATGGACATAATCTACAGTTAACAGATATGGAGGCTGCTCTGTATGGTGGTGGATGTAACCTACAGTTAGCAGATATGTAGCCTGCTGTGTATGGTGGAGGAGATAATCTACAACTAGCAGACACAGACCAGACTGTGTATCATTGTGGACACAACCTACAGGTAGCTGACTCAGACCATGCTGTGTATTATGGAGAACATACCCTACAGGTAGCAGATATGGACCCTGCTGTGTTTTGTAGGGACATAACCTATAGTCAGCAGACCTGGAGCGTGCTGTGTGTGATGGTGGACATAATCTACATTTAGTAGACATGGAGTTTGTTGTGTATTGTGGTGAACATAATATAAATTTAGGAGACATGGAACTTCTTGTGTGTTGTGTTGGCTATAACCCACAGTTAGAAGACATGGTGCCTGCTGCATATTGTGTTGAACTTAACCTACATTTTGCAGACATGGAGCTGTCTTTGTGTAATAGAGGACATAATTTACAGTTAGCAGACATGGAGTTTGCTGTGTATGGTGGTGGAGATAATCTACTGTTAGCAGACATGGAGCCTGTAGTGTATAGTGGTGGATATAACCTAGAGGTAGCAGATATAGACCCTTCTCTGAATAGTGGAGGATATAATCTACAGTTAGCAGTTATGGAAACTGCAGTGTATGATGGTGGGCATAACCTACCATTTGCAGACATGCAGCCTGATGTGTATGGTGATAGACATAACCTACAGTTAGAAGACATGGATCCCACTGTGTATGATGGCGGACATAACCTACAGTTAGTAGACAAGGAACCCGCTGTTTATGGGGGTTGACATAACCTACAGTTAGGAGATATGGAGCCTGCTATGTATGGTGCTGGACATAATCTACTGTTAGCAGACATGGAGCCTGTAGTGTATAGTGGTGGATATAACCTAGAGGTAGCAGATATAGACCCTTCTCTGAATAGTGGAGGATATAATCTACAGTTAGCAGTTATGGAAACTGCAGTGTATGATGGTGGGCATAACCTACCATTCGCAGACATGCAGCCTGATGTGTATGGTGATAGACATAACCTACAGTTAGAAGACATGGATCCCACTGTGTATGATGGTGGAAATAACCTACAGTTAGTAGACAAGGAACCCGCTGTTTATGGGGGTTGACATAACCTACGGTTAGGAGATATGGAGCCTGCTATGTATGGTGCTGGGCATAATCTACAGTTAGCAGACATGATCCTTCTTTTATTCTAAGCTACCTTTAAAATATTGTTCTTCTGCTCATCTAAAAAAAAAAAAAAAAAAAAAAAAGGTATATACTTTATCTTTTTTATTTTTTTTTTCTGTTTACTGATTTGACTGTCATAACTTTTATGTAGACTTATTTTTTTACTATGTATTAAAACTTGGAGCTTTTCTGCCCAGGCCTCTACTGAAAATGGACATATATCCAGTTAGACCAGCCCGGTCAACAAATGTAAAATAAATAAAATAAATAAATAATGAAGCCTGTTATATATGTTGGTGGATATAACCTGTAGATAGAAGAAATGGAACCTACTGTGTATGCTGGTGGGCATAACCTACAGTTAGCAACCATGGAACCTGCTGTGCATGGTGGTGGACATAACCTATACTTAGCTGTCACAGGCCCTGCTGAATATTGTGGAGGGCATAACCTAGAGGTAGCAGACATGCAACTGTCTTTGTATAGTGGAGGACATACTCTACAGTTAACAGACATAGAGCCTGTTGTGTGTGATGGTGGACATATTCTACAGTCAGCAGTCATGGATCCTGCTATGTATAGTGGAGAACATAATCTATATTTAGCAGACATGGATCCTGCTGTATATGCTGGTGGACATAACCTAAAGTTAGGAGACATGGAACCTCTTGTCTATTCTGTTGGACATGCCCCTCAGTTAACAGAAAGGGAGCCTGCTGCATATTCTGTTGAACATAACCTACATTTTCCAGACATTGAGCCTGCTGTATGTGGTGGAGGGCATATCCTACAGTCAGCTGACACAGACCCTGTATGGTGGTGGACATAACCTACAGTCAACTGACACAGACCCTGTTGTATATGGTTGTGGACATAACCTAAAGTTAGCAGACATGCAGTTGTCTTTGTATAGTGGAGGACATAATCTAAAGTTAGCAGACATGGCAATTGCTGTGTGTGGTGGTGGACATAATCTACAGTTTGCAAACATGGAACCTGCTGTGTATAGTGGTGGACATGACCTAGTCAGCAGACATGGAACCTGCTTTGTGTGAAGGTGAACATAATCTATAGTTATCAACATACCTCTCAACTGTACAGATTTTCACAGAATGTCCAGAATTTTGCCCCATATATTTAGTCCATTTTTCATTAAATCATGTTTTTCTGGCAAATTAGTGGAAAATCATTAAAGATTGAAGTTAGAAAATAATGACAGACATTTAGGTTTCTGACTTCATACCCTTCAGAAAATCTATGCTAATGCAAAACCTATTATTCTATCAGCTTTCTAAGTTTGTAAAAGCAATATTTAAAAAATGTCCCTATTTTTGGGCCTTTGTATCACTTTTATTTATGGCTTTATCCAGATTTCCTGCTCTAAGAGGGTGAGAAGTATGGTTATCAGACATGGAACCTCTTGTGCATTGTGTGGGACATAACCCTCAGTTAGAAATATAGAGCCTGCTTCCTACATGAACTCCAAGAAGAGCTAAACCCAAACATAAAACTACTGTTCAATCTCAGCCTTACTACAGGATATGTGCTCAAAGAGTGGCATACAGCAACAGTGGTCCCTCTCCATAAAGGTGGTGCCTCAACAGATCCTGGAAACTATTGCCCCATAAGCCTGACTAGCTTGGTCTGCAAAGCTATGGAAAGGATCATCATGGACCTCATAAATAAAGATATTGGGGACCTACAGACACTGGATCCTACCCAGTTCAGCTTTGTTAAGGGCAAATCCTGCCTCTTAAACCTGGTTGATTTCTTTGAAACAGTCACCAAGGCCATTGTGAGGGAAGGTGGTCCACACAGCCTACCTGGACCTTGCAAAAGCCTTCGATACAATACCCCACTCAGGCATTATAGATAAGCTCACCAACTTAAATATAAACCCCTATGTCACTAGATGGATTGCAAACTGGCTCAAGGACAGAACCCACATGGTTAGAATTGCTGGAGCCATGTCAAACTCCAAACCAGTTACAAGTGGTGTCCCACAAGGCTCAGTCCTGGGACCTCTCTTGTTCAGTATATATTTCTCGGAGGTACAGGCCAACACGTAAGGACTGTGGCTGACCAAGTTCGCAGATGACTGCAAACTAGGTGCCATAATCGACTCTCCAGCCGACACAAGCATCCTCCAAAAGGACCTCATAGAAACAGACAACTGGTGCCAGAGCCATGGCCTCAACCTAAATGCCAAAAAGTGTATAGTCATTTTCTTTGGCAAAAACAAAGTGCCCACAAATTACCACATAGGTGGTAATCCATTAAGTACAGAAGAAGTAATTAGGGACCTGGGGACCCAAGTTGATAGCAATCTCTCATTTGACAACCACGTGGCCAAAGTGGTTAGAAAACATTTTATATAGCCCACCTAATCATGAAGGGATTCACATCTAGATCAGGGGAGGTCATCGTGCCTCTTTACTCATCCCTCATCAGGCCCATAATTGAGTACAATGCCCCTTTTGGGATGTACCTTACCAGACACCTGCAGCAACTGGAAAGACCCCAAAAGTACCTCACCAAGTGGATCAAAGGGCTCAAACAGATGCCATATGCTGCCCGGTTAAAGAAACTCCAGCTCTACTCAATGGCATACTACCTGTTCAGAGGCGATCTGTGCCTGATGTATAAAGCCATGTCCAACCCGGAATTAATGGACATGCTGCACCTCAGAAAATCCAAATCCCCATCGAGCTACACACTCGAGAGACTTGAACCTCAGCACTGAAATAAATCGGACATGCTGGAGGGACAGATTCATAACCCAGAGGCTCCCTTCACTCTGGAATAAAATCCCAGTCCAGGCTAGGTCGAGTCCCTCATTGACTCTCTTCAAGAGGAATCTTGATGAGTGGGTGGGAGATCATAGGTTTACCCCGGGTATCACTTCTGTGTCACTGTTAGACAGAGGCACAGTATACTAACCTCGAAAAAGGGCATAGCAAAATAAATTTAAAATGGGTGGCGAAAGCCAAACACATTCTGGCTAGGCTTATAAATGCCCTAGGGCAGATAGCCTAGTATGAACCTATGAACCTATGAACCTATGCTGTGTATGCTGGAAGGCAGACCTACAGTCAACTAACACAGAGTCTGCTGTGTATGGTGGTGGACATAATCTACAGTTAGCAGACATGGATCTTGCTGTGCATAGTGGAGGACATAATCTACAGTTAGCAGATGTGGAGCCTGCTGTGTATGGGTGTGGGCATAACCTACAGTTGGCAGAGATGTAGCCTGCTGTATGGGAGTGGACATGACCTACAGTTAGCAGAGATGTAGCCTGCTGTATGGAAGTGGACATGACCTACAGTTAACAGAGATGTAGCCTGCTGTGTATGGTGGAGGTCATAACCTATAGTTAGCAGTACTTAGGCTGCTTTGTATGGCATTCAGCATAACCTGCATTTATCAAACATGCAGCCTGCTGTATGTAGTTGTGGCCATAACCTATAGTTAGTAGACAAGGAACCTGCTGTGTATGGGGGTGGACATTACTTATGGTTAGGAGACATGGAGCTTGTTGTGTGTGTGGTGCTGGACATTAACCTACAGTCCGCTAACACTGACCCTGCTGTGTATGGTGGTGGACATAACCCACAGTTAACAGACATGCAGCATGCTGTGTATGGTTGTGGAAATAACCTACAGTCTGCAGACACAGAAGATCCTACTGCTTCTGGTGGTGGACATAACCTACTGTTAGTAGACATGACACCTGTTGAATATAGTAAAGGACATAACCTACAGTTAGCAGTCATGGAGTCTGTTCTGTATGATGGAGGACATAATCTACAGTTAGCATGCAGTTAGCAGACATGGGGCTTGCTGTGTATGATGGTAGGCATAATCAACAGTTCACAGACGTAGAGCCTGCTGTGTATAGTGGGACGTAAAACAAAAAGCACACACTCCTGCCAAAGGTAGCTCACACACATTAAAATCCAAATGTAGAAAAACAAAATGAGCACACCAACAAAGCTGAGCAGAGACAAATAAAGCTTTATTCTTCCAAAGTTATTATGTATCAATTCTATTATAAAAGAGGTTTCATTCTTTGCTTCCTCAGATCCACATAACACTTTATTTGTCTCTGCTCAGCTTTGTTGGTGTGCTCACATTTTGTTTTTCTACATGTGTATAGTGGAGGACAGAATCTACGTTTAGCAGACATAGAAAATGCGTGTATTGTGGTGGACATAATCTACCATTCACAGACAAGCAGCCTGCTGTGTATGGTAGAGGACATACTCAATAGTTAGCAGACATGAAGCCTGCTGTATATGTTAGTGGACATAATCTACCATTAGCAGACACTGAGCATGGTGTCTATGATGGTAAACTTAACCTACAGTTAGCAAATGTGTAGCCTGCTGTGTATGGTGAAGGACATAACTTAAAGCTAGCAGATATTGAGCCTGTATGTATTGTGGAGGACATAACCTATAGTTAGCAGACATAGTCCATGCTGTGTATGGCAGTGGATACAACCTACAGTTAGCTGACATAGAACCTGCTGTGTATTATTTTCTCAAAAGTTATTATTTTTTTTCCCAAAAGTAACAAATATCTTGAGAGAGATTTCAAATAAATTTAAACAGAAAAAAAGCATATACATTATTTACGTTTGGCCTGAAATTGCAGTTATACAGAAACCTTTCTGATTCAACCATATTTAAACATTAGTCATGTAATTTTTTAAGAAGAGTCAGAGTTCATTTTTAAAGTCTCAGTAAGGGATAAAATCTTCCTCCATGGATTGTTGCTCCATAGTTTTGGATAAATCCTCCGTTCTTTGATTTTGATTTCCATTATTGCTGTTTTGTTTAATAATGTTAAAAATTCTTCCGAGGAGCTTCCATTTTCTGTAGATGCATTTCCTAGCAGCTAGGATTGTCCATAGTAAATACATATTTTCTTTTTTCATTTCTAAATTTTTATTTACATTCAACAAAATAAAAACTTTAGTTAGAAGAAATTAATCTGTAAATATAGCTTGTAAAAATGTTTAATATCTTTCCAGACTTTTTCAACAAAAATACAATCATGAAAAATATGTATCCAATCTGCTTTACAGTTCTGTAAACATCTCCATCAAGTAACATTATTGGAAGAACTGAGATTGGCTAGTTTATCAGGTGTATAAAATGCTCTATGCGTACATTTCCATGTGTAAATTCTCCAAAATTGTGTGTTAAATGTTAATTTAATCAAAGCAACAAGCTAGTTTTGCTTTCCAAGATATGTTTAATGAATGTCATTTAGTAATGTAATTCCAATATTTCTGCTGAGGTCTAGCTTTGTAGCTTATTAGAATTTTATATAATCTTGAAGTTGCATTTTCCATATTATGATTATAATAAATAATTTCATTTAGATATTTTATAAATTTAGGTTCATTCTTAAAGAAAGAATTATTAATCATTCTGCATAGGTCTTGTAAGTATGTTAATACACTTTGAAGCACTAGCCAATCGGTTGAAACCAGATCATATTTATTCATTATGTACTGGATATCTTTCACTTTTTGATTATTGATACAATGTTTCCAACAGATAAAATTCTTTGTTTCCCATGTACTAAAGGCATTCTTATGTATCTTATTAAATAAATGTTTTGGAATGCTGAAAGGTATTAATAGGTCTAACCAAAATTTAATATCTATATTAGCATTAATAAATTTTCTAAAACAATTGAAAAAAATTTAGTTTAGTTGGTTTTAGCAGGTTATATTATAAGCTGATACACAAGATATGCCATAACTTGTTGGATTGATCAAATAGCATAAAGTTTTTTAATATGTGATTTTAGTTTAGAAATATAGTAAAATGTAGTGATTTCCAGCTAGATGAGTAGTTTGGATCTATCCAATTTATGAAAATTTTGAAAAAAGAAGCTTTTATATATGTTTCTATATCTGGGAAGTTGATCCCTCCCTGTTTCCATGGTCTAATATGGTGAGTGAAAGCTATTCTGTTTCTATTAGGGTGCCACAGAAATTTTAGTAATAATGCATTTATATATTTCAAGAGCTGTTTGTCAGGTATTATAGGAATAGCTTGAGCTATATATAAAAATTGTGGAAGTAATATTTTTATTAATTGTAATCTATATTCAAAGGTTATACATTTATTCCATTTTTCCACATAATTATTCATTGTTTTTATGATGTTATTGTAATTTGTAGTTAAAGTTTATTCTATATTTTTACATAAAGTACCTAAATAGTCTAAAGTGAATACTTGTTTGCTGATTATATGATCCACATCTAGTAGGAATTCCCCATATTTGTTTAATGCTATGAAGTTAGACTTTGTTTTATTAAAGTGGAGACCTGAAATTAAATACATTTTTCAACCTGTTTAATTCTTTTAAGGATTTTTTTGAATTATGTAATGTAAGAAGCACATCATCAGAGAATAACATTATTTTAGAATTGTAGTGACCATATATATTAATATCTTTTATTTTAGGGTTGTAACATATTAAAGAGGCAAATATTTCTATTGCTAGTTCAAATAAAATGGGAGACATAGGACAACCTTGCTTAGTACCTTTAGTTAGAACTATAGATTCAGTGGTAAAAGGGCCAAGCTTAACATATGCTAGTTTATTTTTGTAAATATTTTATATCAGAGTAATAAAAGAGAGAGGAAAATCATAAAGCTCTAAGACTTTAAATAAATAGTCCCATTTTAAAGAATCAAAGGCTTTTTCTATATCTAGTGCAGTTTTTAGGTCTTCTTGATTCTTTCTCTAGTCAATATATCAATAAATGTTAATATCCTTTGTATGTTATCATATTTGCATCTACTGTGTATAAATCCAGCTTGATCTTCATTTATAATATGGGTCAAAGATTTTTTTTAATTGTATTAACTAGAATAGACATGAAAATTTTATAATCATTGTTAAGAAGAGATATTGATCTATAAGAGCTGCAGTGTGTAGGATCTTTATTCTCTTTTATAATGGGTGTGATTAAAGAGTATTTCCATGATGGTGATATTGTGTTTTTCATTTGGATTTCAAGTAAGGTTTTATAAAAAGGGTAGTTATGGAAGTCGGAAAAAGTTTATATGGTGCTATAATAATTCCATCAATTCCTGGAGCTTTATTACATTTACTTTCCTTAATCTTTTCTCTAACTTCTTTATGTGAAATTAATTTTTGAATATCAAATTTTAGTTTTTTTGGGATTTTCTTAATTTTAGGAAAATTTGTTTCCAAATTTAGATGATTATTCTGGGAATTACTATCTTTATAATGTTCACTGTAATTATGTTTAAATGCATCTAGAGTGTCACTTATATCTGATACTTTTTTGTTTTTCTCCCCTCCTGTAGAATATTGATGATGTTATTAGCTCTTGGTTGTATTTTGATTCTCATAGCTAAGTTATGCATGTGTCTGGGTGAAGTAGAATAAGAGTTTAATTTTATTTTTTTTAGGGCTAAATTAGTTTTATGAGTTAGAATTTCATGATTTTTTATTTAATTTGTCAATTGTGTTTTTGTTTTTAGAGGAGTTTGTCCACTTTTTGGATTTATTCCTTATAGGTTGGTATTGTATAATTCTGATGCCCATTCTTTTGATTTATTTTTGAACCATGTAAGGGTTTTGCCATATATGAAAGCTTTCAATGAATCCCAAATCATGACTATGGTAATCTCGTCAGAATAATAAGCAGACATGCAGCCTGCTGTGTATAGTGCAGGACATAAAATACAGTTAGCAGACATCAAGCCTGGTGTGTATGGTGGAGGACAAAACCTACAGTTAGCAGATATGGATCCTGCTCTGTATTTTGTTGTACATATCCTACAGGTAGCAGACGCAGATGCTGCTCTGTATGGTGGATAAAATTACATACAGATAACAGAGATTGAGCCTGCTGTGTATGGTGGACGATATGTATAGTTGGCAGACAGAGACCATGCTGTGAATGGTGGATGACATAATCTACAGGTAGTAGACATGTAGCCTTTTTTGTATTGTGGTGGGCATAACCTACTGTTAGCAGACACAAATCCTGCTGCTTGTGGTGGTGGACATAACCTACAGTTACAGACATAGAACTTGCTGTATACAGTAAGAAACATAACCTACACTTAGCAGACATGGAGCCTGGTGTGTTTTGTGCTGGACATAACTTACAGTTTTCAGAAATGGAGCCTGCTGCATATGATGGTGGACATAACCTGCAGTTACCAGACACAAACCCTGCTATTTCTGGTTGAGAACATAATCTACAGTTAACAGACATGCAGCATGTTGTGTATGTTGCTGGACTTAACCAACAGTTAGCAGAAGGGGAGCCTTGTGTATTGGGGTGAACATAATATACATTTAGCAGACATGAAGCTAGTTGTATATGGTGGTGGACATAACCTACAGTTAGCAGATTATGAGTCTCATATATATTGTGGTCGATATAACCTACAGTTAGCAGACAGAGCCTGCAGTGTGTGATGATGGGCATAACCTACATTTAGCAGACATCGATGCTGCTGTATGTTATGTCCTCCACCATGCACAGCAGTATCGATGCCTGCTAAATGTATGTTATCTCCTCCAGCATGCATAACAGTATCAATGTCTGTGGTGTGCGATGGTGGGCATAACCTACATTTAGCAGACATCGATACTGCTGTGCATGGTGGAGGACATAACATACAGTAAGCAGATATGGAGCCCACTGCATATTTTGGTAGACATAATCTACAGTTAGCAGACATGTAGTCTGCTGTGTTCATAGGTTCATAGGCAGGTACCAGCCTATCGGCCCAAGGGTCTAAGTAAGCCTAGCTAACAAGGTTCCCTGGCTTAAGCCACCCAAGAAAGTTATTTTCCTGTGCCCCTGTCAAGCAGAGCCACAGAAGTGATCCCTGGGGTGTATTTCCTATTTCATATCCACTCATCAAGATTTTTCTTGAAGAGTGCTAATGAAGAACTTTGCTTGACATAGATGGGTAGCTTGTTCCAGAGTATGGGAAGTCTCTGGGACAGGAATCTATCCCTCCAGCATGTCCTATTTATTGTGGTGGCAAGGTTTAGGTCCCTAGAGTGTGTAGCTCGGAGGGATTGGGATTTCTTTAGGTGTAGCATGTCCAACAGCTCTGGGTTTCACATAGCATTATATATTAGGCAGAGATCACCTTGGAGTAGGTGATATGCTGCAGAGTAAAGCTGGAGTTTTTTGAGATGGTCAGTTTAGGGCATCTGTTTGAGGCCACTTTGTGAGGTACTTCTGTGGCCTTTCCAGCTGCTGCAGATATCTTGTGAGGTACGTTCCAAAAGGGACGCTGTACTCTATAATGGGTCTAATGAGTGTCGAGTACAGGGGAACAATGACCTTTTTTTCCTGGATGAGGACCCTTTTGTGATGGGGTATGCCACATAGAAGGATTTCCTGACAACTGTGGCAATATGATTATCAAAGGAGAGATTACTGTCCACCTGGGTCCCAAGGTCTCTTATCACACATTCGGCATTAAGTAGACTGCCGCCTATGTGGTAGTTCATTGGTATAGAGTTTTACCAAAGGGGATGACAATACACATTTTGGCATTGAGCTTGAGGCCATGGCTCTGTCACCAGGCATCTGTCTCAGGGAGCTCCTTCTGTAGAATGTCCACATCATTTGGGGACTCTACTATGGCTTCTAGTTTGCAGTCATCAGCGAACTTCGTTAGCCAAAGGCCTTCTGTGTTAGCCTGTACTTCAGAGAAGTAGATACCAAACAGGAGAGGTCCCAGGACTGAACCCTGTGGTACTCCACTTGTCACTGGTTTGAAGTCAGATTTGGAGTCTGCAACTTTTACAGTGTGGATTCTATCAGTGAGCCAGTTGGCAACCCATCTTGTGATGTAGGGATTTATACTTAGTTTAGTGAGTTAAGCTATAATTCCTGAATGGGGGATGGTGTCAAAAGCCTTGGTGAGGTCAAGATAGGCTGTGTGAACCACCTTACCCTCGTCTACGACTTTGGTGACTGCCTCAGAGAAGTCAATCAGATTCAAGAGGCATGATTTGCCTTTCACAAACCCAAACTGGGTGGAGTCCAGAGTTTGCAGGTTACCAATGTCTTTGTTTATGAGTTCTATTATGATACATTCCATGACCTTATAGACCAGGCTCGTCAGACTAATAGGCCAATAGTTCCCGGGATCAGTGCTGGCTCCCCATTTGTGGAGTGGGAAAACTGTTGCTGTGCACCATTCAGTGGGCACAAAGCCTGATGTGAGGCTATGATTGAACATGGTACTTAGGTGGGGAGCCAGTTCGTTCTGAAGTTTGTGTAAAATGCAGCCTGGGATGTTGTCCGGTCCCATGGATGCTGTGTTTCTGGCTTTAGAAAGTTCAGCTTTTACCTGCATAGTTGTGATTACAGGGACTCCACATTCTTCCTGTATAGATATGGGCCCTTTAGGGGGTGAGAGGGGGGTAAAATTAGCACTGAACCTATCTGCGAGGATGTTGGCAATATCAGTTGGTTCTGGAATTTTCATGCCGTTGTTCTGTAACTCAGAACAGATCTAGGTGTTGCCATTGATATTTTTAACATAGCTATAGAATGCTTTGTGGTTGTCCCTAGAATCAGTGGTGATTTTTTTTTTGTAGCTAGCTTTGGAGGATCTTATAAAGGATCTCAGCTTCTTACTGAGACTGACCAGGGAGCTCCTCCACTCATGGGATTTTACTCTCTTTTGCAACAGTTTCTTCCTTCTGTTGTAGAGTTTGTTTATGGCAGAGGAAGACCAGATTGGCTTCCTTTTTTTGGAGGATAATGTCTTGGTTCTGTTTGGGATAGCACGATCCATGCACTCGTGCAAGTGCTTATAGACTGCATTTGTGTAGGATTCAGCAGTTGTAACTGTATTGTCCATCTGCATGGGTGTCATGAAGTTCACCACTTCTGTCTTAAGAAGCATGAAGTTGTCTTTGGAGAACTTTTTTACCGTGGTTTCCTTGATGGGGGGTGGGGGCGGGATGTGGATATCTAGGGTGATTAGCTTATGGTTGGATGTGACCATTGAAGAGTTGACTTCAGGTGTAGAACACCGGTCACTCATGTTGATAAAGACTAGGTCTAGGATATTGTTGCCCCTGGTGTGGGTGTGGATAAGTTGATCCAGGGCATTGGAATTTATGAATTCCAAAAAGCATTGTGTGAAGGAGTTGGTACATGAGTAGTTTTCCCAGTTAATGGTGGGATAGTTGAAATCACCCATTATTAGGGTGTTTGGTTAATCCCTAATATTTTCCAGTATATCAAGAAAAGAGGAGTGGCAATCCTAGAGCATGGTGGGGGATCTGTAGCAAGCTACAATTTGGATTGCAGTTTTGCCCAGAGTTAGTTGCACTTAGGTAACCTTGGATGCATCATGCTGAGCAACTAGCCTGGAGATGTGGATATCCTTCATGAATATGGACACACCTCTGCCTTTGGTGTTCCGGTCCAGGTTAGATGACCAAAAAGTGTGGTATGAGTTATAGCCTGGTAATGCAGAGGTGCTCTCTGGAGACTTGAACCAGGTCTCAGTCACTGCACAGATATTGATGTTCTCCATTTTAAAGAGTGCCTTGAGGGAGTGCATTTTGAGATTTAGACTTCTAGCATTGAGTAACATTACACTCAGTTTTTGCTTGCCTGTTCCTGTTATGCTGGTACATTTGTCATTTGAACCTTGCCTAAAAAAGGCACTATAGGGGCAGCAAGAGCCTTAGCTAGTATCTGGTATCCCAGGGGTGACAGGGGCAAGCCATCTCTGGTGTTTGGTCGACCATGTCGTCCCAGGCAGACAAATACTGGATCCCCTTAGAATGACACCAGAAGCTTAGCCAATTGTTGAAGTCAATCATTTTGTCCTTGTACTGCGGTATCATTCTGAGTGATGGCAGGATGCTACTCAGGGCTAGGGTCACACCTGCCTGTGCTATAAGATTGGAGAGCTCTTCCATGTCTCTTTTTATGTACTCTACGGAGGTACGTCTCAGGTCATTCACACCAACATAGACAATGAAAGAGTCATATTTGTACTTGCTGTGGAGTGACCTGAGTGTATGGGTTATGTGGCAGATCCTGGCACCCGACAGGCAGCTGACAGTAACCTTCTCCTTGTTTAGCCTGGTGAGTGGGACATCAGTGTGCCTGACCGTATAGTCACCTATGACTAGGGTGCTGGGTATGCTGTTTTGCCTTATGGGCTGTGGTTGAGTGGCACACTGTGGGCTATGTGTCACTTGGGTTGTGTTGGGGGGGTGGAGGTTGCTTGCATTTCTGTTTTGGTGGTCTCTGTTGCTTGAGCAGATTATTACTGAGAGCCTCCGCAAATGTTTTTGTGATTCTATGTGTGGATTTTGGTGGTGTAGGTTTAGTGGGACTATGTGATGAGTGTGGTATGGTGCAAGTGTTTACCTTCTCCTCTTGACTGGCAAGTTCAGTCTTGGTTGAAGAGGGATTTACCTCCAGTTTGGCTAGATAAGTGAATCTCTCACAGGCTGCAGGGTTGGGTGGTAGGAGCAGAGGGTTGTCTGTGTACATGAGGCAATTGCTATATTGCCCCAAGATGCCCAGTTTCATCAGATAGACAGGAGAGAACACTGGGAGCTGACCCTTGGACATGCCTGAATAAAAAAGTATTTTCCTCTAGATGAGTGAGGAAAGTGAGTACAAGAGCTTTTTTTTCTCTAAGCAAGTGAGGAAAGTAAGTACAAAAACTGTTTTCCTCTAGGTAATGAGGAAGGTTGAGTGCTGTAGTAATTTGTAACTTATTTAGTGCTTACAACAAGTTCTGAACAAGTGCTGAGCATGAATAAGCAAATTCAAGTGCTAAAACTAAGAATCTGTATCTGAACTAGACTAGTTACAGGAAAGAAACAAGTGCAAATGTGGGCTTTTAAATCAGAAAGTTGAGAGAGATGGAAAATTTGCCCAAACGCCCAATAACTACAATTTCTGGGCCAGAAACCACTCCTTATGTGGTAGATAGGTTACCTGGTGCTTACCACGCCCACTGATAAGCTAGCAGGCTTTTCTCCAACACAGACATGCTGGGGGGGAGGGGCTCAGAAGCTTACAAAAAGTTTTAGATATAGTAAATCTGTATCTGGACTAGACTAGTTACAGAAACGGCAGGAAACAAACATAATTTTTTTTTGTTACAGTTAAGCAGAACACAGGGAAATTCTTGCAAAGTTTTTTTTTTTTTTTGTAAAGGAAAGGGAGAGAGGAGAAGCAGAAGATAATTCAAGGTTTGAAAACTAAGTGGGTTGGCCTTCTCAAATGTTCTCTGTGTATTAGGTAGAATGAGCTAATAACACTAGACTGGGAGGAGTGTCCCAGATCAAATTTACAGTAGGGGCGGGCAACTGCAAAGCCACCAAATGGGGGACATATCCTACAGTAAACAGAAATATAGCTTGCTGTGTATGGTGGTGGAAATAATGTTTAATTAGCATTCATGCAGTCTGCTGTGTATTGTGGTGGACATAATCTACAATTAATAAACAAGGAGCCTCCTGTGTATAGCGTTGGACATAACTAACAGTTAGCAGACTATAGCATATGTCCACCAATATATAAAGAAGACTCCATGTCAGCTAACTGTAGCTAATGTCACACCATGCACAGCACGCTCCATGTTGTAGGGTATGTTTATCACTATACACTACAGGCTTAATGCCTGCTATGTTAAGTGGAGGACATAATCCCACAGTTAGCAGACATTAAGCCTGTAGTGTATAGTGATAAACATACCCTACAACATGGAGCGTGCTGTGCATGGTATGACATTAGCTACAGTTAGCTGACATGGAGTCTTCTTTATATATTGGTGGACATATGCTATAGTTAGCAGATATGGATCCTTTTTTTTTTACAGTGGTTAACATAATCTACAGTTAGTAAGCATGCAGCCTGCTGTGTATGGTGGAGGACATAACCTATAGTTAGCAGACACATACCCTGCTGCTTATGGTTTTGGACATAACCTACATTTAGCAGACATGGAGCCTGCTGTGTATGTTGGTTGACATGATCTACAATTAATAGACACAGACCTGATTCTTATGGCTTTGGACACAACCCACATTTAAAACCAGCTAAAAAGTCCAGAACAACTCCAACTGGAAGTGAAGGTTACACACCTGAATATTTATTTATAAACCAAACAAATCATGAGTGCTTTCATCCATTAAGAGAGACTCCATCAGATAAAAAACATTTAACATCACCTCCTTTTATACCCCTCTTGATTTGTAGTACTTAAAATCAATTAGATATTTAAATAATAATAAAATATTTAAAGGGCCCTTACATAGGGTAGTCCAGTGGTTACTATATGTAATACAATATATGTTAAAATTCTAATACCTTTTATTACAACACATTCTTAAACCAATCATTGACCTGAAAATAAATAAAATGTAAATAAAAAGAATAACTAAAAACAACTTTCTACTTTTTCACCATTATACCATTTCTGCTTTTTCTTTAAAAAATTGATTTAATGGAAATTTGATCATTAAGACCAGGAACAAGTGTAGCATTAAGCCTCAGTTGCCACACTAACTCTCTTTTCAAGAGTAATCTGTGCCAGTCACCACCTCTAGGATTTATCTTAATATTTTCTAGTATGCCAAATAATTGCAACACGTGACAATTATTGTCTGAAAATCCTTGCCAGTATAAATACAGAAATTATACAAGGAACCAAATCAAGGTTTGGATATCACCCAAAATGGATTTAGAGAAGAGCACTGCTATTTAATTAATCATGATAGCTTTTACTTGAATTTCACTGATGCTGGAGTTGTCAAGAGATGACATATACTTGGATATGGTCCAGTCCTTCTATTCTGCCAGACATACAGAGATAACTAAAACAGTCTTTGCAAATTAGCATCATTAGATGGGTATGAAGAAATGGTTAGAGGACAGAGTATGTTGGGTGAGAAGAAGGAACATATATTTGGTCGACTGGGTATTGAATGTGGGTGTCCCTCAGGGGTATATATATATATATATATATATATATATATATATATATATATATTTTTTTTTATATATATATAGCAAAACAAACGCGTAGTGCCCTTTGGTATCAAAAACACCCCCTCCATTTTAGAAACAGCAGACAAACTAAAAGTCCATTCCAAAGGTAAAACTCTTGAAGAAATCCAATAGCAGGAATAGAAAACAACCGATTTATTATATAAAAAATGTGAGCGCTTTCACAGATACACCACTCCGCTTCATCAGACATTACAAATAAATGCTGAAAACATTAAGTATATATACAACTAACAAAATTCATTAATCAATCAACCCTAATCAACTCTAATAATACAATTAATTCTTAAAAGCAACAACAACTTTATACACCCATATAGTCCTCTTACTGAAATGAATACTATACTAATATAAGTTAATTAAATTACCATCTAGTACAAATTTTAATCAGTATTAAAATGAAATAAAATAAAATAAAACCAAAGATCAGGGGCAGTGTGCTACCTAAGTTTTCTCAATTTAATAACAGATTTTAACGAAACACTGTTATTTAGACCACTCCCCCTGTGCTCACCCAATCTGAGAATCCATTGGACTTCGGATTTCTCAGTTTCTGTGGAGATATCCCCCTGCCTCTGATTTTCATGTTGAACATGTAATATTTGAAATAAAAATACATGATTATCACCCATATTTAAAGTGTGTTTAGCTATAGCGCTAAAATCCTGGCTCCTATTGGTACAGTATAAATGATCTCTAATCCTCTCTCATAAAGTCCTATTAGTCTTGCCCACATAATATTTAAAACACACTTGACAGTGGGCTACATACACCACATTTCTGATAAAACAATTACCCATACTTTTAAGTTCCAAAAGACGACCAGTATCAGGGTATCTAAAGAAACTTGATTCATCAATGAAAGGGCATTGAGCACAGCTACCATATGTTTTGGTGCCCATAGATGCTATATCAGTACTTCTATTACTGATTCCAAGGTTGCAATAGCACAGCTGTTGTTTTAAACATTGTTGGTTACTATAAACAAATCTCAGAAAAATCACCTATTAATCTTCTTGTGTTATCATCCACTAATAATATATGCCAATTCGAAATAACTGCTTCTTCAATTCTGCTTACATTGGCAGAATATGGAAAAGTAACATTTAGAATGTTATAAGGCTCTTTCTTTTTCTTTTGCTCAAGATTGTTAGCAAAGAAAGGTTTAGCCCTACTTGGCCTCAAAGCAATAGCCTGGGAGCAGGGGTGGCGCGTGCTATTGGACTGCTGGACTGCAGCCCCCTCAGAACAAAAAAAAAATTAAAAAAAAGTTTTTTAAATTTTTGCGGACTTCGCGCATGCACAGTAGTCCCAACTACTGCGCGTCTATGCGCATGCTCCAGGCAGTCCGGCAGTCCCCATAGAGAAACACATGGAGACGTCTGTGCACTTTTAAAGTGCACAGACTCGCTGGGAGGATGTATCGAGGTCGGACTGCAACAGCAGCAGTCAGGAACAGTCTCGTCGGGTGGTTTGATTTCAGGGATCTCGTGGGTCTTCGGAGTATTGCGCGGGCAGGATGTACGTTAGCTGGAAGCTGGTCTGGATATTATGGAGAATGGACAGGTAAGTGTATGGTGCCTTTTACTTTTACAATGTATGCGTTTTACTTACTTTGTGTGTGTATGGTTCTTGTTTTAAACTTTGTGTGTGTATGGTGCTTGTTTTATACGTTTTGTGTGTGTATGGTGCTTGTTTTAAACTTTGTGCGTGTATGGTGCTTATTTTAAACTTTGTGTGTGTATGGTGCTTGTTTTAAACTTTGTGTGTGTATGGTGCTTGTTTTAAACTTTGTGTGTGTATGGTGCTTGTTTTAAACTTTGTGTGTGTAATATTCTGTATGTCATGTGCTCCTCAGTTTTAAAGTTTGTCAGCACCAGGGACTGGTCTGTGTGAAGCTTTTTCCTACTGCATGTTCCAGATAGCAAACCGTCGCTAGGTAGTTTTGTACTTACATAGCAGTAATGTAATCATATGACTGCTGATGACTTACAAGGATTTGTTGGTCTGCCATTGTCTCAAGCATTTCATGGTGTCTTGGCTTTATGCTCAAATAATTTGATATTATTGACTTAGATCCATCTAAAAAGAAATGCAGAAAGAGAGTAGTAATAGAAGGAAGAGAGTAGGGTGAGGGCCTGGTAAACAATGCCTAGTAATGTTTATCTCAATGTAATTTGCAATTGCTTCACTTGCCGTTTCAATTCACTAGCCATGTATATGTTAGTATGAAGACTCAACACCTCAGTCATTCTTACACTAGGTCATATAAGCCTTCATGTCCCACCTGCTTTTTTCCCTGATTTAATTACCTGCACAATGCTTGATTATTTTGTCTGAAATAATGCACTCATTCTCAACTGCTAATACATATAACAAATTGCATCTTTGAAGTTGTGAACATTCTATACTATAAACTAGATTTTTAATGTTGTTACCATTATGTTATACTGATGTATTTAAAGCTTTTCTCCCTGGGTCTCTATTGAAATTGATATTCTCAACCAAGTCAGGCTTTCCTGGTTAGCAAATGTCAATAAATAATAATAATAACTATTTTCATACATTTAAGAGGCAATTTCTTAGGCTTTATAGCAAAGCAGATTTTGTTTGTCAGGATGTTAGCTGATCTGACTTCATTATATCATAGACATTTGACTATAGCCATATTTTGGCCAACAAATTTATGTAGGTTTTGCTGGTGTGTGGCAGTGAACCAGCAGAGATTGAACTTTCCAGATGGCTCATCAATCGTAGGATTGTGAGGGCAGCTTCATGTGTAGGTTTTCAAGTGATAGAATATCCAGACCTTGCTAAATCTGACATGGATTTTTATTCTGCTGATGGAGTACATTTGTATGACCTTGGATTTGATCTGTTTAGTGTACATATTTGTTTTAATAATGTTGGTATGTTCATTAAAAACAAAAAACTCAGAGTTAATAGTTTAAGTCATAGAAAGTGCATAAAGTTATGACATGATAAGCAGTAAGTATATTGTATTTTTATTTGTCTAATATTTTTGCAGTGTTCAATGCAAGGAATTCAGAGCCTGATAAGGTTGGTCCTCCAAGAAAAAGGGGACAACAGCCTGCTTCTCAGGCTGGTTGACAGTTGTAATGTGGCCTCAACCCAGTGGATTCCCCCCTTCATTTCCTTGGCCTCCAAGTTGAGTGACCATTGGCATAAAGGGGATGAATTGACAGGTGCAGGTTGACCACCTAGGAACCTGAGGAGCTACTCAGGGTGGGTAGAAAACAGGCTGGTACAAATGGGGTGTACACTAACCAGCAGCATCAAGAGTCATTGGGTGAAATTTTAAAATGTAATGAAAGTTACAAAATTCGTTATTCAGAAGGCATGTTGTTTTTTGTTGTATAATGGTATGATATTAATAAAAAGGCACACTGGCACCTGTGTTTGTTGTTACTGAGCCGTGACATAGGACAAGAGTGTTTCTTCATAGATAATAGCAGTAATGAACCAAATGCTACTCAGACTGCATGCCATGTGTATGACTTGTACTATTATGAATGGTTACTTGCAGGAAGTCATCTGTATATTTCAGTAATGTGATGGCAATACAATGTTGATGTTAATTAGGAAAAAGGGGTGCACCCATAACAACCGTATTATCAATTTCATAAGTTTTTTCAACAGCTTAAGTTTGTTGTTGATGATATCACCTTTCTTTATATGTGATAATCAATGTTTTGTCTAGTCTCCTATTAGCTGAGGAAGATGATACCAGGAATGGTACTATACTGATAAACCAGATACCAGTAGGGAGAACATTATCTGTTCAAATGGCTATGTACATTGAAAGGAGAAGAAAAATTGAGTCTCATCATTTTCAAATCATGATGATTTTTACTACTGTTATCTCACTGTAGATGCTGCTTGCTGCTTTGTGTGTGTATGGTGCTTGCTGCTTTGTGTGTGTATGGTACTTGCTGCTTTGTGTGTGTATGGTACTTGCTGCTTTGTGTGTGTATGGTGCTTGCTGTTTGTGTGTGTATGGTACTTGCTGCTTTGTGTGTGTATGGTGCTTGCTGTGTGTGTGTGTATGGTACTTGCTGCTTTGTGTGTGTATGGTACTTGCTGCTTTGTGTGTGTATGGTACTTGCTGCTGTGTGTGTGTATGGTACTTGCTGCTGTGTGTGTGTATGGTACTTGCTGCTTTGAGTGTGTATGGTACTTGCTGCTGTGTGTGTGTATGGTACTTGCTGCTGTGTGTGTGTGTATGGTACTTGCTGCTTTGAGTGTGTATGGTACTTGCTGCTGTGTGTGTGTGTGTGTGTGTGTGTATGGTACTTGCTGTTGTGTGTGTATGGTACTTGCTGCTGTGTGTGTATGGTACTTGCTGCTGTGTGTGTGTATGGTACTTGCTGCTGTGTGTGTATGGTACTTGCTGCTGTGTGTGTGTGTGTGTGTGTATGGTACTTGCTGCTGTGTGTGTGTGTGTGTGTGTGTGTGTGTGTGTGTGTGTGTGTGTGTGTATGGTACTTGCTGCTGTGTGTGTATGGTACTTGCTGCTGTGTGTGTGTATGGTACTTGCTGCTGTGTGTGTATGGTACTTGCTGCTGTGTGTGTGTGTGTATGGTACTTGCTGCTGTGTGTGTATGGTACTTGCTGCTGTGTGTGTGTGTGTGTATGGTACTTGCTGCTGTGTGTGTGTATGGTACTTGCTGCTGTGTGTGTATGGTACTTGCTGCTGTGTGTGTGTGTGTGTGTGTGTGTGTGTGTATGGTACTTGCTGCTGTGTGTGTGTGTGTGTATGGTACTTGCTGCTGTGTGTGTGTGTGTGTATGGTACTTGCTGCTGTGTGTGTGTGTGTGTATGGTACTTGCTGCTGTGTGTGTGTGTATGGTACTTGCTGCTGTGTGTGTGTGTGTGTGTGCGTGTGTGTGTGTGTATATGGTACTTGCTGCTGTGTGTATGTGTGTATGGTACTTGCTGCTGTGTGTGTGTGTGTGTATGGTACTTGCTGCTGTGTGTGTATGGTACTTGCTGCTGTGTGTGTATGGTACTTGCTGCTGTGTGTGTGTATGGTACTTGCTGCTGTGTGTATATGGTACTTGCTGCTGTGTGTGTGTGTGTGTGTATGTGTGTGTGTATGGTACTTGCTGCTGTGTGTGTGTGTATGGTACTTGCTGCTGTGTGTGTATGGTACTTGCTGCTGTGTGTGTTTGTATGGTACTTGCTGCTGTGTGTGTATGGTACTTGCTGCTTTGTGTGTGTATGGTACTTGCTGCTGTGTGTGTGTATGGTACTTGCTGCTGTGTGTGTGTGTATGGTACTTGCTGCTGTGTGTGTATGATACTTGCTGCTGTGTGTGTGTGTGTATGGTACTTGCTGCTGTGTGTATGGTACTTGCTGCTGTGTGTGTGTGTATGGTACTTGCTGCTGTGTGTATGGTACTTGCTGCTGTGTGTGTGTGTGTGTGTGTGTATGGTACTTGCTGCTGTGTGTGTGTGTATGGTACTTGCTGCTGTGTGTGTGTGTTACTTGCTGCTGTGTGTGTGTATGGTACTTGCTGCTGTGTGTGTGTGTGGTACTTGCTGCTGTGTGTGTGTGTGTGTGGTACTTGCTGGTGTGTGTGTGTGTGTGTGTGTGTGTGTGTGTGTGTGTGTGTGTGTGTGTGTGTGTGTGTGTGTGTGTGTGTGTGTGTGTGTGTGTGAAAATGCCCCAGGTGCTCATGGTGGTGTGGTAGGGAATACCTCAGGCTTGAACCCTGTACCCTGTATGCAGGTGTTAAAGACTTGAGTTCCCTACCCACCACCATCTGTAAAAAAAAATTGCAGATTTTTGCCTCATATTTGATCTGATCCATTCCTCATAATATCTGTGGTTTGTAAATGTTGCAATGCTTGATATTTGATGGTGTAGTAGTAGCATTGTTGCCTCACAGCTGCAGGTTCTCAGGTTTGATTCTTGGCTGGGGTTCCTTCTTTGTGGGGTCTGTTATCTTCTCCCTGTGTTTGTGTGGGTTTGCTTTTATTTGATGTTGCACTGGTAGCATTGTTGCTTCACAGCTGCAGGTTCTCAGGTTTGATTCTTGGCTGGGGTTCCTTCTTTATGGGGTCTGTTATATTCTCCCTGTGTTTGTATGGGTTTGTTTTTATTTGATGGTGCACTGGTAGCATTGTTGCCTCACAGCTGCAGGTTCTCAGGTTTGATTCTTGGCTGGGGTTCCTTCTTTGTGGGGTCTGTATCTTCTCCCTGTTTGTGTGGGTTTGCTTTTGTGTCCTCCCATGTTACAAAGACATGTCTGCATTATTTCTTCCTGGGCCTCTGCTGAAAATTGTTTTTTTGTTCCAAGTCAGACTGTCCTGATTAACAAATGTTAAATAAAATTGACAGGCATTTGAATTTCAGACTTCAGGTTTCTGAATGTTTAATTCCTTACATATTTGATGGTGCAGTGGTAGTATTGTTGGCTCACAGCTATAGGTTTTCTGGTTTGATTCTTGGTTGGGGTGGCTTCTGTGTGGAGTCTGCATCTCCTCCCTGTGTTTGTGTGGATTTGCTCTGGTGCCCTGTCATTTTACAAAGACGTGTCTGCAGTATTAATCCCTGCATCTCTGCTGAAAATTGTTTTTGTTCTGTCAGCAGTAAAATTGACCGGCATTTGAATTTCAAACTTCATGTTCTTCAGAATACATAGCACAACCTTTTTTTCTTGCAATTTTCTAAGTTTATAAGATGAATATTTTAAATTTGTCCCTATTTTTGGGACTGTATTCCCCCATTATTGGCTTCGTCCAGGTTTTTGTGCTAAGGTTGAGAGCTATGGCAAGAACTGAATTCACTGAATATGTTTGAGGGCTGTATTCCCTCATTACTGGGTTTGTCCAGGTGTTTTGTACTAAGAGGTTGACAGCTATGGTGAGAACTGAATTCACTAAATGATAGCCATTTAAGTTTCAGTCTTCCTCTCTTTTACAAACAGCTAATGTGGCGTAGTGGTATGTTACTCTGACTGTTTTTTGCTCAGGGACCTTGGCAGTAAAATGTATGGTGGCAACACAACATTTTATTCTAGCAACTTTCCAAGATTATACAAGCAATGTTTAATGTGTCCCTGGTTTTTGACCCCCCCCCCCAATACATTTTGGCTTTTTCCAGTTTTCTTGAGCTGCGAAGTTGAGATGCAGTTGCAGTTGAATATTGAGTAGATTTTACAAGGAGCTGAGAGCTGCAGGGGATTAGAAGTTTAGTGCTTTACCTAGTTAATACTATAGCACGACAGGTTGTGTACTTGCTTTTGATGCAGAAGGCTGTGGGTTCTACTCCCACAAGGGGTGGATGCTGCCGTACTGAGAATGTTCTCCTTGGTGAAGATACTAACTATGAGTCTGTTATCAGTTTGCCATCCATTTCCTCTTGCAATATTGCTAGCTTATCATTTTTTTTAATGTAATATAGGCAATTTATTCCTGAGGGGCAACAGACACTTTATTTTTCGATGAAACCATTAAATATAAAGGTGATTGCTAGCAGCAACCGCTTCATTAGTTACAGATTTCTTTAATGTGGAATTATTTAGATGTCTTACTTCAGAGATTGTGCATATTTACTGATAATGGACTGTAGAATTGTGCATATTTACTGATAAAGGTGGACTGTAGAATTGTGCATATTTACTGATAATGGTGGACTGTAGAATTGTGCATATTTACTAATAATGGTGGACTGTGGAATTGTGCATATTTACTAATAATGGTGGACTGTAGAATTGTGTATATTTACTAATAATGGTGGACTGTGGAAGTCTGAGTAGACTTTTTTATGATAAATGTTCTCAGCTGGGCAGTTTTGCCATTATGGGTGCATATGGTTTGTTTCATTGCTTACTGGAAAAATGTTCAAAACAAATTTAAAACACCCTCTAACAAGTGTACTGTATTGTACAAGGAATATCATTTTAGTACAATGAGGAAGGTGTATGTCTCATATGCAAGGGGTGTATGATTTGAAAACAGCCCAAAATTAATCTTTATCTGCCACTGGCAAAATGTATTTTCTTTGAATGTGGGTTTCAATGCTGTTTCAATGAATGTGAGTTTCAAGGGCAGAGAAGTTTTAATGCTAAGTTTTCATTGTGAGACTGCATTGCTTTGTTTAACAGATGACTTAGTGTTTGTGCTGTAAAATACAAAATAAAACTTTCAAATGAAGTCCAACTCATCATAGAAGTAAAGCAGTATGCACATTAGTGTTTATGGTAAATGGAGTGAAATTGCCAAGTAATGGTTCATTGGAATAGCTGCAGAGGCTCCATTCAACCATTATTTTGTCAGGGGGGAAGGGCAGCAAACTCAGACAGGCCCAGCTGAACTATACCTCCCAACTGTCCAGATTTTCAAAGAATGAATAGATTTTTGCTTCTTATTTTTGGTTTGTTCTTCATAAAATTTGTAGTTTTCTGGCAAATCATTTAGGAATTAAGTCACTAAATAATACGTTTCAGACTTCATAACCTTCAGAAAAATGCATGTTAAAGTAAGAGCTGTTCTATCAACTGTCTCAATTTATACAAGAGCAATGTTTAGTACTGTTTATATGTGCCCCCAATATATTTGGCCTTGTTCAGATTTACTGCATTAACAGGTTGAGAGGTACATGCAAGTAAATTGCTTTATAGAATTAGGCATAGCCAACCTCTCAACTGTCCCCAATTTTTGGCTCAAAATGTTGCTCTTCCCCCTGATAATCCCTCCACAAAATAGCAATTTTGGAAGAAAACATGGAGGGTTTACAATTAAGAAATAACTATAATAATCAAAGTTATATATTACTTGAAATGCATGTAGATTCTTTTATTTTGTCAGCTGCTCAAGGTAGCAGTACTAATATTAAAGTGTCCCTTCCTTGACATGTAGCAGCTGTATTGTGTGTCTATTTTATATTTTTGCATCACATTTTTGGTCCATTTTTCATAAAGTTGTGTTTTTTGGCAAGTTAGTGACAGATCACTAAAGACTGAAGTTAGAAAATGACAGACATTTGAGTTTCAGATTTTATACCCTTCAGAAAATTCATACTAATGCAAGACCTATTCTATTATCTTTCTAAGTTTAATTTAGAGCAATATTTAAAAATTGTCCTTATTTTTGGGCCTTTGTCCCACTTCTGTGTATGGCTTTGTCCAGATTTCTTGCTCTTGAGGTTGAGAGGTATGACAAATGTGTCAGGGCCATCACAGTCAGCCAGAGAGATTTCAAATTGTGACATGCTTGTTGCACCCCACTCCCCCATGTAGTGACCCTGGATGTGTCCAAGCAAGGCAAGGAGTAGTTGTATCTACCTTGGATGGGAAGGACACACTGCATAAGTACTACAGTGGCTTTTCATCTGTCCTTGATTTTGCAGAATGGTCTGGTTTCTGTCATATTTTTGTACTGTTGATTTATGCTTATTACTCAGATTTATGCTTATTACTCAAAGTGCCTGTTGCTCTGTGTTTAAGTAGCAATGCTTTAATGACCATAAGGTAAGCTTGTCTGAGATCGTAAGATGCAAATAAGCTTTAATAAGCATACTGTTAAAGAATTGCCAACATTGAAAGCCTTTCTGTTGTTGCCATGCAGAGAATACTTGACTAGATAATGTATAAGCCTTGGGTATTAAAGGACAGGATTCCATTATTTTAAAAGCTCATTACACTTGTTGGAGACTTCCAGTCATCTCTACAGACTTTACCCGTAAACTAAACAGATTGCCAATCATGTGTGGTCCATAACCTGTACAGTAATCCTTTAAGCAATGTATCTTGAGCTTGTTTCTTGTTTGCTTTTCATTTTTTACTTTTATCATGTTTTCCCCATGAAACAAGTTGTCAGGCAGCAGGTCTTTTTTGGATAAGAAACATTTTTACAAGTGGGGCATCACATAGATTTCTACTTTCAGCATGTTACTTGGTACTTTAATAAAGCTGAATATATTATAATTAGGACTGCAGTGCAAGGAGAAGTGGTTTGAGTTGAGTGCTTCTGGTTTTTCTTATACTTGATTTTGACTGGCATTCCAGTAATGTATTTAAAAGTAATTTATTTTTTCATGCCTCACAACCTTTTGTTTCCATCTAGATATTAAGTAGGCTGTCATGCAGCCAATGCATTGAAATATTTTTATTCTTCTACACTTATTTTTGTCTTGATTGGACTTTCATAATGATGGTTTGCCACCCACGGCAGCGTATTTAATTAAAGTTAGTTTTTTGTGGTTTTGTGCATAGCTCCTCCCCTTTCTGGTTGACCACACCCCTCCCCTTGACCCCACCCATTCAGCTGTCTCCTGCAGCCCTCCTGTGATTTGAAATCACCAGCCGCCACTGCCTGGGAGCATGCTATGTTGACCTCATGTTCATCAAACCTTGTTTCAGAGTTTCTATCTCGTCAGATAATGTTCCTTCTTCACAACATAGTCTAGATATATGCATAGCTTGCCCCTTAACTATATTGTTAAATAATCTCAAATTGTGCATACTTTCCCTATGTAGGAAAGACGGTCTATAACAAGATTTTCTATATAGCTTAGTTTTCCATTGATTATTTTCCAAATATATGGTAACATCCAAAAAATTAATGGATGTAGGCGACGAATGATAAGTAAATTTCAAAAATGTATTACAAGAATTAATATATTCTAAAAATTTTATAAGAGCTGATTTGTCTCCCTTCTATGCCAGAAGAAGGTCATCGACAAATCGCCTATAAAACAATACATCTGGACAACCAACTAAAAACTCTTGTTCCCAAGCTACCATAACCAAGTTGGCATATGTATTAGCGCAGCTAGTACCCATTGCTATTCCTTTCCTGTGCTTATAAATCTTGTCAGTAAACATAAAAATATTATTTTCCAGTACTAGTTCCAGTAATAGACATAGAAAATCCACTTTTGTATAGTTTACAGAATTTTCAATTAATAATTGCTTGACCATTTGCATCCCTCTATCATTAGGTATACAGGTAAACAAGGATTCCACATCCATGGTTACCAGTATTAAACCTTGTGAACTACTCAGTTGTGATGTAAATTGGTACAAGTAATTCAAAAGATGTTCTGTGTCCTTCAACACATACTTGTAATTAGATAAAACATTTTTCAATTCATAGTCCACAAATACGGATAGGGGTTCAGTGGCCCACCCTGCACCAGCCACAATAGGTCTAAATTTATGTTGCAGAGGGTTCTTATGAATTTTGGGCAGACCGTGCATTCTAGGTATCAGGGGATGTTCTATTGTAAAATATTGAAACAATTCCTTAGTAATAATACCCATACTGAAACAATCCTGTAGACTCAAATATATGGCTCTATGTATATCTGAAACTGTCTGAATCTGTATTAATTCATAGTCATCATCATTTAACATAGTAAACATGGTGGACACATAGTAATCAGTATCTAGTACTACTACTACAGGGCACCCTTTGTCAGATAGTCGTATTGTTATTAAGTCATTCTTCTGGAGCTGGGCCAATGCTGTTCTCTCACCCTTAGTTAAATTATACTGTTCTATTTCAAAATCAACTTGAGGACCATTATAAATGTCATTTTCAAATGCTTTTAGGAAAACCTCAGCATGTGGAGGTAAATGTGGTGTAAAAGTACTTTTGCTTTTAAAAGAACAAACATATTCCATGTCCCACTCACCATACGCAAGTTTCAATGTTAAATTACGTAAAAACATTCTAATGGCTAAGGCGGCATTACCACAGTCCATGTTAGCAACAGGTATAAAGTTCAAACCTCTGTTGACTAAGCTGTGCTCATCCACAGTCAGTATATGCCTGGAAATATTCCAGACTAATTTCCCTGGTTCCACATCCTTTTGATTGTACGTACCTGTGATTGATTGGGCCCATCCTTCCGTTTCTGTCCTCTCTGCCCTCTTGATCCAGGGATTTCTTTCTTCCCGGTCGAATCGGAAAAGGTACAACCGGAAAAGCCTGTGGTTGTAACTTATCAATTTGAATTTTGTGGTGAACATCACTGTTACCACTCAGTACTTGCTCGCCACTATTCACTTGTGGAACCATGGTTGGTATTTCCATAGGTGTGGAATAGACCGAACTAGCAGCTCGTAGAGATACCACAGGATCCTCAGCAAATACAACGTGCTCATTATTCTTGCTGCTGCCTGCAGCACCGCTAACTCCTTCACCTTCTTCAGGTCTTGATCTCACTTCCTGTTCGGCATTCAGTGATGAAACACTATTGGTTTTACTAATAGACCCTCCTCTTGTACCCTGCGACACATCCTGTCTATATTCACCACGATCTTTGCTCTTTATATTAGATACTTCTAATCATCAATGTCCCTGCACAGCTTCTTTTTCTTATAATCCATTAGTTTGTTTTCATACCTTAGCACACAGTCAATTATATCCTGCATATATAGTTCTGATGAGTCCTCACCATTAAGACCAAACAGTTCATTCTGCTGTTCGATTAGTTTGTTTCTAAGTTCAAGTTCATGAGGGTGGAAGTAGTCGAGCAAAAGTTGTATATCTCCTGCCATTTCACTAATAAGTCTGGATAAGAGTTGCTGTATGTCAGCATATTTAGGATATGTAAGCCTCATGGAATAACATTAAAATTGAGGCAAGCCTCAAGGTGATATCTCTGACACTGTAATCTCTTAAATTTATAAGCATTATTTTCAATGTCCTTTTTCAAGTTTTTGACCAAATGCTCATCTGTTCTACTCACTGCTTCAGTGTCCATGCCATCTATAAACTTCATGTTCATTAAAGGATTAATTGAATCAGTCAAAAAATTTCTCAATCTCATATTGGTGGTTATTTCACTTGCCACATTCAATAAGTCCGCTGCTGCTCCTTCCCTAGCCACAGAAAATCCCAAAATTTATAGCGAAACAAAAGCGTAGTGCCATTTGTTATCAAAAACACCCCTCCATTTTAGAAACAGCAGACAAACTAAAAGTCCATTCCAGAAGTAAAACTCTTGAAGAAATCCAATAGCAGGATAAAAAACAACCAATTTATTATATAAAAAATGTGAGTGCTTTTGCGGATACACCACTCCGCTTCATCAGACATTACAAATAAATGCTGAAAACATTAAGTATATATACAACTAACAAAATTCATTAATCAATCAACCCTAATCAACTCTAATAATACAATTAATTCTTAAAAGCAACAACAACTTTATACACCCATATAGTCCATTTACTGAAATGAATACTATACTAATATAAGTTAATTAAATTACCATCTAGTACAAATTTTAATCATTATTAAAATGAAATAAAATAAAATAAAAACAAAGATCAGGGGCAGTGTGCTACCTAAGTTTTCTCAATTTAAGTATAGATTTTAACAAAACACTGTCATTTAGACCTCTCCCCCTGTGCACACCCAATCTGAGAATCCATTGGACTTCAGATTTCTCAGTTTCTGTGGAGATATCACCCTGCCTCTGATTTTCATGTTGAACATGTAATATTTGAAACAAAAATACATGATTATCACCCATATTTAAAGTGTGTTTAGCTATAGCGCTAAAATCCTGGCCCCTATTGGTACAGTAAAAATGATCCCTAATCCTCTCTCGTAAAGTCCTATTAGTCTTGCCCACATAATATTTAAAACACACTTGACAGTGGGCTACATACACCACATTTCTGATAAAACAATTACCCATACTTTTAAGTTTCCAAAGACGACCAGTATCAGGGTGTCTAAAGAAACGTGATTCATCAATGAAAGGGCATTGAGCACAGCTACCACATTTTTGGTGCCCATAGAATGCTATATCAGTACTTCTATTATTGATTCCAAGGTTGCGATAGCACAGCTGTTGTTTTAAACATTGTTGGTTACTATATACAAATCTCTGAAAATCACCTATTAATCTTCTTGTGTTATCATCCACTAATAATATATGCCAATTCGAAATAACTGCTTCTTCAATTCTGCTTACATTGGCAGAATATGGAAAAGTAACGTTTAGAATGTTATAAGGCTCTTTCTTTTTCTTTTGCTCAAGATTGTTAGCAAAGAAAGGTTTAGCCCTACTTGGCCTCAAAGCAATAGCCTGGGAGCATGCTATGTTGACCTCATGTTCATCATAGCCTCTAACTAAAAAAACTTGTTTCAGAGTTTCTATCTCGTCAGATAATGTTCCTTCTTCACAACATAGTCTAGATATATGCATAGCTTGCCCCTTAACTATATTGCTAAATAATCTCGAATTGTGCATACTTTCTCTATGTAGGAAAGATGGTCTATAACAAGATTTTCTATATAGCTTAGTTTTCCAGTAATTATTTCCCAAATATATGGTAACATCCAAAAAATTAATAGATGTAGGCGACGAATGATAAGTAAATTTCAAAAATGTATTACAAGAATTAATATATTCTAAAAATTTTATAAGGGCTGATTTTTCTCCCTTCCATCCCAGAAGAAGGTCATCGACAAATCGCCTATAAAACAATACATCTGGACAACCAACTAAAAACTCTTGTTCCCAAGCTACCATAACCAAGTTGGCATATGTATTAGCGCAGCTAGTACCCATTGCTATTCCTTTCCTGTGCTTATAAATCTTGTCAGTAAACATAAAAATATTTTTTCCAGTACTAGTTCCAGTAATAGACATAGAAAATCCACTTTTGTATAGTTTACAGAATTTTCAATTAATAATTGCTTGACCATTTGCATCCCTCTATCATTAGGTATACAGGTAAACAAGGATTCCACATCCATGGTTACCAGTATTAAACCTTGTGAACTACTCAGTTGTGATGTAAATTGGTACAAGTCATTCAAAACATGTTCTGTGTCCTTCAACACATACTTGTAATTAGATAAAACATTTTTCAATTCATAGTCCACAAATACGGATAGGGGTTCAGTGGCCTACCCTGCACCGGCGACAATAGGTCTAAATTTAGGTTGCAGAGGGTTCTTATGAATTTTGGGCAGACCATGCATTCTAGGTATCAGGGGATGTTCTATTGCAAAATATTGAAACAATTCCTTAGTAATAATACCCATACTGAAACAATCCTGTAGACTCAAATATATGGCTCTATGTATATCTGAAACTGTTTGAATCTGTATTAATTCATAAATTTCATCATTTAACATAGTAAATATGGTGGACACATAGTAATCAGTATCTAGTACTACTACAGGGCCCCCTTTGTCTGATTGTCGTATTGTTATTAAGTCATTCTTCTGGAGCTGGGCCAATGCTGTTCTCTCGCCCTTAGTTAAATTATACTGTTCTATTTTAAAATCAACTTGAGGACCATTATAAATGTCATTTTCAAATGCTTTTAGGAAAACCTCAGCCTGTGGAGGTAAAAGTGGCATAAAATTACTTTTGCTTTTAAAAGAACCAACATATTCCATGTCCCGCTCACCATATGCAAGTAGTTTTTAGAATATATTAATTCTTGTAATTCTTGTAATACATTTTTGAAATTTACTTATCATTCGTCGCCTACATCCATTAATTTTTTGGATGTTACCATATATTTGGAAAATAATCAATGGAAAACTAAGCTATATAGAAAATCTTGTTATAGACCGTCTTTCATACATAGGGAAAGTATGCACAATTCGAGATTATTTAACAATATAGTTAAGGGGCAAGCTATGCGTATATCTAGACTATGTTTTGAAGAAGGAACATTATCTGACGAGATAGAAACTCTGAAACAAGTTTTTTTATTTAGAGGCTATGATGAATATGAGGTCAACACAGCATGCTCCCAGGCTAATGCTTTGAGGCCAAGTAGGGCTAAACCTTTCTTTGCTAACAATCTTGAGCAAAAGAAAAAGAAAGAGCCTTATAACATTCTAAACGTTACTTTTCCATATTCTGCCAATGTAAGCAGAATTGAAGAAGCAGTTATTTTGAATTGGCATATGTTATTAGTGGATGGCAACACAAGAAGATTAATAAGTAATTTTCTGAGATTTGTATATAGTAACCAACAATGTTTAAAACAACAGCTGTGCTATCGCAACCTTGGAATCAATAATAGAAGTACTGATATAGCATCTATGGGCACCAAAAAATGTGGTAGCTGTGCTCAATGCCCTTTCATTCATAAATCACGTTTCTTTAGACACCCTGATACTGGTCATCTTTGGGAACTTAAAAGTATGGGTAATTGTTTTACCAGAAATGTGGTGTATGTAGCCCACTGTCAACTGTGTTTTAAATATTATGTGGGCAAGACTAATAGGACTTTACGAGAGAGAATTAGGGATCATTTATACTGTACCAATAGGGGCCAGGATTTTAGCGCTATAGCTAAACACACTTTAAATATGGGTGATAATCATATATTTTTATTTCAAATATTATATGTTCAAACTGAAAATCAGAGGCAGGGGAATATCTCCACAGAAACTGAGAAATCCGAAGTCCAATGGATTTTCAGATTGGGTACGCACAGGGGGAGAGGTCTAAATGACAGTGTTTCGTTAAAATCTATACTTAAATTGAGAAAACTTAGGTAGCACGCTGCCCCTGATCTTTGGTTTTATTTGATTTTATTTCATTTTAATACTGATTAAAATTTGTACTAGATGGTAATTTAATTAACTTATATTAGTATAGTATTCATTTCAGTAAGAGGACTATATGGGTGTATAAAGTTGTTGCTTTTAAGAATTAATTGTATTATTAGAGTTGATTAGGGTTGATTGATTAATGAATTTTGTTAGTTGTACATATACTTAATGTTTTCAGCATTTATTTGTAATGTCTGATGAAGCGGAGTGGTGTATCCGCGAAAGCGCTCACATTTTTTATATAATAAATCGATTGTTTTTTATTCCTGCTATTGGATTTCTTCAAGAGTTTTACTTTTGGAATGGACTTTTAGTTTGTCTGCTGTTTCTAAAATGTAGGGGTGTTTTTGATACCAAAGGGCACTACGCTTTTGTTTTGCTATAAATTTTGAGATTTTCTGTGGCTAGGGAAGGAGCAGCAGCAGACTTATTGAACGTGGCAAGTGAAATAACCACCAATATGCGATTGAGAAATTTTTTGACTAATTCAGTTAATCCTTTAATGAACATGAAGTTTATAGATGGCATGGACACTGAAGCAGTGAGTAGAATGGATGAGCATTTGGTCAAAAACTTGAAAAAGGACATTGAAAATAATGCTTATAAATTTAAGAGATTACAGTGTCAGAGATATCACCTTGAGGCTTGCCTCAATTTTAATGTTATTCCACGAGGCTTACGTATCCTGAATATGCCGACATACGGCAACTCTTATCTGGACTTATTAGTGAAATGGCAGGAGATAAATTTGAAAGCTAGTCGAGCTTATATACAACTTTTGCTCGACTACTTCCACCCTCATGAACTTGAACTTAGAAATAAACTAATCGAACAGCAGAATGAACTGTTTGGTCTTAATGTTGAGGACTTATCAGAACTATATATGCAGGATGTAACTGACCGTGTGCTAAGGTATGAAAACAAACTAATGGATTATAAGAAAAAGAAGCTGTGCAGGGACATTGATGATTTTGAAATACAAAACGTGTTCATGTGGCCCAAAATTAATACTTCTGATGTAGAAGTATCTAATATAAAGAGCAAAGATCGTGGTGAATATAGACAGGATGTGTCGCAGGGTACAAGAGGAAGGTCTATAAATAAAACCAATAGCGTTTCATCACTGAATGCCGAACAGGAAGTGAGATCAAGACCTGAAGAAGGTGAAGGAGTTAGCGGTGCTGCAGGCAGCAGCAAGAATAATGAGCATGTTGTATTTGCTGAGGATCCGGTGATATCTCCGTGAGCTGCTTGTTTGGTCTATTCCACACCTATGGAAATACCAACCATGCACAAGTGAATAGCGGCGAGCAAGTACTACATGGTAACAGTGATGTTCGCCGCAAAATTCAACTTGATAAGTTACGACCACAGGCTTTTCCGGTTGTACCTTTTCCAATTCGACCGGGAAGAAATAAATCCCTGGATCAAGAGGGGCAGAGAGGACAAAAACGGAACGATGGGCCCAATCAATTACAGGTACGTGCAATCAAAAGGATGTGGAACCAGGGAACTTAGTCAGGAATATTTCCAGGCATATACTGACTGGATGAGTACAGCTTACTCAGCAGAGGTTTTGAACTTTATACCTGTTGCTAACATGGACTGTGGTGATGCCGCCTTAGCCATTAGAATGTTTTTACGTAACTTAACATTGAAACTTGCGTATGGTGAGCGGGACTTGGAATATGTTGGTTCTTTTAAAAACAAAAGTACTTTTATGCCGCATTTACCTCCACATGCTGAGGTTTTCCGAAAAGCATTTGAAAATGACATTTATAATGATTTTAAAATAGAACAGTATAATTTAACTAAGGGCGAGAGAACAGCATTGGCCCAGCTCCAGAAGAATGACTTAATAACAATACGACCATCAGACAAAGGGGGCCCTGTAGTAGTACTAGATACTGATTACTATGTGTCAACCATGTTTACTATGTTAAATGATGACGACTATGAATTAATACAGATTCAAACAGTTTCAGATATACATAGAGCCATATATTTGAGTCTACAGGACTGTTTCAATATGGGTATTATTACTAAGGAATTGTTTCAATATTTTACAATAGAAAATCCCCTGATACCTAGAATGCACGGTCTGCCCAAAATTCATAAGAACCCTCTGCAACCTAAATTTAGACCTATTGTGGCCGGTGCAGGGTGGGCGACTGAACCCCTATCAATATTTTTGGACTATGAATTGAAAAATGTTTTATCTAATTACAAGTATGTGTTGAAGGACACAGAACATCTTTTGAATAACTTGTACCAATTTACGTCACAACTGAGTAGTTCACAAGGTTTAATACTGGTAACCATGGATGTGGAATCCTTGTTTACCTGTATACCTAATGATTGAGGGATGCAAATGGTCAAGCGATTATTAATTGAAAATTCTGTAAATTATACAAAAGTGGATTTTCTATGTCTATTACTGCAACTAGTATTGGAAAATAATATTTTTATGTTTACTGACAAGATTTATAAGCACAGGAAAGGAATAGCAATGGGTACTAGCTGCGCTAATACATATGCCAACTTGGTTATGGTAGCTTGGGAACAAGAGTTTTTAGTTGGTTGTCCAGATGTATTGTTTTATAGGCGATTTCTCGATGACCTTCTTCTGGTATGGAAGGGAGACAAATCAGCCCTTATAAAATTTTTAGAATATATTAATTCTTGTAATACATTTTTGAAATTTACTTATGATTCATTGGCTACATCCATTAATTTTTTGGATGTTACCATATATTTGGAAAATAATCAATGGAAAACTAAGCTATATATAAAACCTTATATGCACCAAAAAGTGCGGCAAGGACACTGCTATTCCTTAAAATCTTTATTGCACATAAACACAAGATGAGCGCTTTCGGGACTTCTCCCTTCATCAGATAAAATTACAATAAAACAACCCCTTCTTTTAAACTAGTGCATATCCAATAGGATTCAGTAAAAAGCCCGCCTATTTTGAAGGGTGGGCTTAACAGGTATCACATCATTTAAACCTGGTGTACGATTGGCCATAAGCTCAATGATCCATCTGGATTCTGCTAATTCTGTCAAATGCTTCACATCACCCCCTCTAGTGGTAATCCTTATGTTTACTATAGCCCTGAAAGTGAATTTGTGTGTTGCATTATCCATCACATGTCTGCTCAAAGCATTATGCACATCCCCATTCCTAATGCTAGATAGGTGCTGTAATATCCTTGTCTTTAACATCTGGTTAGTTTTCCCTACATAAAAACTATGCAATGGCTACACTCAGCTAGATAAACTATATCCGTCGTTCGCCAGGTAGCCCTCCCTTTTAACACAAATTGCCTATGTGTGACAGGATGCTCAAAGTTAGTCTTCTTATTAATGTGGCCACAAGCTTTGCACCTCCCACACGGGAATGTGCCCGTCATTATTGTTGCCACTGTATTTTGACTACTTAGCCTTTCTTTGCATAGCAAATCCTTCAGATTCTTGTTTCCTCTATATCTGAAGTTAGGTCTACAACCTACTATAACACTCAGCCCTTCATCACTAGTCAGAATGTTCCAGTTATTCTGTACAACATTACAGATATCACCTATGTTGCTACTGTAGGTAAACATTAACTGGGGACTCCTTACACCTATGGGTCTTTTATTTTTGTCTATCTGGGCTGGAGTGCGTCTAAGCCAAGGTTTATATTTGCTTTCCCTAAAGCCTTTGCTGGTGTTTATCAACTTATCCACTTTATCTTCCCGATAACCCCTCTGTTGTAAACAGCCCTTAAGTGTAGCTAGTTCTTTGTCATAATCACCATTATCCAAACATAACCTGGAGATCCTACTCGCCTGCCCCTGTACAATGTTCGGATATGTATAACGTGGATGCATGCTATCATATGACAGTATCGTGTTCTTCCAACATTCTTTCTTGTATAGTTTTGATGTGAAACCATCTACACTCTGTGCTAGGTTTACATCCAAAAAAATCTATAGAATCAAAGGAGGCTTTTAAAGTGAACCTAAAGAATGTTGTGGTCGAATGTAAAAAACTCACAAATTTCTGTAACATGTTCAAATTTCCATTCCATAATATAAAGACGTCGTCCACAAAATGCACATACATCTTTATATATCCCTTCCATGCATCATTACTCAATATGTGGTTTTTCTCCCATTGGGCAAGGACTAGATTAGCATAAGTGTTGGCACAAGGGGTGCCTATGGCTACCCCCTGTGCCTGTCTATATATAGACTCTGCTCCTATGAAAATATTGTTTTCCAATACCAATAGCAGAAGTTCCTTTATTAGGCTAATCTTGACCTCAGTAACTCCTAGGTCGTTCAAAAGGGTACTTAGCATATCCACTCCATATTCATTGTTAATGACTGTGAATAAGTTGTTTATATCTAGGGTGGCCATCAATAACTTATCCTTCTTATCCATATAATCTACCCTACCCAACTTCATCAAGAAGTCACCTGTGTCCAACAAAATATTCTCAATCCCTTCAACATAGGGTTTTAATTGATGTTCCAACCATATAGAGATATTCTCAGTCACCCACCCCCTCCCTGAAACTATGGGTCTCAGGGGTGGGTTAACCAGGGACTTATGAATCTTAGGGAGTGCCTTGAAGACAGGCGTGACTGCTTTTTCTAACCAAAGAAAGTCAAAAGTATCATCAGTAATTCTCATCTCAAACTTCAGCCTTTGCAGGGCATGATGTACCCTATCTATGGCTTGTCTCACACCCAATGGATTAATCTGGGTATATGTGCTTTCGTCTTGGAGTAGTTCTCTCAATCTACTATTATACCAGGTTGTATCTAGCACAACAACCGCCCCACCCTTATCCACCGGTTTTATTGTTAAATCTGTATTATTACATAAACTCTGCAATGCTGTCCTCTGTGTTTGAGTAAGATTGTAAAATCTGCTGGTATCTCCTTCAATGAAGTATCTTATCAAATCTTGCTCACATCCCCTAATGAACAAATTCAGGGTGGGTGTAAGTGGTGGTACAAAACTACTCGGTTTCTTTAAGGTCAAATTACCTCTATCATTATCCCCATACATCATTTTCAGAGCTACATTGCAACAGAAAAGCATGATATCCATTATTATTTCATTATATACACTGCTATTGCTGGGCACAAAGGTAAGCCCTTTGTTAAGTACTGCTAACTCATCATTATTTAAAACATACGTAGATAAATTAAAAACAATACCAAAGTCCACATTATTAGTCAGTCCAACATTTTCCTCCTTTTGTCCACGCTCCGGTCCTCGCTTAACGACCTTTTCCATGAACCTTTTTTCTTCATAGGTGCTGGCAGCATCTCCAAAACATGCTGTTTCCCCCGTTGTGTTTTCGGTCGTGCCCCCATATTGCTTTCTCCTGATAGTAAGTCATCCATCGGTGTAGCTGCTGTAGCGCAGGTTACTGTTGATACTTCCGTGGAATGAGTAATGGAGGCTGAGTTGGTAATGGACTCTGCTGAACGACCTAGGAGTTACTGAGGTCAAGATTAGCCTAATAAAGGAACTTCTGCTATTGGTATTGGAGAACAATATTTTCATAGGAGCAGAGTCTATATATAGACAGGCACAGGGGGTAGCCATGGGCACCCCTTGTGCCAACACTTATGCTAATCTAGTCCTTGCCCAATGGGAGAAAAACCACATATTGAGTAATGATGCATGGAAGGGATATATAAAGATGTATGTGCATTTTGTGGACGATGTCGTTATATTATGGAATGGAAATTTGAACATGTTACAGAAATTTGTGAGTTTTTTACATTCGACCACAACATTCTTTAGGTTCACTTTAAAAGCCTCCTTTGATTCTATAGATTTTTTGGATGTAAACTTAGCACAGAGTGTAGATGGTTTCACATCAAAACTATACAAGAAAGAATGTTGGAAGAACACGATACTGTCATATGATAGCATGCATCCACGTTATACATATTCGAACATTGTACAGGGGCAGGCAAGTAGGATCTCCAGGTTATGTTTGGATAATGGTGATTATGACAAAGAACTAGCTACACTTAAGGGCTGTTTACAACAGAGGGGTTATCAGGAAGATAAAGTGGATAAGCTGATAAACACCAGCAAAGGCTTTAGGGAAAGCAAATATAAACCTTGGCTTAGACGCACTCCAGCCCAGATAGACAAAAATAAAAGACCCATAGTTGTAAGGAGTCCCCAGTTAATGTTTACCTACAGTAGCAACATAGGTGATATCTGTAATGTTGTACAGAATAACTGGAACATTCTGACTAGTGATGAAGGGCTGAGTGTTATAGTAGGTTGTAGACCTAACTTCAGATATAAAAGAAACAAGAATCTGAAGGATTTGCTATGCAAAGAAAGGCTAAGTAGTCAAAATACAGTGGCAACAATAACGACGGGCACATTCCCATGTGGGAGGTGCAAAGCTTGTGGCCACATTAATAAGAAGACTAACTTTGAGCATCCTGTCACACATAGGCAATTTGTGTTAAAAGGGAGGGCTACCTGTCGAACGACTGATATAGTTTATCTAGCTGAGTGTAGCCATTGCCCTAGTTTTTATGTAGGGAAAACTAACCAGATGTTAAAGACAAGGATATTACAGCACCTATCTAGCATTAGGAATGGGGATGTGCATAATGCTTTGAGCAGACATGTGATGGATAATGCAACACACAAATTCACTTTCAGGGCTATAGTAAACATAAGGATTACCACTAGAGGGGGTGATGTGAAGCATTTGACAGAATTAGCAGAATCCAGATGGATCATTGAGCTTATGGCCAATCGTACACCAGGTTTAAATGATGTGATACCTGTTAAGCCCACCCTTCAAAATAGGCGGGCTTTTTACTGAATCCTATTGGATATGCACTAGTTTAAAAGAAGGGGTTGTTTTATTGTAATTTTATCTGATGAAGGAGAAGTCCCAAAGCTCATCTTGTGTTTATGTGCAATAAAGATTTTAAGGAATAGCAGTGTCCTTGCCGCGTTTTTTGGTGCATATTTGATTTTGGAATCATAGGCTGGACTTTGGTATAGTACTCAACTTTTTTTTTTTTTTTGCTATATATAAAATCTTGTTATAAACTGTCTTTCCTACATAGATAAAGAATGTACAATTCGAGATTATTTAGCACCTTGCCGGTGCCATCCGGACTTACACCGAGGTCATTGATAGACACTGGGAGAGACATTAGATGCCCTCCAGAACATGTCTTCCATGAGCCAGGACCGTGCGGGACTGTTGTGACGTCGACGCGGATGCATGCCAGCAACAGCTGGCAGTGGTCGCGGATGGCCCACAGTTCACAGCCGCTCCTGTAGTGGCAGTACCAGCCCCAGCAATGCTGGGGCTGGCCTGTCCATTGACCATCCTAGTAGACCATGTGCACGTGGCTCTGGCCAGTCCCAGCAGGGACATGGGTCCAGTTGTCATACCTCTGATGACAGTACTCAGTCAGGGTTCATGCCCAATATTGTCCGTAGCATCTCTGCCAGGCACAGGTACTGTGTCTGTGGCCAGAGACAGTGAACTGTACAGCCTAGCAGGTACAGTCTGTGGCTGTCCCACAAACTACCATATATGGCAGCCACATGGTGGACCTGTGTGCATGCAGACACACACACATTAACCAAACAACTAGGGCTCACACATACACACACACATTACATCAACATTGGCCTATGCTGTACTGTTGTCCCTCACACACACACACACACACACACAGACATGTCGATTGAATGGGTCAATGTCAGGGTCTGGCAAACAACATAATGCCGTGTGCATATGATGATAACTGTGTCGCCTCCTGTCATCTGCATCATTGACGGAGGGACAGGCTAAAATGGTGCTGATGAACAGGGTGACACTATAGCAGTGTAGCAATAATAGCAAGTTGTCAACAAGGAAATGTAATGACATCCTTGTAGGTATATCTGAGCAGACATTATGCATCAAAGCTCTGATTGTCAATGTAGCATTGTTTACACCATTGTTAGGTCTGAGTATGTATTGTCCACCCATGTGCCACTTGGCTGAAGTGTAATGTGTTGCCAGCATGTGTTAGTGAGTGGACAGTACATGTGTGATTTGTGCAGTACAGATTAGCAAGTGTACATTTGTGAAAATAGTGAGTGCGCACTGTCTGCATGTACATGCATAGTGAACACATGGGATGTGTGGCATACCCTGTCGTACACATTGTTAACATCTCATAGTATCTTTCAATGGCCAGTATGCATTCTACTATAGTTATGTACTAACATGGGTAGATGTGTGTATGACATGGGTTGACACTATGCTGTGGGTGATACCATTAATATCTGACAATGATTTGTGGTCTGGTAGTATACACAACCTCAACAGCATGAGTATAAGCAATCACTGGATGATGTTCTGACAAATGACACATAGTAGTAGGGAACCCAGTAACAATTGGATCCTTCCGGTGCTACACTATAACACTAACCAGTGGTAATGACCGCCACCCATTCCTGTGACCACACCTGTTTGGCATCTAGCCCCCTTAGGTACATTCAGACACACTAGGGATGTGTCCATCCAAATCTGGAAATGCATGGATTGGCCTACAATGCATTCCCTGGATGGGACGCATATCCTACACAAGGGTATTATACAGACAGATACCTGTTGTCTGATACATGCTGTATAGCAGTAAGCCGACTATGGCATAGTCATCCTCATGTACTATACATACTATCCAGTCAGTACCACACAGGTGGTAGCCCTCAACATGTATGTTGGGTACCAATGTGTACATACAGCCTCATGTTATGTCATGTGTCCCTTGGTATCCACATATCCATAGGTATTGTGGAGTCCCAAGGTATATCACATAAGACATTAGAGGCCTGAATGCATGTCCACAAGGCAGTTGTACACCTATAAAGACTGTCCATTCTTGGCAGTCTTTGTTGTGTATGATCATGTCTGACATATACCCCAGGCATATACCCTCACTCACACTACTCTTAAGTAACTGTCATGGGTGTGTGTGCCACAGATGACCTTGGCCACAGAACACGACAGTGGATGGCCTTGTCACATACATACATATGTGACCTACGATCTGAGAAGCAGTGGCACAACCTGTCAATGGAAACAAATGTATTCTTGTAGTATGCAGGCTTCACACCTATGTACTGATTGAGGGGACATGTACACATATATATTTGCCACGCAGATACCTGATGTGTGCAATGCACTTACTGTTGTAATCATACTATGTCATACCTTAGTAAAAGCAAAACCCACACCGCATTGAACAACAGTGATACACACACAGTCAGCCTTTGCAGGATTCAAACCCCTACCTAGCTAGATTATGATATTAGACAGCGATGCATTAACACGGCGCACTACCTGCTTTATTGAGTGGTTTCACTTCTCCGGCTGTATTTGTAGGATGGTGACATCATCAGACTTTCCAAAGAGGAATGTACCTCTTTTAGTGAGTTTTCCCAGTCTCCAAAAAGGGGACACCTCTCAAAGGAGAGTGCACACATACACACACACCCCCACACACACACTGTTTGCAGGATTCAAACTCCTACCTAACTATGTTATGATACTAGAGAGAAACGCATTAACACAGCACACTATTTTCTTTACTGGCTGGTTTCGCTTCTCCTGCTTTATTTGTAGGATGGTGACATCATCAGACTTTCCAAAGAGGAATGTACCTCTTTTAGTGAGTTTTCCCAGTCTCCAAAAAGGGGACACTTCTCGAAGGAAACTGCACACATACACCCCCCCACACATACTCAATGTTTGCAGGATTCAAACCCCTACCTAACTATGTTATAATACTAGAGAAAGACGCATTAACACGGTGCACTATTTGCTTTATTGGCTGGCTTTCCTTCTCCTGCTGTATTTATAGGATGGTGACATCATCAGACTAGACATGGTGATGTGTGTACACTTCGTTTTATGCCATTCCAGGAATGGTCCATGTGGGTCAGCAGGTGTCAACAGCTTGAACAAGACCTCAGAATCCTTACCTTGTGTGATCTATCTGTGGACACATTGACATTCCGTCATATGTCAACACATATTTACGCATAGCTTGCTGATTTTGAGGATACTACATGTGTTTGGGATGTTGATTAAGGGCTATTCAAAGTCTATGTGACACGTGTAGATGTGTTCATTGATGTATGTCCTGGGTGGCTGCCTTGCAAACAGTCTAGCATGTTTGGGAACCATGATCCGCACATGAACATACCACAGTTGGTAGGGTTGTGTGTATGTCAGCTTCCAATAGCTCTGTTTATGACTGCAACCATGATGGACTCCATGACCTTACAGATCAGACTTCATAGGCGTACTGGACTTGACTTCCCATGGTGTGTTGTGTACCAGCACTTGTGGGGAGTGCCATATGTAGCTGTGACACATTCAATGGTTCCACATCCTGTGTAGGGGGTGAGGCTTAGCTGACTGCTCAGGTGCATGATCTGTTTGTTCTGTAGTTTGTGCATGACATGTATTCCACTTGCTGCCATGCTTTTGGCAGTGGGGGTAGCTGCTCATCCATTCTACATGTGATATCTCCTAGTATGATGATATGGACTATTGTCAGTGGGAGGTGGGTATGTACATATGGGCCTGTCTGTCATGATGTCGGCATTGTCACTCAGGTACAGTTGGCCCTAACTCAAGACATATATGGGTGTACATTGCTATTTATGACATAGCTGAAGGAGGTGTCATGATTCAGTCTGGACTCCTTCTCAGCTACTCTTTACAAAACACCAACGAACATGAGCACTAATCCCTGTTATACTCTTTTACACGCTTAACACCCTACTGATCCTTTGTGTTCAGGCTACAGAGTATGTCATGATAATATCCTGGCATGTCCAGGGGTCAGTTTAGTGTGTACACTCCAGTTCAGCTGGTGGATATTGTGATACTGAAACGTCACATCTGCCTCATGTACACAAACAACCCTCTCCTCCTCCCAACAAACTCAGATATATGTGTGAGATGCACCTATATAGACATACAGGGTGCTGAACTCTCTCGACCCATGACTGGCACAGTCTATCAGGTCGTGAAGGTAACCACACACACCACATATCAGTCTCACATATCCTCTAGCAACAGCACTCAATCCACATTATCACACATAGACATACTTAGATGCTGAAAATGTACTCTACCTAAGCAGCAGAGACCTCCAAAGCAGACACACACAAACCTGCTACCCCACTACAATACCCACATATCACATAGTTCATAATGTCAGTGTGCCACACAGTCACTGCCCTTCAGGCTAAACAACCCACCTAATACACTTGTAATAGGCGACACTTATTGTCAGACACACTGACGTACCACTCACCAGCCCTAACAAGGGAATAGTCACTTTGGGCTGTCTGTTGGGTGCCAGGATCTGCCGCATAAAACAGGCAGTCAGGTCACTCCAAAGCAAGTACAGGACTGGCACCATCATTGTCCATGCTGGTGTGTATAACCTCAGACGTTACTCCCTGGAACACATGACATAATACATGGAGGAACACTCTGATCATGTAGCCCAGGCCAGTATGACCCTGACCTTGTCTAGCATCTTACACCCTCCAATTATGATGTCACAGTATACGGACTCACATATCACATTTAACAGTTGCCTAACAAATTTGTTTAATTCATAGGGGATACAGTGTCTGTCAGCCTATGGTGACATGCTCAACATGCCACATAGCTTCACTATGGACAGCTTGCACCTGTCACCCTTGGACTTTGGAATGCTGGCTAAGGCTCTTGCTACCACCATAGTGCCTTTTTTATGCAGGGCTCAGAAGACAAACCCACCTCCATAGACATTACAGGTTAAATGAAACTAAGGGTAATGCTGCTCAACAACAGTTGTGTTAACCTCATATTGCGGCCACTCAGGACTCTCCTCCGTATGGAGGATAGCGATATCTGTGCACTGACAGATGCCTGGTTCAGGCTCGCTTATGCACACCAGCACTACCAGGTTATGTTTCATACCATGCTGTCTGACAAGACTTGGAACAGACAACACAACTAGGGGGAGTATCCATATACATCACAGATACACACACCTCCGGGTTAGTAGCAATGCACAAAGCATCACAGACCATACATATACAACTACCATTGTGCACTACTGCCTTTCAGTTTGTTGCCTGCTACAGAACACACTCCCAAACTCAGGAACCACACTCGGCTTCCATGGGAACTATGAAGAATATGAAGGTCTCCACAAACACCATTATATTGTGTGACTTTATATACACAAATATTGACTGGGGGATACTACTCAAGCCCCGACACCCTCACCCAACAGTCGCTACAATTTGCAGACTCATATGCTATGGCACAAACAGTCAGCACAGCCACAAGGGGGAATACATATTGGACCTGATCATCACCAACATGGGGACTCTATGTTCCACACCAGCGATATACCCCTCATTGGTAAGGTCAGAACATACATGTATCTCACTGGACATACATATACCCTCCACACACCCATCCTGGGTAATCTTGGTAAACTTCTCATGAGCCAATGTCTCACTTCACCGCAGCAAGGTGGTATCCTTCAGAGACCCTGAGACAGTGGCAAATATGGCTCACACTGCTGCATCCTTTACGTACACATTCTATGGACACCTAGTGGACTGCATGGATTGTGCTATCCCAAATAACAACAGGACTCACTACTCCAATGGCAGGGGACCTGTCTGGTAGACCCCATCCATTAATAAGCTGAACAACATCAGGAGGAAGCTACTACATGATAGAGCACAATCCCAGACTGGGAAGGCATCTGTGATCTGTACTAGCAGACAGCTACGATCACTCATGAACTTTTCTAAGGGACGCTTCTACCGGACAATTGCAACAGACATGTAGGACTATCACATGGCCTTCTTCAGTTATGTCAGGAACCTGGGTGGACACTCACTGATATGCTGTGAGTTACTGCATACTGACTAAACCTACCCTGAACCCACTGGCGTTGCCAACATCCTGGCAAACAGGTTCAGTGCAGATGTCTCCCACCCATGCCCCCTAAAGAGCGACTATCCATCCTAACAGAGTATAACTTCCCTGACATCACACAGTAACAGGTGAGTGCTGCCCTCCCGAAAGCGTACATCACAGTATCAATGTGACCAGATGGTGTCCCAGCCTGCATCTTACACGAGCATCATGACAGACGTAACCCTCACATTACATCAATGTTCAATATTGGAGTTACCACAGGATATGTACCCAAGGAATGGCATACAGCGACAGTGGTCCCACTCCACAGAGTTGGTGCCACAACGGACCACAGACAATATTGCCCTATAAGTCTAAGTAGCCTGTTCTGCAAAGCTATGGAGTATATTGTCATGGGACTCATACACATAGACATCGGGAACCTACAGACACTGTGTCCTACACATTCCAGCGTTGTTGTGGGCAGATCTTGCCTCTTGAACCTGTTTGTATTCTTTAAACAGCTAACAGGTCCATCGACATAGGGACAGCTGTCTACACAGCCTACCTGAACCTTGCAAAACCCTTCAACACAATAACCCACTGGGCCATTATGCATAGGCTCACCAGTGTCGATATGGACACATATCTCACACGTTGGATTGATACCTGGATCAGGGATAGCACCCACATGGTCAGAATTGCAGGTGCCATGTCTGACTATACACCAGTTACACGTGGCATCCCGCATGGCTCAGTCCTGGGACCTCTCTTGTTCAGTATATATTTGTCTGACATACAGGCTACCACAGGGGGAATATGGCTGAACATGTTTGCACTTGACTGCAAACTGGGTGCCATGATCAACTCTCCAGCTGCCACATGCATACTCAAACGGGGTCTCACAGAGATGGATGACTGGTGCCTGAGCCATGGCCTACAGCTAAATGCCATTAGTTGCATAGTCATCACCTTTGGGAATAACAGCATGCCCACACATTACCACATAGGTAGTACTCCATTACATACGGTAGGAGTCGTTAGGGGTTTGGGGACATGACTTGTTTGTACTGTCGTCTTTGACATTCACGTTGCCAAAGTGGTTGGACACACCTTCTATGTGGGCCACCTTATCCCATATGGTTTCACATCTAGATCGAGTGAGGTCATTGTGCCCCTATACTCATCACATCCATGCTTGGTTACAATGCCACATTTGGGGTGTACCTTACCCGACACCTGCAGCAACTGTACTGGCCACGGAAGTTCCTCACCAAGCAGATCTAGGGACTCACTCAGATACCCTGCACAGTTCAGATGCAGTAACTCCAGCTCTACTCAGTCGCTTACCACCTACTCAGATATGATGTGTGCCTGTTGTTTACAAATATACCCAACCCAGAATTATTGGACATGCTCCACCTCAGGATATCCGACTCCCTTGGAGCTACACACTACAGGAACGTATACCTCAGCACAGATGTTAATAGGACATTGTGGAGGGACAGATTCTTATCCCAGAGGCTCCACTCACTCCAGAATGTAATCCCAGTTTCACATAGGCAGAGCCACCCACTGATCACCTACTGAACACATCTTGATGACTGTATGGGTGATCGTATGTTTACATTTGGGATATCTTCTGTGTCCCTGCTAGACAGAGGCACACTAGACTAAACCTACATGGGCTATCTTGTGTGACCTACTATTCACACACACAGTGTAGTAATCTGACAGGGTTGCGAATGCCAAACACACTCTGGCTAGGCTTGTACATGCCCTAGGGCAGATAGCCTAGTATCGACCTCTGAACCTATGCTAATGTTCAAGATGCACAATGTTTATTGCTGATACTGTTTGCAGGTCTTTATCATCTTTGCTTTACCAGTTTCTATGAACAACTTTGGTATCTGCAGAACATATTTGATTATGACAGGGTTCCACTATATTATAGATGTGTCTGTTGTCATATAACTGTGTGCACAGGGCAGATTGCTGTATAGTGACAGGTTCCTGGGTTAACACATGCAACTGCCAGATATGCATGGCCCACTGCTGTACTCAGACATGGCCTAAGTGTGTGAGCATGCCCAGTTCTGCCATTCTGTGTTTTGTTGCCTGACATTTGTCTCATTTATTCAAGTGTGTGAGCATGCCCAGTGTGACCCTTCAGTATGTTGCTATCTGAGGTCCACTACATTTGTTGATGTGTGCGAACATAACCTATATTAACATTTATACCATGTGTGTTGGAAGTCAGGTTCTGTTCTCACTGCAGGACTCACGTTTGTGTCATAACTCAACAAGGATTATGCTGTGCCTGCAGGGTTTCCATGAAATACTTTGCATAGACTTATCAACATTCCTTCATACAGGCTGACCACTGCAATACTGTCATGGTTTAGTGGTTCAGTACTTTGGCTATAGTGCACAGTATCCTGGGTTCGAGGCCCATAACTGCTTTATATTTTCATACTGAGCAGACCAGACCGCTTAAGGGCCAGTTAAGCAAATATGAGCATGTTGGCTTTTGTTCAGCTATGCCCTACTTAGACCAGGCTTGTCCGACATTGCTCAGTATTCACCAACATTGCTGGACGTTGCCCAATATTACTGAACGTTGACCACAGTTGTGCTAGTTGGTGTGTGCGATTTTGTTTGCATATACTACATGGTGGTAAATGCTGTTTAGCTCTGCTTTATATTGCTTAACACATGGCAATCATGCCTTAGGTGGTGCTGCAGGGCTGCCTATGTCAGATGCACATACTACACTCCCTCTACATGTTTGAAAGCAGGTAGTGTCAACTTAGGCATCCCTTTTACTATATGTGCAAGTCGGAGAGAGGTATCATTTCCAGAGTTCCTACTGAGCCAGTGTATGTACTATGTGTTGCCTCTTTGACAAGGCCAAAGCATACTGGGCATGCCTCCTTCTGCCTACTGGGGCAGGCTCAGGTTGTTCCTCCTCCGAGTCACGCTCTGCCTGTGATGGCCTTGGCAATGGTGGGGGGCTGTTTGGCCCAGGCCTATGCTGGTCCTGCTGCAGCTGTTTTTGCAGGATCATATTATGTAGCATAGCACATACCATGATAATTTGGGTACATGTACTTGGTGAGTACTGCAAGGCTCCACCACATGTGTCCAGGCACCGGAACCGTGACTAGAGCAGCCCAAACACATGCTCTATTACATTACATGTTTGTGCATGTGCCTCATTATGGCGTTCCTGTTCAGGTGTGTGTGCGTTTCTGATGGGTGACATCAGCCACGGCTCCAGTTCATAGCCAGCATCCCCCACTAGGTGACCATGTGGGATGTCCCCATTGGCAAATGTCTGGTACAGCTGCGTCAGATGCCAGATATGGGAATCATGGTAGCTTCCAGGGCAGCCTGCACACACATTCAGTATTATGCCCTGGGCATCACACATGACCTGGCAGTTGATGGAGGGGAAGCCCTTGCGGTTGAAATAAACCCTACCCCGCTCACTGGCTGGTGCTTTGATGCATATGTGCGTGAAGTCTATTGCACCCACTACCTCAGGGTATTCCGCTATTTGCTGGAAGAGACGCATATTGCTGGCCAACACCTCATGGGAATTGGGGAAATATACATGATCACCGACATGTGCTGACATGGCATCCAGGAACTGCTGTAGTACCCTGGATGCTGATGCCTGTGATATCCCCATCATATCACCAGTTGGTCTCTGGAAGGTACCTGTTACTAATATTCTTAGGCCAACACATACCTTGGTTTCCACTGGGATGGGTTCCCCTCTGTTGGTTCTGTGTGTGAGGCGTGGCCTGCACAGCTCAACAGTTTGCTGCAGGAGGTCTCTGTCCACTCTATAGCACTCCATTATCTCCAGCTCATGTAGCCCCTGGTAAGTTACCCTGGGCCTGTACACTCTTCTCCGTCTCCTCACTGTGGATTGTCCAGCAGCATTTCCATTGTCACCACCCTCAGCATGTTGCATATGTCACCTTATAACAGCAATGGCAGCCCCTAACATTTCTTTATCACAGTAAAGCTTTTTTCAGTTTTCACTTCTATTAGCTTACTGCAGTGTCTGTTGTGAGAAACATACTGGACTGTTGTTTGCAGAGTTTTAAGTGCTAGGCTGGGCTGGGCTGGGCTAGTGTACTGCCTGATTCTGATTGTTTTCACCTGCTAGCTCTGCTAGTACTCCCTGGTAGCTTCCTACTATTTGTTGTGCTTCCTTTTTCCTTTCTGTTTCCTCAGGGGGGGGGCGCCGCGCAAACACGAGCACAGCAGCTAACACACGCGCACACATGCTTACAAAGACTAAAACTTGCTTATTCGGGTTAAAACATGTGCACACCAGCGCAAACGCGCTTACAATTCTTTAAACAGCCTTATACATGCTTACTCCGGCTTAAACGCGCGCACTTACGCTTACACGCGCGCACTCTGTTTTACTCAGGTTTACACGCGTGCACATGTGCGCATACCCACTAAGCAAGAAACGTTGGTGTTATCCACAGCATACACCTTCCATTTCTTGCCTTTCCCTTGCCTACCTGTTGACACACCTCTTTCCATGATGTGTAAATGACACTTCTTTCATACTTACCCCCCTCGTGATGTCACCTATCTTCTACTATGTTACTCCCCATATCATACTCCTACACTCCACTGACTGTGCTCATTTGCTATGTAAACTTGCGATTCACTATCCTAATGCTCATTTACATAGGATTGCCTACTAATGCTTGGTTACATGTCTTAGACAGAGCTTCCTCCCTTAGCAACCTCTACTCGGTGGCCATGTTGTCTTCAGCCTGCCATTCCCTTGCATTGTACATTAACAATTTCAATAAAATCCACATTTGTGGGTTTTAATTTTTAGTATTCTGGGTTTTAGAGCACAGCCCGTTTACACGGCTCTATGCTTAAACATCGGAAATCGGCGAAAAAAATAAAATATTTTTATTTTCATATTGCATCAGGAAACATTTCACATGGCCGTATATTTGGCCATTGGCATGCTTCCTGCACTGGATGCAACCATTATTTGGAGCTGTCACGGCTCCGTTTTGCTATTTGCAGAATGGTACTCAGTTGTCAACTGAGTACATTTCTGCAAATAACACTGCTCTTACTCGGACAGGTTCGGGTTTCCTGAATCGCACATCTACCTGATTTGCATGCTTTTCTCCTGCAATTGAGGTAATTTGCATATCCCAGCCCTGTCCGTGTAAGAGCCATTTTAGGAGCTCTCTTACACGCCCCTACAGGCTGTTCCTGGATCGCTCATCAGACATGATGGCTGCATGGAGTCTTACTCTACTCTAAGACTCCGTGCAAGCCTTCATGAATCCGGCCCATTTAAATACTTTTTGTGTGTAAGAAATGAAGAAAAACATTGGTGCACAGCTTATCTGCCTATCTTGTGTTAGTGTGTGTGTGTGTGTGTGTGTGTGTGTGTGTGTGTGTGTGTGTGTGTGTGTGTGTGTGTGTGTATGTGCAGCTGAAACCTTAAATGGCAGTGCTTACACTGCTCTTGTTTGTTACATAGAATGCATTTACTGTTCATACTACAGATATCTTTTTTTTAGTATTTTTGTCAGTTGATCATGCTGTTCTTTTTGCACACATCCATATTCCTACTACAGAGGTAACCACACAATCTAAATTAGCATTTTATTCCTCATAGCAGTTCCTGCTATTTCTGTAAGACAGTATTATAAACATGCCATTTTTAACTTAAACATTCATCTCACATACATGTCATGCTAACACAACAAATAAATTATATTTTTTTTACTTCAGCTAGTTTACCTAATCATTCAGCACATCTTATTTACTGCATTCCTTATTAGGTGTCATGTAAGACTTTGTCTCCTAAATGCCAAATGAACCTCAAAATATCCTCAGCAACCACATAAGCAATCTACAAGAACAACACCCATACAGCCACATCACAAGGAGCCTTGGCATCTAAGCCTATAAGGCAAACCACCACACAACCCAATGTTTTGATCATAGGAGACTCCTTGTGTGACACACTAATATCCCATTCACCAGGCTGAGTAAGGAAATAATGACAGTTAGTTGCCTATCAGGGGTCAGGATCTACCAGATTACAAAGGATGTTAAACAACATGTATCAGTATGACTGAGTTACAGTCCATGAAGGTGTAAACAGTCTGAGGGGGTCCTCCTTGGATTATATGTGGAGAGACATGATGGAGCTCTTGGACAATGTGCTCTCAGCTGGTTCAAGTTGGTATGAGCATAGCATTGAGCAGCATTCTACCTTCTCCAAGGATGACACCATAATATGAACAGAAAATAATATAGTTAATAATTGATCTGTGCCCTCTAGTCTTTTTAATATTGCTAAAATATTGCCCACCCCCATTGTGCTTTTTTAGGCATTCCCAACCTGATAAACCTTCTGACATAGCTGAACCTAACGAGGGTAATCTAAAGGGGTCAATGCTTAATGTCAGGAGCCTGAACAAGAAAATCCACTCTGTCTAAGCTCTCTCTGGGACACATCTGTCAATCCAGCATGTTTTGTTTAAGTCACATACAAAAGTCAGGTCCCTAGACCTTGTATTTCTGGTGCTCTTTGACTTATGAATATGTAGGAGATTAATAACTGTGAGGTTTGCAGATGCCTTGTAAGCCAGGCATAGATCACCCCTCAGCAATCTATAGGAGACTAAGTATAGGGAATGGGTTTTAAGGTGCTCTGCATAAGGCAGGTTTGTCACACCTTGTATTCTTTTTATAAGGAACCACTGAGGTTGAACTAGTTGCTGCATATGCCTGGTCAGGTACATACCAAAGGGAGCAGTGTACTCTAAGATTGGTCTGATAAGGGCAGAGTACAGTGGGATAATGACCTCTTTGGCCCTAGATGCTATGTCCTTACTTATAAGTTGTGCAACATAAAAGGATTTCCTCACCACTCTGACCACATGGTGGTCAAAGATAAGGCTACTGTCTACGATTATATCCAGGTCCCTAACTACTGGGTTGACTCTTAGGGGTGTATTATCAACATGGTAATTAGCTGGGATGACCATCTTCCCAAAGGGTACAATTATGCATTTCTTAGCCTTGAGTTTAAGACATTGGCTTTGACATAATTTGTTAGTCAGAGATAGACCTTCTTGAAGAATGCTAGCATCTGCAGGGGAGTTGATGATATCCCCCACCTTGCAATCATGTGCAAACTTAGCAGGCCATAAATCTTCAGCATTTGCTTCCATTTCAGAGAAATAGATTTAAAAAGGAGCAAATGCAGTACTGAGCCTTGGGGCGCTCTGCTAGTGACTAGCCTCTTTGTGGAGGTGTACTCACTTATTTTGACCTCTTGGGTCCTAACGGTGAACCTGTTGGCTCTCCAGCAGGTCATAAAAGGATTTATACCTAAATTAGTCAGCTTGTTTATAATTTTATTTATTTATTTATTTTATTTAGCATTTCTTTTACCAGGATAAATCCAGCTGGACAACAGGTGTCCATTTTCAGTGGAGTCCAAGGGAGAAAAGCTCCAAGGAAGTAAGAGTGTGAATACATAAGTTAGATAACAAGAAAGCTAGCATACAGGTGTCTGATTGGAGTATTGTTATCAAAAGCCTTGGCCAGGTTGAAGTACATTGTGTGCACAGTCTTACCTTCACCCAATGTTTGATGACCCTCTAAAATGGTCCAACAGATTTAATAGGCATGACCTTCCTTTAACAAAGCCAAACTGAGATTGGTCCAGTGTTTCCAGGTTACCAATGTCCTCATTTATTATATGCATGATGATTCTCTCCATGGCCTTACATATGAGGCTGGTAAGACTTACGGGCCTGTAGTTACCTGGACCTCCTTTGTTTTTGGGAATGATTGTAGCTATCTTCCATTCCTTGGGCAAAAAAACTGATACTGAAGGCTCCATTTGAAAAATTGATTCAAGTGGACCAGAGAGGTCATGTTTCATGCTATTTATTAAACATCCCAGGATGTTATTGGGGCCCATTGATGCAGTGTTTTTGGCTTTGGAAATGTGCATTGATGACCTATTCCCTAGTAATGGTCAGGAGATTGTGTTATGTGGTATTTCCTTTGGACTATTGGGGGGTAGTGGGGGTAGAAATTTGAGATGAATCTGTCAGCCAAAGGTTTAGCAATGCCCTCTGGTTCAGTGCGGGTGATGCCATTTATAATAAGTTCTGTGCACTGTTGTGTATTTCTCCTGAGGTTACGGACATAGCTGTAGAAAGCTTTCTGGCTGTCGTTTACCTGAGAAGCTATTTCTTCTTCAAATTTAGCCTCTGAAGTATTAATTAACCCTTTTAGCTGCCTGTTTAGATTGGTCTGGGGGTGTTTATTAGGCATGGCTTTGCTCCTCCTATGCTTGGTCAAGATTTTTTTTATTTTGTTGTATAACTGATTGATATTGTGATTCTACCATTGTGGCTTGTCTTTTGAGTTTGTCTTACTGTTAATATGAGTGGGCACAGCTTGCTCTATACAGCTATCAATATGGCTTTACAGAGATTTTGTAAATAGTGCAGTGTATGCTATGGTGTTTACTGGGTTTAGTGTGCTTGGAATTTAGCCAAGGTGTAGCTTAGTAGAGAGAGGTTAGCCTTGGAATTGTTCCTAAAGGGTTTTGGTTTGGCTGGATCTCCAGATTTAATTTTTATTTCAAATAATACCCATGCTTGCTCTCTTACACACTGCTGCAAGGTGATTTCTACTTGGCCTACAAAGCATCATCTGATCCCACTCATGTTAGACCTGTTGCATATCCACAAAACAAACAGTATCAGAAAAACTGTTTGATGGACTTCAGCTGCAACATAAATAGGACACGTCAGTGGGACAGATATGTGTCTCAGAGACAACTCCCTCTCTGGAACATGCTTTCCATCCATGTGAAGCAGAATTCTTCCCTAGTCAAATTCAATCATAACTTGGACCAGTGGATGGGGAATGTGAAATTTATCCCAAGTCTGGCACCTATACCTTTTTTGGACAAAGGCAGCCTGTAAATGCTTAACCACCTGATGCCCAAGCTTATATTCAAGCTTTTTTGTTTGTTTGTTTAAATAAACACTTTTATTTCAACCAATTTACCAACATTTCATAAACCAGCAGAAAAAAAATAACTGAATCCAATAGAGCACTAAAACATTTGGTTAATATATTTGAACTACAAGAAGTAGCGTTAACATAAAATACGAAAAGGGCTTACCCACCTGAGTGGCTTAAGGTCCCTTATTTAAGTGTATGTTGTGTAAGTTTGATATAGTATATATAAGGTGAAGAGATCATGTCATTCAGTAGAATTTAGCTAAGAGGTCCATAACTGCCACATTTTTGTTGTGTGGTCATTGTGATTAAGTTTTGCAACCTTCATTTCCATCAGTCTGATCTCATTCAGTATGCTTATGAAGTCAGTTATTTGGTGGACTGATTTCTTGCATTTGGTGCAAGCTTTCCTTGCTACTTAAGTTCTGTAGATTTAAAATGCCTTGTCAGTGATCCTGCCCTCCTCATATGCAATCAAAAAGAGGGCGTTAGTGATCAGCAGAGCATCTGGGAAGATATTATTACAGAGAGATGGTTGCTGTTCTTTGAAATCAGTTAACTTAGCACAGTCCCAGAAGACATTCAACCAGTCACCTAGCTCATCAGATAAAGATCTTCAACAGTGGGGGTATGACATTATGAAAAATTCGGTGTAACCTAATGGGAGTATAAAAATATTTCAACAGGCATTGCCATTCAAAAAGTCTGAACCTACAAGACTTGGTGGCATATCTCGATGAAAGAAAGAATTGCCAAGTTCCATGAGGGATGACTATATCCAGGTGTCTTCCCCATTTGATTCAGAATTTATTTGTGGCCCTCGTTTTCTATAAGTGGTTTAATGTGTCTTTAACTGGGGCAAAGCCTGAGTGGTTGTCTGACATCTACTGAATAATCCTGGGTCTGTCTGCATGCTTTACTGTAGACTACTTGAGTGAGTTTCTCTGCAGTGACAATAGCATGTTTAAACTCTGTAGTTCATAGGTTCATTGGTGTGTACGAGGCTAATGGCCCTGGGGCCTTTACAAGTCTAGCCATAGGATTTCCCTGGCGTAGTGCCACCCGACCTTAGTTCCCAGTGTCTCTGTCGAGTAGAGCCAATGGTGTTATCCCCGGGGTGAATTTTCTGTTTCCCATCTACTCATCAAGATTTCTCTTGAAGATGGTCAGCGAGGTGCTCTACTTGACATGTATGGGAAGTCTGTTCCATAGCATAGGCAGTCTCTGAGTTATGAATCTGTCCCTTCAGCATATTCTGTTAATTGAGGTAATGTGGTTGAGGTCTCTGGAGTGTGTGGTGTGGAGTGATTAGGATTTCTTTATATGTAGCATTTCTAACAGAGCTGGGTCAGACATGGCTTTGTAAGTCAAGCAGAGATTGCCTCTAAGTAGGCGATATGAGACAGAGACTAGCTGGAGTTTTTGGAGTCTGTTATATAGGACAAGTGTTTAAGGCCTAGGATCCTCTTTGTGAGGTACTGTTGCAGCCTCTCCAGTTGTTGCAGGTGTCTAGTGAGGTACATGCCAAATGGGGCATTGTACTCGATGATTGGCCTAATGAGTGAAGAGTAGAAGGAGACAATGACCTCTTTCTTCCTGGATGCAAAACCCTTAGTAATGGATGTTCCACATAGAAGGACTTTCTGACCACAGTGGCAATGTGGTGATCAAAAGAGAAGTTGCTGTTAACCTATATTCCCAAATCTCTTATAATGCCTTCTGTGTTCAGTGGGCTGCCATCAATGTGGTAATTCATGGGAACTGTTTTTTTCCCAAAGGGGATGATGACACATTTTTTGGCATTGAGCTTAAGGCCATGGTATTGACACCAGTTGTTGGTCTCAGTGAGGCCATTCTGCAGGATGTCAACATCACCTGGGGAGTTATTATCTCCCAAATTGCAATCGTCTGCAAACTTTGTCAGCCAGAGTCCCTTTGTGTTGGCCTGGACTTCAGAGAAGTAGATACCAAACAGGAGAGGACCCAGGACCGAACCCTGTGGGACTCCACTCATGACTAGTCGTCAGTCTGACTTGGAGTCAGCTACTTTCACATTGTGGGTTCTATCTGTGGTTTCTATCTGTGAGCCTATCTCAAATTTATCCTCAATTTCCTGGGTATTTAAAAATCAGGAATCATTCTTCAATTGTTCCCAGTACACTAATTTCTCTACTTGCTGCAGTAGGTGGATTTTGCATATTCCGCAGAAGGAGGCACCCAGTACGGGCATTAAGTGATCTTCCCAATGAGTACAACCTAACACTGACAGAGCCCATTTAACTTGCTGGAGGACATCTTGTGACATTGTCCTGCATCCCCACTTCTTTAAGTGTCTCCCCTAAATAATTTTAGCCAGGGGCTTGCCCACCTGAGTGGAAAAGATAGTTTTCCATTAACTTGCTGTTTGAGGGTTAATGAAATCTTGGAATAACTTAAGCTTCCCAGCTGCCAAATATATGTCAAAATCCAGTGCACCTAATACGTCATATGTAGGTGATATAGACAAAAATCTCCCAAGCTACCCTGGGTTTAACATTAGCTCACAAAAATTTGGGGATTATTTGCCTGAACTTTTTATAAAGCTCTAGCTTGGGCAGAATAAGTCCAAGTCATGATATGAATCATGCTATGCAATGTGAGAAAAGCAGTAGATAATCCCACAGAATGTCACTGGTACAAGAGTTATTATTTCATAATATTCGGTGTTGCTATAACCTCACATAGAACAATATGACTAATGCTTGATAGTATGCTGACACAGCACGATCAACAACACTAAGATTTTGCAGCAAAGGACTACCAAGAAGGAAAAGGAAATGTGGAATACAAAGAAAGGAAGCAGGACAATTTGATCCTGGACAATTTCACCCAATGCAACTGTATACACTTTCATGTTTAAATTTACATTTATTGTCTATGGGAATAGTTAGTGGACAATTTGACCCTGTACAATTCAACCCCAGACTCTTTGACCCCAATTGTTCAAAAAAGTTTTAAAAGTTTTATAAAAGCAAACTGCCCTTGGAGAACATTTTAAGCAAATCTAAGTTTCCTTAGTGAGAATCAAATGTTTTACTGACTATGCCAATCCCCATCCCCAGCCTATTTTCCTTCATCTCTTAACATCCACAGAAAGAAGCATACACTGTTTTGGGCTCTTTCCTGTATTATTGGGGTACATATTAAGCATGTAATATGCTACTATTTTTTTTTTTTGCAAACAGTTCATACTGTGGTATGCTCTGTATGCAAATACAGATAAATAGATTCACTGTAGCTTTACTCGTCTTAGCAGTAGTTTATTTTTATTTATTTATCCTTTGTTAACCAGGTTCATCAAGTTCGACTAATGGTCTTTTCAGAGGAGACCTGAGGTGGTAGTTCTACTATCAGGGGAAATTTGTCGATGGCACTGGGGAACTTCATCTATTAATTTTTCACCAAGAAGAGGCACAGGCAGGATGCTGCAGTGGTGAGGACAGAGATCCAAAATGGAGGAGAGGAAATGCTGAGAGTGAGTGGAGCAGAAAAAAATTAAAACTTTGTGATTGCTGTTCATGAGGAGATTGTGGTAATAGTGCAAGAAAAAGGATTATCAACACAGGTTTTGTTGGATTTAATGAACCAGTGTGATCATACTGTACAAGAAATTAAAAAACGTTTATGATGAAAGAAGTGTATGTACAGGGGAAAGGGAGGTTTAGGCAGCTTTAAATTTGTGTGAAGGGAATATTAAGTATATTTCAAATGTGATAAACATGAATAGTAAAAGAGGGACTGTAAGATGGACAGTGCAGTGGTAGCATTGTCACCTCACAGCAACAGACCAAGAAATAAAGCACAGTGTTGCAGGTCCACAGATGGTTTTAATATAAAAATAATATCCACAAACGTAGTTAAAATCCACAGTTGTTAAGCGCTTTCATCAAATAATTTGACTTCCTCAGAACAAACTAACAAGTAAAATTTCAAACTTAATTAAATAATTCTAATTGATCATTAATTCAAAATACCCAATCATGTCAATGAAAATTCCCTCCTCATGAATATATAATTACTCAATGAAATAGCATCTATTCCCTTTTTTTATGTAAAAAAGTAGTAGTTCACAACAATAAAAAACTTGATTTAACAAAAACAAAAAGCACATAATGCCTCATAACAGATAAAAACTCTTCTTAATATATACACAATGATATTATTATATGTATTCAAAATACTATGAAAGAGCTACTACACTAAACCAGCCATTTCTTTAAGAATAGGCATTATTGAAATATGCTCATTAAGCCCTGGTGGGTAGTCAGCGGCCAATCTCAGTTGCCATAATAATTCCTTTTTGTACAACACATTTTGCTAATCCCCCCCCCCCTCTGGCTTCATTTGTCACAAATTCTAGTATAGCAAACTTATAACACTTGAAATTAATACAAGTAACACTATGCTTGTACAGTGCACTGGTATCTTTTTCATTTTTGATGTCATAAAGGTGTTCATATATCCTAATATAACTGTCTTGTAATATATATGGGACCTAACATTAAGATTATACTGGAGAAGGATCATATTTTGAACAACAGTAAGGATAAGAGATGTGGTAGTAAACCTTGCGGTAGATGTTCCTATTGCCCTTATATATTACAATACAGTTTTATTACCCTTAGTAATCAAAGTAAGAGTCATATTTTTTTAAAAAGTGGCAATTGTGGTTCAAGTAAACTGGTATATATAGCTAAGTGCTGCTCCTGTTCCTCCTTTTATGTAGGTAAGACGGAGAGAAGATTAAAAAACAGGATATATGAACACCTTTATGACATCAAAAATGAAAAAGATACCAGTGCACTGTACAAGCATAGTGTTACTTGTATTAATTTCAAGTGTTATAAGTTTGCTATACTAGAATTTGTGACAAATGAAGCCAGAGGGGGGGATTGGCAAAATGTGTTGTACAAAAAGAAATTATTATGGCAACTGAGATTGGCCGCTGACTACCCACCAGGGCTTAATGAGCATATTTCAATAATGCAGATTCTTAAAGAAAAGGCTGGTTTAGTGTAGTAGCTCTTTCATAGTATTTTGAATACATATAATAATATCATTGTGTATATATTAAGAAGAGTTTTTATCTGTTATGAGGCATTATGTGCTTTTTGTTTTTGTTAAATCAAGTTTTTTATTGTTGTGAACTACTACTTTTTTACATAAAAAAAAGGGAATAGATGCTATTTCATTGAGTAATTATATATTCATGAGGAGGGAATTTTCATTGACATGATTGGGTATTTTGAATTAATGATCAATTAGAATTATGTATTTAAGTTTGAAATTTTACTTGTTAGTTTGTTCTGAGGAAGTCAAATTATTTGATGAAAGCGCTTAACAACTGTGGATTTTAACTACGTTTGTGGATATTATTTTTATATTAAAACCATCTGTGGACCCGCAACACTGTGCTTTATTTCTTGGTTTGTTCGTTTTCAGAGCACTGTGAACACTATTTTTTGGACCTCACAGCAACAGGTTCTTCGGTTCGATTCTCGGCGCGGGTACCTTCTGTGCTTTGTCTGCATGTCCTCCCTGTGTTCATGTGGGTTTCCTCCCACATTATAAAGACATGCGTTTGGAGCGTTGCTCCCAGGACTTCCACTGAAAACTGGCTTTGTTCCAAGTTGGACTTTCCCAATAAACAAATGATAAATAAATAAAAATAAGATACTGGAGCAGCCAAAGGCTTACTTTCACTGTGGTGCAGGAGACCATTTAGTGCAGGAATGCAAAGATTCAGTCAGTCTGGAGAGATATGCCACACATCTAGTAATTGCAAACTTAAGTGAAAGAAATGTAATGATATGAGTCACTTTGGGATAGATTATTCCTTGTTATAGGAAGAATGGTTAGAGGAAGAAACACTCTTTACAGATACAGCTCAATCATAGAAAGATGGTACAGCTGAGAAGGATGAAATGGGGAGGAAATGAAGAAGCGAATGAAGCAGTAGTGCATAAAGCTACTGAAATGCAAACAGAAAATAATAGTGCAGTACAACTGGGAAATAAGTATAAAGTAAAAAGTAACGAGGAGAAGAGAGGCAGACGGTAAAATCCACTGGAGAAGAGTGAAAAAAGACAATGGAAATTAAAACTTGGAACCACTACGGATGCAAAGAAATTAAAAGTATGGTTCTTGAACTTACCATAACAGGAATGTTTGAGTGATCAGTAGCATTGGCTATATCCTGCCAAGGATGTAACAGTTGGCCAGCTTTCAAAGCTTGAGGATACCTTCCATGTGTCCAAACTGTAGATTAGCTTAAGATGGGCTGACTAAAAGATACGTTTGAGTGAGAAGCCCTTCTGAGCTTTCCTGCCAGCAGAGAGAGGGAGGGTGAGCCTTGAAAGGTCATTGCTAGGAATAACAAAAATAAATGTCCACACCCTGCTAAAAAAAAAAAAAAACACAAGGAGGGGGTGAAGGGAGGGAGTGGCTACTGCAGCAGTTTTCATCTTCTGTTATGGTAAGTTCAGCTTATACAACTGTAATGTGTTCTTCATATTGATCACTGTTGCAAGAGCCTTAAATACATGGATAGATTATGAGAGCTAACTATAGTCAGAAGGAGCAAGCAGAATGATCCAAGCAAAACTTGATCTTGACCTAGAGGATGTAGGAGCAGTTTCTAGAATACTTCTAGAATCTCACCTTTTCCAAAAAGCTATATGAAGCCAAGGCCTTGGTAAAGTTGGCCTTCGTCCTGCCTGGAATAGATTTTTTATGGCGAGTATATTAAAAGGTAATAGCTTTATACAACCATTTGTAAACTGTCTGTTTTGACACAAACTGTTCCTTCTTATCTTCACAATTCATAGGTTATTTATTTTATTTATTTTACATTTGTTAACAGGGTTAGTCTGGCTGAGCTTTTGGCTCATTTTCAGCAGAGATCCACGGAGAAAAGCTCCTCAGGACTAGAAAACAATTTATTAAATTTTAGTAACATAGTAGTAACAATCAGCTGTAGGATCTTACAAGCAGACCTGGAGTGAAAAAAACATACATAGGCAATTCAATTATACAGAGTATTAACAATTGGCAGACAAGTATGTGAGTTGCTCTAAACAAGGTTTTAAACAATTAGCAGAAGAAAACGTGACTTAATATTATTTAAGCTGCTTAGAGCAAAATGAGTTAATAGTTAGGCAGATACTTATTAAAAAGTGGGTAGGATCTAGTTGTATAGGAGTTTGGAAACAAGAAAGGAAAGTTAGAATGGCTAGTAGGGGAGGTAGAGTATACGAGACAGACTAGACAGGTAGGTTGTTTTGAGACTGTAAGAATTAAGAGTGGTTGGAGACAGAGGTAGGAAGAGGCAGGGGAATAGTGTTAGAGATACATTAAGAGTGAGGTGGTGAAATAGGTGAAAGGACGGTGGTTTCAGGGTGGTTGGCTACAGTGGCAAGACCAGTTTGTTTTTAGGTATTTCCTTGTGGCTAATTTGAAACTTTTGCTATGCTGGAGGGATTTTATTTCCAAGGGGAGTTGTTTCCAGGATGTAGCTGGGTTATAGTTATAGAGAAGGCAGCCTATTTTGGTTTTGGGTTTGTAGATGTCGAATCATTCTTGATTTGAGCTGTGTAGCGTCCTAGCAGGGGAATATTTGGATATGATAGTGGAGAGGCTGGGGCAGAAGGAGGGTAGATAGAGGATAGAGTGGATGATTTGTAGTTGGTATAGTTGGAGCAGCTGAGGGAATTCTAGCCAATCTAGTTGCTGTAGTGCTAAGCAGTGGTGCGACTTGTAGATTTGGTTAGCTGCAAATTTGGCAATCTTATTATAGGTAGTTTCAAGCTTGGAAATAAGTGTAGAATTTAGGTTTGTGAATATGTGGTAGCTATACAGGAGTGTTGGGAGTAATAACACCTGGGAGAGAGTTATTCGGGCAGTGTTAGTTAAGTATTTCTTGCTACGGAAAAGGTGTCCAAGTTTCTGATGAGGTCTTTTTACCAAGTTAGCAATATGGAGATCAAACTTAAACTGATCATCTACTGTAACACCTAGCAATTTAGTACTAGATTCAGCTGAGATGATAGTGTTGTTGCAGGACAATGTACTTTTGAGTGTGGTGATGTTTTTAGGGAGGAAGAGTAAGAGCTTAGTTATTTTTTTGGATTAAGTATTAGTTTGTCATCACTAAGCCAAGTCTCAATGGTGTGGAAGGATGCTTGGGTAGTTGAGTGGAGGTCAGTTGGGTTGTCAGCAATGGTTATAACAGTTGAGTCATCAGCATACTGCACAAGAGATGACTGGGACAAGAGGAGTACAGCACGTTGGTGAAAATATTAAAGATTAATGGTCCAAGTATGGACCATTGGGGGACTTCCATTTGTACAGTGAGAGGGGAGGATAGTGCAGAGAGCCATTTAACTGATTGCTGGTGGGTAGAGAGATAGCTGGAGAACCAGGAGATAGTAGGGGGAGAGAAATGTAAGTTAGTGAGTTTATGTAGAAGGAGTGGGTGAGAGACAGTGTCAAAGGCTTTAGAAAATTCAAGGCAAGAGATTCAGAGGCAATCTGCAGGGATTAAGAGGGTAGCTTGTCAACAGATGGGGAGCTAGGTTTAAGTTTAGAGAGTAATGACTTTACATAGTTAGTTGATACTGCTTTTAGAGAGAAGGAGTTAGGAGGGTTTTGGAAGAGGTATAGAGTTTGTGGGGGTGCTAGTGTTGTTTCTGGGGGGTATTTATTATGTAGGTTATTGAGTTTATGAAATGATTGTTACATTTGTTGGCTATGTCTTCAGGTGCTGCATTGGGACATGGGTTAGGAGAGGAAGGGTTTCCTGGATGAAGAGTCTGTTCAATAGAGCTCCAGAATTTCTTTGGGTCTGATTTAAGAGTAGAGGGAGGATTGGCATAGAAATTTATTTTCTCATAATGGATGATTTTTTTAATTTTATTTCTGAGTTCTTTATATTTATGAAGAGAAGGGGTCCTAGTTTTAGTCCACATTTTCCAAATCCTATCTCTGTCTTTCATGAGGGTTCTGGTAGTTTTAGTGAGCCAGGGAGCAGTATTAGATTTGATTATAACTGTGTGAAGAGGAGCAAGGGAGTTAAGAATGTTTAGGAATGTAGTGTTGAAGGAGTGGGCAGCTTCATCTAAAGGAAGAGTGGTGAGGTAAGACCAGTTAATTTTGGAGAGTTGGTGAATAAAGGAGTTAGAACAGAAATGAGAAAGTGAGCGGGTGGCAATACATTTGTTAGATTTGGTATGGTGGGGAGTATGTCTGGTAACTGTTATAGGGCAGTGGTCGCTGAGGGCATTTGGAAGGGTTTGGGAGTTATGATAGTTTTGAGGGTGGGACCCCAATATCCAGTCAAGAAGACAGCTAGGTAGGTGAGATTTATTAATGTAGGTTGGGGTTGTGATTAGCTGCTCAAACAGGAAGTAGTGTTGGGAGCTTGTATTTTAAGCCAATCAATATTTAAATCTCCCGGTATAATTATTTCATTGTGGATGGTATGTGAGAGGTGAGATAGAATGTTCTCAAGTATGTTAATATTATCACCAGGGTGAATATAGATTGCTGTGACAGTTATGGTGCTGAAATTGTTAAGTTTGAAGTCGGTCAGTAGGAGTTCAGCTGGTGAGAAGGAGGGTAAGTCTAGTGTGGGACTGATTTGGGAGAGACAATTGGAGTAGAGTATAGAGACTCCTCCTCCTTTTCTTTTAGGTCGATCTAATCTAAGGATATTATAGCCAGGAGGGATGATTTTACTGTCATAGGTTCATAGGACAATACTAGGCTATTGGCCTGAAGGCCCTTATTAGCCTAGCCAAGAATTTTGCTCATGTTCTCACAAAGTCAGAAACTGTTTCCCTTGTACAGCAGGGACACAGGTGGGATCCCAGGGATGAAATTTTTGTTTCCCAAACAAACAGTCGTCCAGGTTCCTCTTAAAGAGGGCTAATGAGGTACTCTGCTTGACATGGACAGGGAGTCTATTCCACAGATGAGGGAGTATTTGGGACACAAATCTATCCTAACTCAATAACAAAAAACAGGCAGCACAAACAGCAGTGAAAAATCATTTATTTAAACATCATTTTTTTGGTGTGACACAAATCTATCCTGCCAACAAGTTCTATTAATTTCACAGGCCAGGTTGAGGCCTTGCGTGCGGGTTGCATGAGTGGAGTTTGACTTAAAGATATGCAGCAACTCAATCAAGGGTGGGTCTGAGATGGCCTTATATGCCAGACACAGGTCACCTCTGAGCAGTCTGTATGAGACTGAGTAGATGGACAGGGCTTTTAGCTTATATGTATAGGATAGGTGTTTGAGACCCTAGATTTTCTTGGTCAGGAACCTCTGTGGTCTCTCCAGCAGCTGCATGTGCTTGGCAAGGTACATGCCGAAAGGGGCATTGTACTCAATAATGGGTCTGATAAGGGAGGAATACAGGGATGTTGTGACCTCCTTGTTTGTCGATGAAATACCCTCACTTATGAGGTAGGCCATGTAGAAAGCCTTCCATACAATGGAGGCAACAAGGTAGTCAAAAGTCAGGTTGCTATCAACCTGAGTGCCAGAGTCTCTCATGGCTGATTGCATGCTTAGTACATTGTTATTAATGTGATAATTAGTGGGATACCATTTTCCCCAAAGGGGATAATGATGCATTTCTTGGTATTCAGTTTGAGGCCATGTTTTGGCACCAGTCATTAGTTTGGGTAAGGCCCTCTTGGAGGATGTTCACATCACTAGGGGAATTTAAGACAACACCCAGCTTGCAGTCATCTCAAACTTGGTCAGCAACAGACCACTAATTTTAGTTTGCACCTCAGAAAAGTATATCCCAAACAGCAGAGGCCCCAAGACTGATCCTTGGGGTACACCTCTCATTTTGGGTCTACTACTAGAGGTGGCTTCCCCTAATGTGACTGAGTGTGATCTATCAGTGTGCAAGTTAGCTATCCATCTGGTAACATATGGGTTCATGCCTAGCTGGGAGAGTTTATCTATTATGTATTATGGGGAATAGTGTTGAAGGCTTTGGTTAGGTCAAGGTAAGCAGTGAGCACCGTCTTCCCCTCATCCATGTCTTTGGTGACTGTTTCAAAGAAGTCAACCAAGTTTAACAGGCATGATCTTCCTTTCACAGAACCAAACTGTGTGGGGTCAAGAGTTTGGAGGTTGCCAATGTCCTTGTTTATAAGGTCCATGATAATGCTTTCCATGGCCTTGTGGATCAGGCTATTTGGGATGATGGGCCTGTAATTGCCTGGGTGTAGAGGGATGACACTAGCTGTTCTCCATTCCGCTGGTACTCAGGCTTTGGTTGAAGAGAATGCCTAATGGGGCTGAGAGCTCATGCCTGAGTTCATGTGGCACACACAACCAGGGATACTGTCAGGTCCCATTGAGGCTGTATTTTTTGCCTTTGAGAGGGCATTTAAGACCTGCCACCTAGTGATGAGGGAAGGGGGGCAGTTTCTGGGGATGTCCTGGTTTGCTGATGGCGGGACGGGGGGCTGAAGATTTCACTGAACCTGTCTCCCAGCAGGTTGGCTATATCTGCAGCATTTGTGTATGTGGCATTCTTGACCACCAGTTCAGAGCAGATTTGGGTGTTATCTTTGAGATTGTGGATGTATGTGAAGGCAGCCTTGTGATTGTCCTTAGTGGATGTGGCCAATATGGACTCGAAGTTAGCCTTAGAGGATTTCACCACTGAATTTATTTGCTTGTTTGGACAAAGCAGAGATTACTTCAAACTTCGCACCTGCTCCTTTTTGGTCCTGGGCAGCAATTTTTTTCCTTTTATTATAGAGTTTATTTATTGCTGTTGCCCACCAGATATGTTTACTCTTTCTTGAGGAAGATGGTTTGGTCCTGTCAGGAATTGCTGAGCCCATGCAGCTATGTAGGCGCTCATTTAGTTTTTTGGTGTAGGCTTGAACATTAGTGCTTGTTCCAGCTGAAGGGATGATGGTGAAGGAATGGTGGCTGTGAAGCTGCTTATGCCTCAGAAGATTGTAATCAGCTTTGGAAAAGTTTTTTTTTGTTTGACCCTGGAAAGGGTCCATGTTATGAACCTCAAGTCAGCCAGATTAGCAGGGTCGAATGGAGCAAATATTAGTTCTCTAACACAAAATTAAGAAATGGCTGATAAATGAATCTTGTTAGAAAAATAAGAAAGGCCATAGGATAGTAACTCATACAAAAACTGAGAACAACTTTCCCTGCTGGTTATGTTGTTGGCACCAACTAGAAAACCTTTTTTATTTGCTAATATACGATTTTCTAGTAGCAGGCTTTCTTTCCTCGATTAGTACTTGCTGTACATCCTCAAAAAATAGGTGCCTTAAAGGAATTAGGATGTTATCATCGAGGCAGTAAAAACACCACTGTTCTTGTGTGAGTAGATCCATTCTGTGAGGAAGGTTCCACTAATTGTTACTGGTCATTCCAAAAGAAAAGATAACCACAGTAGTTTGGAGCAGGAGGAAATCACCACAATGATCTTGGGGTATCCAGGATATTACTGAAAACGGTAGAAAAGCATACAGGAACATTTCTTATCAAATAGCAGAAAATAAAAGAACAGAAAAGAAAAGGCATCTGTCTTCCAGGCTTTCTTGCATGGAGTCCTGGAACAGAATTTTGCCAATTGACTGTTCACAGAGGAGGCAAAGATATCTACTTGAGGAACTTCCCATAGATGGATCAAGTCTTGTAAGACCTCCTGATCTAGTTTCCATTCATGAGGGTCTGCTCTGGTTACTGCTTAGGTTGTCTGCCATACAATTTTGCTCTGACGAAACATGGGGCCAGCTGTGTAACTAATCACAATTATGGGTCTCCAGGGATGGGCACAGTATTCTGACACAACAGTGTAACATTTCCTGCTCATTCTCACAGGACTGGCAAACAGTGGACCTCCCTTACCCACAAAGGGGACCCTAACAGCCGCAGAGAACATGGCTAGCTCCCACACCATAGTGGCTGCAGGTGCTATACCAGAGGGATTTGAGGTAAAAGAGGAGTGGTCTGATGTACAACAAATGGCTGCAGCAGTCACCCACCTGTAGTTGAGGCAAGTTGCTAGCCTGCTGTGATAGCAAAGGCTGTTTTCTTAACTTTTTCTTTTTGTTGGCGGAAGAAGGACAGACTGTGGGATCAACAATCTGTTCCATGGTTAAGCCAAAAATGGTGCTTATTCCCCAGTGAAGTCAAGCAGCATATGCCAGTAAAACTACCAGATCACGAAAGTTACTTTTTTTACAGAAAAAAACAGTAAAAAGTACTTTCAAACAGTATGTCAGTCCCACTGTGGAACAGCAAACACAATATGTTAGTTAGTTCATACAACTTCAAAAGATGGAAAAAAAAGAAATGCTCCATTTAGAAGTATGTTGCAGTCTCAAAACAGTCCATTAAAATACAACACTTCTAACTTTAAAATAACTTTTCTGAAGAGGAAAGTAATAAATCATTGGTAAATATAAGAAAATGAAAGTTTTTTCTCCAAACGGAACTTATCTGCTAAGCAAAGGAAAGCACAAGCCAACTGCCAATCGTCAAAATCCTCAAAGGAGCATACTCTTCAAAGGCAGTAAAGCACTGAAGGGCTTCACACCCAAAACTGTCTTTTAGTCAGCTCATCTCGAGCTGTTTAACAGTTTGTGTGTATAGAAGGTGCCGTAAAACTTTGGAAACTGTCTGACTGTTATATCTTTGGCAGGAAATATGGCTAAAGCTACAGCAGCAGTGATCAGTATGAAGAACATATGACGATATCTTAGTGTTAACAGTAAATGCAAATGAAGTCAGGGAGCCTGATAGTAGTGGAATGGTATAAAAGAATAAACATTAATATTATATCCTTTTTAGATTCAAGATGCTTTAGAAAGCAAACAAGAGAAAATGGGGCTGTATAGAGGAAGAAAATATTATTGTCAGTGGGTTATGAAATGTGCTCAGGCATAACAGCTATGATAAAAAGTGAGAAAGGAAAAATGACGGGCATCATAGTATTTATAACCAAAAGACTGATAGTATGTGACATAATGGAAAGCATGGTAAGCTTATGTGTACATTAAGCATACAGAAAGACAACAGAGAGAAAAAATGTTTTAAGAGATGGAAAAAATTCTTGTTGTAAACATGTCAGTTATTATGATAGGAGATTACAATTATAATTTAAGGAAAGAAAAAGAAAAAAATAACTCTAGGTATTAAAGTTATGAAGAAAGTTTTAAAGTAGTTAGTTACTATAGTAGAAATAATAAAATGGATTTAAAAAGAGGGATATTTAAAAAAGATATTCCCCAGGATTCACTAACCTTTCGTGTAAGACTAAGTTAGTCTTACACGGAAACTGCAGTCTAAGAGTAAGACGGCAGCGCGCCATGCATATTCATGAGGGCGCGCTGCCTCAACTCTAAGGCTAACATGGAGCATGCACAAGTGCAGGGGGTGTGTCGGACTGCCGAGCAGTCCAAAAATCCACGCCCCTGCAAGTCTCTCAATCGAGAAATGTTAACTTACATGAGCGACTCTGCTCAAATGTGTACATACCCAACACTGCACTCCCCACATTCTAAACCCCTGTACAATTATAAAATGTAAAACTTTTATTTTCTTTTAATATTCCCGATATAGCTGGCCGTATTTGTGCGGGTTTGCCCATTGCTTAGCTACAGTTATCAGCATAGACACCGAAGAGGATAACAAGAAAAAAATGAAAATAGCGATAGCGCAGTGGTAGAGCCTTTGCACAAAGAGGAGGCATTTCATGTTCGAGTCCCACCACTCCCCCTCCTATTTTCAGTTGGAAATCTGTATATAAAAATAATTCCTGACATTTATCATTGAAATTTTTGTAAAAAGCATTGAAATGGCTTATGTAGTAGTGAATGAATTTTATATATATATATATATATATATATATATATATATATATATATATATATATATATAGCTAAGAATGTAAAATGGTTATGCATACTGATGGATGCATAAGTAACGTATCTTAAGCAATGTGAAACACTGCTAAGCAAAGTTAACCAGTATTAAGCATATTTAAATGTAATTGCTCATAGCTGAGCACTGCGTTAACTAGCGCAAATGCTTTGCGCGTAGGTGTACATCACGCCAACTAGCGCAAACAGAGCATGGTTTGCACGACGTTGCGCATTGTGCCAACTTGCAAAATGAGATTGCGCGTAGCTGCACACCATTCAAATCAGCGCAATGTTGACCAACGTCCGGCAAAGCTGAGCAAAGTCAGCTAAACACAGCCACACCTCCTAGCCGGTCTGATCAGTAGTAAAATAAAAAGCAAGGACAGGGCTCAAACCCAGGATACTGTGCATCATAATCACAGTACTAAACCACTAAGCCATGACAGCATTTCACGACCATGCACTTTCTACACACACATACATATCAATGGAAGTTTACCCATTGTTAAGCAGGTGTGCTTTCAGCTGAGTTTTTTGAAAACCGGCCAGTCACAGATGAGTGTGGGAAATAAAGCATATTTAAGCTCCATCGGCGGGAATACTTGCCATAACTGGATGTAGCGCCCAACTGCATTCAGCATGGTTGGTGTTGGAGAGGGCTCTCGATTTCGAGCGCAACGTTGGGGCATTGAGGAGTCAAAAGTAATGGTTTGGCTCCTCCTCCATAATCATGAGGAGAGACTCCTGCAGAGCCAGTTCCAGGGCACTCAATACAAAGCAGAAGCCTGGAACCGTCTAGCTCATGATCTCACCAGTGCCACAGGCCTCCCTCGGACTGGTGAGCAGGTCAGACACCACTACTCAGACCTGAAGAGATGCAAGGAGGACCGACTTAACCAGTGGATAAAGGAGGCCCGTGGGATGGAAAATGCCCCACTACTGAGTAGGTAACCATGGAATGAAGTATGTAAGAATTGCTATTGTAGTCTATATTATGGATAGGTATGTCTCAATATCACTTCATTTACTTCACAGCTGCAGGTGTCCATGCTGTGAATCAGTAAGCCTATGCAGATAGACTGCTAAGGCTGTGCCACCAGGCAGGTTAGTAATTATTCTGCATGTATTGTTATATAAAATAAGCAAGAGAGCCTGAAAAAAGTGTTGTAGCCCAATAACAAAGGTATAATAAGTCTTGAATAACTTCTCTGCATGTACTGTTATATAAAATAAATGAGAGAGCCTGAAAAAGAGTGTTGTAACCCACTAATAAAGGTATAATACTTCTTGAATAATTTCTCTGCATGTACCGTTATATAAAATAAGTGAGAGAGCCTGAAAAAGAGTGTTGTAATCCATTAATAAATGTATAATAAGTCTTGAATAAGTCTTTTGCATGCACTGTTATATCAAATAAGTGAGAGAGTCTCTAGAAAAGTGTGTTATGTAATTAATAAAGGTATAATTCCTGGAGTGTGTCTGTGTCACTTTCTTTGATATGTTGTTGTACTCTTGCATTATAGAAATAGTACTGTTATATTAAGCACTGTCAACCCACACTTGGGTAGGCCCATATAAAGTGGATGAAGGGAGTGCCAGTAGCTGTTAAGCATATATACAGTCCTCAACTGTTGGTTCATGGCTGGCATGTACAGGTTAATCTGGCACATGAGTAGCTTGTTATTGTGTTCCCCAGAAATGTCAGTGTGCTGCTAGAAATGTAGGGGGCTGTTAAAATATAACTGATGTCACCTGAACACATCTAGATATGTAGATATATAAATATAAATATAATATATAAATATGTAGCAGTAACATCTGCATCCTGGAAAGTTTGTATGTCAGATACAGGTCAGGTATATAAAGAACTAGCAAAACCCATTTCACAATTTAACAGACATTGCCTAGTGTAATAATACATGTAGGGGATATATACCTGCAGTCAATAGGAAAGTAATGTAAACTATAAGTATATATTAGTTGTTAATGGAGGTATCTTTTTACACCCTACTGTATGTGCATAAACAATGCAATTCCACACCTCAATGGGTATGTCTAATCTCAAAACATTTGTTGGGGACATATGTCCTATTGGTTTATAAATATCTGCATTTACTTCGATGCATGTGCCCTGTTCAAATACCACAATCTTGGTGGCCTGTTGCCACCAATTAATCCTGCATGCTGTTGGAATGTCGACTGTTTTTCTATATATGCATGTGTTATGCTTGCTGCTCAACTGTTGGAACTCTGGTGTGTTGGGCTAATGGGAATACTACTGCATGCTGTTACAACTAATTTGGAATGCTGTTGGCTGTTACCAACCCATATTGTTATTAAATCCTCCTAAACATAGAACGTATGGGAAGGCCGGTCCCAGCGGACTCACCTGTCCCACCTCAGCTGGCGATGGCACCTGGCACCAGCAGGTCTGGTGCCCAGCCCGGGACCTCCTCCTCCTCCATTGTGCCTGTGCCACCTTCGGGTGGAAGTGCTGCAGGGGATGGGGCTCATCCCCCCGTGCAAGTGTGGGTGGAGGAGGGCCACCTCTCACCTTCCGAATGGTCCGGGCTGTGGTGCGTAGGGAGATCCAGTGTTCTGTCATTGATCCTCTACGCCAACTTGAGGCATGAGTGGCACGACTCATGGGTGAGCCTGCCCCTCCTAAGCAGCCCCCAGCACAGCCACCCTCTGGGCTGTGAAGGTGCAGTGGTGACTGCCCATGGGTGGGGATCTCAGTTCCACTGTTGCCATCTGTGGGCTCATGGGCTTGTGGTTTCCAAACATCCTTCCCCGTCAATGTTGTTCACCCCCACATGTGTCATATTCCGCCCCTGTACACATCTTGTTTGTCCTGTCTGTTTACCTCCCCAACCTACCTCCCCAAATATACCTACATCCTCTACCCCACATTCCACTCTCACCTTGAAAAAAAAGGGCAATCTGCTCCAAAAAAAAATTACGCCCCATACATAGCTGCCCATTTTGCACACATGTCTGCTGGACATATAAAATGTAATTTAACTGTCAGTACAACATACTTTGTTGTCCTCACCCCTCTCTCAGGGGTTGAAGGTTTCATATTTCCCTCCAAAATTATTGCATATGCACAGCTGTTGCTGTAAAAGAAATGGGCAGCTATGGTCCTTCCCTACACCCATCCTGCACATCCTGAGCTGTTTTCCCTATTGTCTTTCCCTCTTTGTGCCCGTTTTTCACCAGTGTCCTATCTCCCCATTTTCTTTTCTTTCAAAGAAATGAGCGCGGGGGTTAGCGGGAGTAAGCACTTTTAAGCAGTAGTTAGTGGGTTTGCGCGAGTGTGCGCTTGTGTGCGCTTAGCTAAGTATTGCTAAGCTTTGTGCAAACCCGCTTACAACTGCTTAAAAGTGCCTTAGTCACCCTGCATGTGAGGGCCCTTGTTCTGCTCAGCAGCAAAATAAAACACATCTGTCAGTCTGAACCCTGGACATTGGACACACTAGACTGCATGAAGTATCACTAAGACAGTAGATATACAGCAGCTTTTGCTGAAATAGATATATCATGCATCAGAATGAGTGAATGTAAAGGAAAAATAGGAATGCCATAACACAAAACCTGTTCTGTGGAACTTTACCAGCAGTTGTTGTGGAATTGCATTACATGACTGTGATAAGAGAAACAGCCATTCTAGCAGGAAATAATGTTACAGCAGCACTTTACAACCCCCACACAGTATCATAGCAGGACAAACAGTGGCATATCTGATTAGGGCAGAGGACATACATCCCAACTGTGACTACATTTCAGGGATGTCCCTGATTTTGAAACATATGTTAGCTGTGTTCCTCTGAATCCCCTGAAAAGTACTGACATTAGGCAGAAAGGTGGGGTATTACACCTGATGAATAATGACAATATGTAGAAGTTAGACACCGGTGTACTTCAGAAAAGATGTAGTAATCCATATGCACTGGTTCTCTCGAAGTCTCCACTTACTGTCTCTAATATTTTGAAGTTGTACCTCACTTTTACCTACCTTTACCTCACTCTGTTCAAATATGTACCTGAGTGTTTAAGAGGCCTGGCCAAGGCAGAAACACACAGGCATATCAGCTTTTCTGCTGTTGCACACTGTGCAAATAGCTTTGGAAGGAGTTCCACAAGCATACCCTTATGTAGGAGTACAACACTGAAATACCAAAGGATGTAGCCATGTACTGGTAGCAAACAAATGTAACAATGCCATTGTACCAGTGCTGAAAAGACCTGTGCCTTGCACAGACAGAGAATAACAGCCTAACGTCTGGCTACCATCTGGGTAGGTCCACAGTTGGGAGCTATGCAGACAGACTACTTGCCTTGCTAAACTAACAGGTACACAGCAACCCTTTAAGTCCAGCAAGATAACATTCATACTATAATACATAATGCTATCTGTATGTCTGCATCCCCACCCAAATGTACAATATACCTGTGTGTTCAGGGTCTACCAAGGATGTAGGTAGGCATACTCAGTACTGGAATTGTCCAGTTTTCTTGAGCATCCTGCGCTAATGTCAACAATAAAAAGCACAAACTGTGCAGAAGTGAGTACATTAATATTCACAGTATAGCAGTTCGCAAACAGTTCAAGTGCCAAATGAATACATCTCAATAACTACTTTTATATGGAAGTTAATTGTATAAGTAGAAAAGAAACTACATACTCCCATGCATCTTGTGTTAGCATTTGTAGGGGTGAGTACAATTCTACACTGACAAGTGTGTACTGGAAGTGGCAACATTCAGGTCTGAGTACAACATTTAAATCACTGGCTACACCCCTAGCTTCAGATATAAGAACTATACCAACCTTCTGACATAAACAACAGTATCCACAGCAAACAAGCATGGGCCCCACTTTGGAAAGCTGAAAGGGCTATGCCTATCTGACTTAGCAATTTATAACATTGGGTTGCTATGACAGTGAGTACTGCAATTACCACACAGCAGGCTGCATGCAATTACCAAATGGCGGCCACCAATTGGTGCAAAGGCCATCACATGCACATGTGCAGATACCTATAAAAGCAGGCTGTACTTGCTGCCCACACACGCAATCATTCCATTGCAGATATTGAAAGACAGAGAGAGAGAGACACACACACACCCACATCAACAGAAAAAAAAAGCCAAAGACACATGGAACATAATACTACCAACACATACAAAGGAAAGGTATGTAACAGATATGTATTTACTGGCATGTAGTAGATGTTTTTGAAGAGTACTCTACATACTTTGAAACATCCATATGTGGCAGCAGTACTTATCTATGCAAGGATGCCCTGCATAACTACTGCCATGGACAAATCAGTGTGTAGCTGTGTGCAGTGGGACATAACTGTGACATATGCAGCTCAGCATTAAATGTCAAACATTTGATCCATGTTATCTGTGTTCTGTACAGTAGTGTGGACAATGGCTGTTTGGGGGAGTAACGCATACAGCTATATAAACATGAATGTGACAGAGTAACACATGCATGATAGTCATATTAACATGTAGCTTAGCATTGGCAACTGCTGTACCAGGCTAGTATGCTAATCTAGCATTTGCAGCTATATATACACCCTCTAATAACCCAACAGGTCAGTGTGAGGTCCAGGGACTTACAACAGTGTGGACCTTGTGTGTGTATGGCACACACATACAGACAGATATATCTGTGTCAGATATATTAACATCTGTACATGTGCATAGAGCAAGGGACATACTGCAACTGTTTGTGAAGGGTGGACATATATATGTTGGAGAAGGTTGTTATGTGCATATTTGTATGTAGGTTGTAGTGTGTGGCAAACAAGACAGCATAAAGTGCTGGTATATGACATGTGGTGGTTAAACGCTGTGGGTGTGATTTGTTAGGTTTGCTGTGTTGCAGCCAGTGAGGCCTGCTAAAGCTACATGGGCTGAGAACAACTTTAATGCATTTCGCACAAGACTGTGCAATATTATTACATAACTATATACCTCACATCCTTCGCATAATTGATATTCCCACCATGAAAGGTGGACTGTATATGTGCCTATATGTATATCTATATGTACACCAATGGATGTTTATATGTATGTGTGTGTGTATATATATATATATATATATATATATATATATATATATATATATATATATATATATATATATATATATATATATTTAGAGAGAGAGAGAGTCATATTTACTGCAACAGATGCCTGGTGACAAAGCCATGGCCTCAAGCTCAATGTCAAAAATGCATTGGCATCCCTTTTGGTAAAAACTCTGTACCCATGAACTACCACATCGGTGGTAGTCTACTTAACACCGAAAGTGTGATAAGAGACCATGGGACACAGGTGGACAGTAGTCTCCCCTTTGATAATCACAGTGCCACACTAGTCATGTAATCTGTCTATGTGACACACCTCATCACAAAAGGTGTGTCATCCAGGGAAAAAGAGGTCAGTGTTCCCCTCTACTCATCACTCATAAAACCCATTATAGAGTACAATGCCCCTTTTGGTATGTTCTTCACAAGACATCTACAGCAACTGGAAAGGCCACAGACATACCTCACAAAGAGTATTACCAGCCTCAAACAGATGCCCTATGCAGACCATCTCACAAAACCACAGCTAGACTGTGTCGCATATCACTTACCCAGAGGTGACCTCTGCCTAACATACAAAGCTATGTCAAACCCAGAGCTGTTGGACATGCTCCACGTAAACAGATCACAATCCCTACGAGCTGCACGCTCTAGGGACCTAAATCTTGTCACCTCAATGAACAGAACGTGCTGGAGGGATAGATTCCTATCTCAGAGACATCCCATACTCTGGAACAAACTACCTATCAATAGCAAACAAAGCTCCTCATTAGCACCCATCATGAATAAATTTGATGATTGAATAGGAGATAGGAAATACACCCCGGGAATCACCTCTGTGGCTCTGCCTGACAGGGGCACATGAAATTAAATTACTTGGGTGGCAAAGGCCAGGGTACCATCTGGCTAGGCTTCTATAGGCCCTAGGGCCAATAGCCTATTACCTACCTATGAACCGATACACACCCACATGTACTTGTTGCAATAATTGCTATGTGAGGCTGACTGAGTGTGATGGTGAATGTGTTGGTGAATGTGTCAAAGTTGTAGATATGTGGGATAGCTTAGTGGGAAACTGTTTCTGTCATGGTATTTTGTGTCCTAGCTCTGATCCCAGCAAAAGATGTGTATGATATTGCTAGGCAGAAAAAGCAGTATGGCATACAGTCTGATGTAATCCCTTGGTGTTAACTGTGGTGTGCCATTGGAGGCTAAAGCAGTACATGTATGCTTATTGATTGGTACTGCTGGTGAATCCAAATCCTGTATGAACTGTAGTACTACCTCAAGCTGTAGGCCTAGACAGCACAGTATGGTGAATGTCCACATTGCTTGGAACCACTGTTTTGTGTGTTCCCTGTAGTCCTCACAGATTACATACCTCAGGCATAAGGTTTTGTAAGTACTGACACACAGTACTGTATGGTACACACGTAAAGCTCATCTGGGTTGCCATACCTTTGTGTCTTTTATGTATGTCTAATGTGTGTGTGTGGGTATGCCTGTAACATGCCTTCGGTCTTATGTGTGTTACAGGATATAAGTGCATATCTAGCAACATGTATAATCTAGTACAGCAGTATGCCACCTATATTCACGAATGTGCACATATTTTAGGCAGGGGGTTGCCATCAACAACTAGTGTGGTATACTGGTAATACTGTAACTGGACTTTACAATCATTGCAATGGATGACATATTTCTTTATGCATTAGCTTGATATATACCTCCTGTGGCTAGGTGGTGCATTGTGCCATGTACTGTTGTATAGTCTCACACAGTGGTTTCTCTTTGTTGCTGTGCAGAACATGGTTTAATATATAGAGCGTGCCAGGCACTGTCAGGCAGTTGTGGATTGAGCACTGATATGTGGTATTGAAAGTGTGTATCCTCTGACAGCCAATAGGTTGCTATATCTGGCTGTTTAGTGATATCTGTACTGTAGAATGTTAAGTGTGCCACATGACTTGCTCACACATATTGTTTCATTGTCTTCCAGGGTTCATGGCCCACCATCGCAACCCAAGCTATAGTCCTGCTGAGGATGACATCATAACAACCAGTCTCGTTCAGCACTACAGACTGCTTTTCAAAAGAACCATCCAGGACCAGCATGAGCGGACTGCACTTTGGCAAGATGTTGTCCACAGGGTAAATGACATAGGCATGCATAACCGGACATATGAGCAAATATGCCATCACTGCAGTGATTTACTTAGACATGTCTGGCAGCGTGCGTCTGATGTCCGTAGACAACAGCTTGCCACAGGTGGTGGGGTTACCATCCACCCCCCTTCACCAGAGTGGAGGAGCTGCTCCTGAGCCTGGTGGCTCCTGGCCAACAACAACAGCAGACATGTGTCATCATGGAGGCTGGAGCCACCCAGCAAGTTCATATGGAGCATGCAGGTAACATGGCATATCTGTAGATTACTGTTACCTCTATTGGTAGATCATGATGTGAGATGTGTATTGTGTAGTTAGAAGATGTGGAGCCTGGTATTGTGCAATACTGATAATTTGGAATATAATCTGTAGGCCTGTGACTGTCAACTGTTGTACTACTGTAAGATTGCAAACCCACAGTAGCAATGCCACAATTGTTGCCACTGACAAACTGTCTCATATCCTTGTAGGTCCCTCTGGTGTGACAGCAAGGCAGCAGACCCATGCTGGTGAATGTGTTCTACATTTAATATTGCAAATAAAATGTGCATGTCATAGGCGAGGTCTAGGCCATGTACACATGTAACACACCTACGCATAATGCATGCTGTGCATGTTTGCTGTGAGACTATGCACATCTCAGTAACTTGAGTAGCTGCCTCAAACACATGCAATACACAGAGCATCCCAAACAGTTGTGGCTACACTGTAGTGGACATTGGATAGGCAGAGTCGATGCACATGCACACAACATACTCAACTTTGTCATACGCAGTACATGTTATTATGCTACACATGGCGTATTCAGACACCCGCTGTAAGGTCACACTCCAGTATCGAAATGTCATCCACACAGCACACATATTATACTTGAGGGGTAGAGGCCTATCATGGGGCGGTGCGACACTCTTCAACACACAACACATTCATGTTAGGCAATGCTCCCTACTGGGCACCTTACAAACCCATGTAACAACTGGCTGTGTAATGGTGAATGTAGCCATGGTACTGCAGTTCAGGTACAGCATGATAGGTGCCGGTCTGGCACACATTAGTAGCCTTGAGTGACCACATGATGCTGCATGATGATGGCTCATGGTACTACACCCCATCCAGTTTCAGTAACCACAGTACTACACATAGCATTAATTGCTATACACCTCAATGTTGTGTGTGTGCAAATATATGCACCTATACACAATATGCATAGCAATCACCATTTGCACAAAGTGACACCTATATGTCTTGTAATGCTATTGAGTGTATAGGTCACATGACACACTTTGGGTGTGTGTGATGTTTAATGTTGCAGTTGTGTTGTAGCATGCAATGTCATGGCTGGCACTGGCACTGGCATGTCCACAATATGTTCTACACTCACCATAACTACTGTACAATGGCTATGGTGAGCAATGGTATTCCATCAGGTATACATGCACCACTGATCCTGTGTGTATACATAGTATGCATGAGCTAAACCTGTGTCCACAATTATCTGCTAAAGACACAGATGCTCTAATCAGAAATGGATATCTATGTGACACACAGATACACATCCAGCCATGATATGTCTACCTGTGAGTGATGGTGCACAGGACATTAAAGAGCTTTTAATACTTGCTCAGTAATGTTGTGTCCATGTACACATTGCGTTCCAGGGTGAGGACAATCACTGAACAACAGCACACATGCATCAAAGCCATGTATACTGTTATTAGCAAGGACTGTCTACACTTGCACTGCATGCTGTTGAGTAACACACGTCCTGCATGCTGACATGTGTGATATGACTGTTTGGCTTGTGATACTGTACCCCACCATCAACAGTTATTGAGTATGTTCTGGACTGCTGGTGGTGTGTGTGTGTGTGTGTGTGTGTCTGCTTTAGTGAGGAGTGTATTTGTGTGCATGTGTGCATGTGTTCTGACATCATGTACAGGTCATAAAGTGTGTTTCCTGTCTTCCTCTCACAGGTGCTGAGGTTGGGTTGGTTCAGTGCAGCAGGGAACCTGATGTCACTGACACAAACAGTGATAATGAGGATAGGTGTGTTGAGGCACAGGCATGTTTGCCAGGGTCTGTCACTGGGCCACCAATCGACAGTACACAAGTGTCCACCCCATCCATGCACACAGTCATACTGCCTATACATCCATCATCACCAATGCCCATAGCTTAGGGACAGTGTACAGTCAGCAATGGCCAGGACAGTGTGGTATCTATGGCACATGCATCTGGACACAGCAGCCATAGCCAGATGTCTGTAATGGTCTCACATAGGCAGATGTCGAGGGGTACTCGTCGGAGCACTGCTGGTTTTCATGCCCCTGGCAGACGTGCCACAGGTCTTACAACCTCACGCATGTTCCAGGCTGTCATGGAGGCACAGGCACATATGGAATGGTACACCAGACAGGGACTAAGGGCAAAGAGGGCACATAACACCACTTTAAATGACAGTATCCATGACCTAGCAGGTGCCATCTGTAATTACACTGAGGTCATTGATAGATGTTGGGGTAAGACATTAGATGTCCCGTGCAATGTCATGCCCATGTGTCAGGACAGTGCGGGGCAGTTGAGATGTGGATGTATGCCAGCAACATCAGCAGCTGGCAGTCACTGCAGATGTCCCTCAAGTCATAGCCGCTCCTGTAGTGCCAGTACCAGCCCCAGCAATGTTGAGGGTGGGCTGTCCATAGACCATCCTAGAAGACCACGTGCACGTGCCTCTGGCCAGTCCCAGCAGGGACCTGGATCCAATGTACATATTTCTACCTCTGAGGATAGTACCCAGTCTGGCTTAGTACCTGATACTGTCAGTAGCACCCCTGCCAGGCACAGGTACTGTATCCATGGCCAGAGATGGTGATCTGTAAAGCCTGGCAGGTACAGTCTGTGGCTGTCCCACAAATCCCCGTATATGGCAGCCACATGTTGGAACTGTGTGCATGCAGACACACACACACATAAACCAGACACCTAGGGCTAGCACATACCCGCACACATTACATCAACATTGGCCCATACCAGTGCTCTTGGCCCTCACACACACACACACACACACACACACACACACACACACACACACACACACATACATGATGATTGTATGGCTCAATGTAGGCCTCTGGCAAACCAACAACACACCCTGTGCATATGATGAAACCTGTGCCACCTCCTGTCATCTGTAACACTGATGCAGGAACAGGCTAACATGGTGCTGATACACAGGGTGACTTTATAGCAGTATAGCAATGTTAGCATGTTGTCAGCAGTAAACTGTAATGATATCCTTGAAGGTGTAGCTGAGCAGGCATGATGCATTAAAGCTATAATTGTCAATGTAGTATTGTTTACACCAGTGTTAATTCCAATAGTGTGCTGTCCGCCCACGTGCCACTTGGCTGATGTGTGTAGTATTGGCAGCATGTGTTAGAGAGTGGATAGTACGTGTGGGATGTGTGCAGCACAGATTTGCAGGTGTACATTGGTGAACGTGGTGGAGGTGCACTGTCTGCATGTACGTGCATAGTGGACACATGGGCAGTGTGATATGCCCTGTATTACACAGTGTTAACACTCCATAGTTTCTATTGGTGGCCAGTATGGATTGTACTACACACATTTTGGAACCTGAGTACACATGTGTGTATGACATGGTTTGACACTGTGCTGTGGGGATACTGTTATTATCTTTCATTGGTTTGCATTCTGGTAATATACATCACCTCAACAGCTTGACCATAAACATTCGTAAGATGATGTCTTGACAACTGACACACAGATGTAGGACACACAGTAACATTTGGATCCTTCAGGTACTATACTATGCCAGTAACTAGTGGTATTCACCTGCACCCATTCCTGAGACCACCACTGTTTGGCATATAGCTCTCTTAGGTACAAGCATACACAGTAGGGATATGTCTGTCCATGTTTGGAAATGCATACTGTGGGCTATAATGCATTCTCCAGATGACACACTTATCCTCCACAAGGGTATCATACAGACAGATACCCATTGTCAAACCCATGTTGTAAAGCTATAATCCAGCTAAAGCACAGTCATCCACCTTCACAAAACATAGTATCCCCATAGTACCACATGGGTATTAGCCCCCAACATGTTGAGCATGTACTGATGTATACATACAGCCAAGTGTTACGTCATCTCTCCTTTGATAATCACATTTCTAAAGGTATTTGGAAATCTCTCGGTGGATCACATAAGCAATAAGGGGTCCGCATGCATATCCACAAAGGTTGTTGTACACCTATAATGAATAGCCATCGACAGATATTTGCTGCATTTGAACAGGTTTCAAATATACCTCAGGCATAAACCCTCACTCACACTATTCAATAGAAACAGTTATGAGTGTGTGCGACACGGATGACCTAGGCCAGGGATCACTGCAGTGGCTGGGCTTGTCACAAGCATACAGATGTGACCTCAGGTCTGTAAAGCAGCTGCACACCCTGGCAAAGATAACAGATGTAATAAAAAATATAGCACAGAACAACCGATAATCCAAAAAGTAGCAGGATCAGTATACCCCAACACACTCGAAGCCGGTATATCAATATGCACAGTTTATTTACAAAAACACAAATAAAATGCTCAAATGCTAGAGTGGTTAAGCACTTTCATCTGTCTCCACACAGATTTCTTCAGAACCAATGAAGTTCCTGCAGTCCATTCATTTTATAACATTTTTGGCGCCAAAAATGTTATAAAATGAATGGACTGCAGGAACTTCATTGGTTCTGAAGAAATCTGTGTGGAGACAGATGAAAGCGCTTAACCACTCTAGCATTTGAGCATTTTATTTGTGTTTTTGTAAATAAACTGTGCATATTGATATACCGGCTTCGAGTGTGTTGGGGTATACTGATCCTGCTACTTTTTGGTTTAAAGATAACAGATGTGTTAATGGAGAAAGGAGGGTTCCCCCCTATGAAATAATCAAGGTCACATGTATGTATATGTAATTGCCACACAGCTACCTGACATGTGTAATGCACATACTCTTGTCATTGTGATATGTCATATGGTAGTAAAGGCAAAACCCACGACACATTGACCAAAAGTGTCACACATGCGAAGCACACACACTCACTAAGTGCAGGATTCCAACCCCTACCTAACTACGTTATGATACTACAGCAGTACGCATTTACATGAAGTGCTATACACATTACTGGAAGTTCTTCTTTCCACAGGTATATTTGTAGGATGGTGACATCATCCGACCTGTCAAAGGTGAGAATACCACTTTGTATGTGTTGTTGTAGTCTCCAAAAAGGTTGCTCCTTTTCAAGGGGAGATACACAGACTCTCATACAATTGTCAGTTGCAGGATTCAAACCCCTACCTAACTACATTATGATACTACAGGAGTACACATTTACATGACGTGCTATACACATTACTGGGAGTCCTTCTTTCCACAGGTATATTTGTAGGATGGTGACATCATCCGACCTGACAAAGGTGAGAATACCACTTTAAATGTGTTGTAGTAGTCTCCAAAAAGGATGCTCTTTTCCAAGGGGAGACACACAGAGACTCTCATACAGTTGTCAGTTGCAGGATTCAAACCCCTACCTAACTATGTTAATACTACAGCAGTACATATTTACATAACGCGCTATACACATTACTGGGACTTTTTGTAGGATGGTGACATCATCTGACCTGACAAAGGTGAGAATACCACTTTGAATGTGTTGTAGTAGTCTCCAAAAAAGTTGCTCCTTTTCAAGGGGAGACACACACACAGACGCTCATACAGTTGTCAAACCTCTACCTAACTATACAATGGTACTACAGCAGTACGCATTTACATGACATGTTATACACATTACTGGGAGTTCTTCTTTCCACAGGTATATTTGTAGGATGGTGACATCATCCGACCTGACAAAGGTGAGAATACCACTTTGAATGTGTTGTAGTAGTCTCCAAAAAGGTTGTTGCTTTCCAAAGAGAGAGACACACACAGACTCTCATACAGTTGTAGGATTCAGACCCCTACTTAACTACGTTATGGTACTACAGCTGTACACATTTACATGACACGCTATACACATTACTGGGAGCTTTGCTTTCCACAGGTATATTTGTAGGATGGTGACATCATCAGACTACAGAAAGTGTGTACATTAGGTGACATTAGGTGGGCTACATAGATGGCATTTCTAAACACTTTGGCAATGTGATCATCAAAGGAGAGTGTACTATCTACCTTGGTCCACAGGTCCATAATTACATTCTCCATACATACTGGATTACCACCTATGTGGTAATTTGTCTGCACTTTGTTTTATCCAAAGGGATGTCTATGCATTGTTTGGCATTCTGCTTGAGGGCATTGTTTGACACCAGGTATCTGTCTCTGTAAGACCCTTCTGGAGGATGTCTGTGTCAGCCATAGAGTCGATTATGGACCACATTTGGCAGTCATCTGCAAACTCATTCAGCCATACTCCTCACATGCTTGCCTGTACCTCCGAGCAGTATCTACTGAACAGGTCAGGTCCCAGGACCAGGACCTGTGGGATGCCATTTGTGAGTGGCTTACAGTCAGACATGGCACACGCAACTCTGAACATGTGTGTTCGATCTGTGAGACAGTTGGCCACCTATTCTGTGACATAGGTGTTAATGTTCAGGCTGGTAAACTTGTCCATGATGCCAGAGTGGGGAATGGTGTCAAAGGCCTTAGTGAGGTCCAGGTGGGCTATGTGGCCTGCATTCACCTCCATCTATGTCCTTGGTAACTGTTTCAAGGACGTGAACTAGGTTTAGGGGGCAGGATCTGCCTTTAACTAAGCCAAGTTGGGTAGAGTCCAGTGTCTGTTGTTTCCCAATGTGTCTGTTTATGGGTTCCATGATAATCTGCTCCATAGCTTTGCAGACCAGGCTGTGTAGGCCTATAGGGCAATAGTTTCCAGGTTCTGTTGTGGCAACACCTTTGTGGAGCTGGATGGCTGTTGCTGTATGCCATTCTTTGGGTACATAGCCTGTGGTACGGTTGAGTCTGGACAGTGAATGTAGGTGAGGGTGTACTTCCTTTTGGGGCTGGTGTAAGACACAGCCTGGCACACCATCCAGACCCATTGATGCTGTGTTCGTAGCTTTGAAGAGTGCTGTTTCTACCTGCATGTCCATGACGTCTGGGGCTGTGCATTCTTCTGGGATGGACACAGGCCCTTTTGGGGGGTGATGGGGTGTTGCACTGCACTTGTCCACCAGTATGTGGCCAATGTCAGTTGCTCCAGTGTATGTTTTGCCACTTTGCAGTGGCTGACAGCATATTTGTGAGTTGCCACCTGCATGTTTGGTACAGCTAATGAAGGATTTGTGGTGGTGATTCTTACATTCCTTGGCATTTTGTCTTTAGAAACAGGCCTTGCATTATTTTATGAGCAATCATTGTGTCTTCCTAATACTGATCAGTGATGCCTTTCCTTTTGTGAGGTTTACTCTATCATCTGTTAGTTTCCTCCTTCTGTTGTATAGCTTATTTATGGGCAACAACCACTGGTTTGGTGTCTTCCGTTTGGAGGTGTGCGTCTTGGTTTTATTTGGGATGTCTCGATCCATGCATCCCTATATGTGCTCATAGAATGCACTTGTAAATGATGCTGCGGATTGTATAGCATTATTCTATAGCAAGGGGGCTTTGGAACTTTACACTTTGGTCCTGAGAAGTGTGCATTTTGCTTTTGCAATGTCTTTACAGTGGTTTACTTGACTGAGGGGGGGGGGGGGATGTGGATGTCCACTGTGATTACTTTATGATCTGTATTACCAGCAAGGGGTTTATCTCTGTTGCAGAAAACTGGCACCCCATGTTGGTGATGCTCCAGTCCAGTATGTCATCACTTCTAGTAGCCATGGTGGCCAACTGTTCCAGGGCATTTGGGTGTTAACACTCTAGGAAGCATTAGGCAATGGACATTGTACACCAGTAATTATCTCGGTCAATGTTTGGGTAGTTGTAATCCCCTCATATAATGCTGTTTGGTAGGACCTTTATATTTTCCACTGTTTCCAGGAATACTGAGTGAGGTTCCTGAGACATGGTAGGTGATCTGTAGCAGCCTACAATGTGATAAGCAGCTTTGCCCAATGTGACTTGCACTTGCATGGTCTCCGAGGCCTCATGCTGTGCCACTGACCTGAAGGTGTGTGTATCCATAAGGTAAATGGATACACCCCTTCCTTCTGTATTTCAATCTGGGTTTAGGGTCCGAGGATCAGAGGGATTGTGAGTGTTTTACGCGGGGCATGTCCAACACCTCTGTGTTTGACATAGCTTTGTATGTTATGCAGAGATCACCTCTGAGTAGGCAATATGCAAGACAGTACAGCTGGAGCATTTACATATGGTCTGTTTATGGCATGTATGTCAGGCTACCAATGCTCCTTGTGAGGTATTTCTGCAGGATTTCCAGTTGTTGTAGAGGTCTTGTGAAGTACATAGCAGAAGGGGCGTTGATGGTCACCCTCTTACACACATCTGTGCACATCCATCTTTGCTATTATACTGTGTTCCCCCTACATATATATATATATATATATATATATATATATATATATATATATATATATATATAGGTACATAGGTAGATAATAGGCTATCTGCCTAAAGGCATATATTAGTATGGCCAGAGTGTGCAGCTATCTCCACCCATGGTGTTAGTTCCTTAGGCCTCTGTGTAGTAGAGCTGATGAAGTGCTGCCTGGTGTGACACTTCAGTTTCACATACACTCATCAAGGCTGCTCTGGAAGAGTGTCAGTGAGGGACTCAGCCTACTGTTGATTGGGAGCCTGTTCCAAAGCAAGGGACATCTGTGAGGTAGTACTGTATCCCTCCAACATGTTCTATTTAATGTTGTGATGATGATATACCTAGAGCATGTGGTACAGTGAGCTTGGGTTTACTACAGATAGTGCATGTGCATCAGTTCTGCATTGGACATGGACCTGTCTCAAGGGCGCCCACAGGCAGGTGCAAGGGGGTGCACTTGTACCCCCCTGGAACGGGCTGACTGGTAGATTAATTTTCTTTAAAGTCTTCTTTAAAAATGGCAGAACTGTCTGCAATAGGGTACTGGAACTGCCTCGTATGCGCGGACACACAGACTGCCCCACCGTAGACGACCGCACAGAAGAGGACCAATCAGGAGAGAGGTAAGCAGGGATTTGAGCACAGGACCAATCAGGAGTGAGGTAAGTTGAGTTCACAGCTCCTGCAGGAAAGTATTAAGTTGAGCACGGGTCTTGCTGCTTCGAGACAATGGAGTTGGACCTGGTTTGCTTTCCAGACCCACTTACAGGTAAGGTGTGTGAAAGAAGCTCCGTTTAAGCAAGGGTGTGTGAAAGAAGCTCCGTTTAAGCAAGGGCATTGTGTGTGTGTGTATATGTGTTGTATATTTATCAAGCAGCTTTGGGTTAACAGAGGGCAGGATTCACAAAACCTCCGTGTAAGAGTTAGCAAGTCTTACATGGAGGCTGCAGTTAAATGGTGTGATGTCAGCATGCCATGCATATTCATGAGGGCATGCTGAATCACACCCTAGGCTAACACGGTCCATGTAGGAAAGTAGGCGGCGTGTCTGCACGGAGAGTCCTGCAAAGGGACACGCCCCCAGAAGAATCACAGTCCCGAAAGGAAACACTCACAAGCGAGTCCGCAGAAATGTCAAGAAGCACAACAGCACACATGCCCCTACAGACTATAAACCCAACTATAATTTAAAACGTAAAAGTCAACAGTTTAATTTTTTTTTTTTTATAATTTCAAAAATGTTTGCCCGTAATTGCGCTCGTTTGCGTGGGTGTGCCCTTCGCTCAGTGATAGCACTCATTGGAAAAGCGTATAATATCTAAATATGCAAACTAAGCCAAGTAGCAATAGCGTAGCGGTAGAGACATCGGCCAAAGAGGAGGTAGTCACGGTTCAAGCCCCAACAACATCATTTTCTATTTTTAGTGAAATAAGCACGAAACAATCCCCTGACATATATGTATATATATATATATATATATATATATATATATATATATATATATATATATATATATATAAAACTATAATTTAAGTAAAATGTAATGAAATGGGCCATGTTTTTTTGAAGAAATCTGACACAATAAAAAAAAAATTGTATAAGTGCCCATAGCTGAGCAGCGCTCTAACAAGCTGAGTATGATTGCCCGCAGGTGACCACTGGTTTAACAGGTGTAATATGAGTGCCCGGAGTTGAGCAGCACTTTAACACACTGAAACTGTGTGCCCGTAGTTGAGCAACATTTCTCATAGCGTAATATGCGTGCTCATAGTCAAATAACATGTTAACCAGCGTAACCCGTTTGCGCGGAGCTGCGCAGCACACCAACCGGCTTACCGGTGGGAAACGTTGAGCAACCTGTATCAAAGCAGCCTTTACACAGACACACCTCCTAGCCTGTCTAGACAGTAGTAAAATAAAAAAAAAGCAATGCCTAGGCTCGAACCCAGGATACTGTGCATCATAATTAAAGTACTGAATCACTAAGCCATGACAGCAATACTGCAAAATGCAGTATTAGCATATATATAGGAATGAATGGAAATAGAAGCATGACAAAGCAGGTTTTTTAAGCTGATACAATTCCAAAATGGCCAATCACAGATAAGTGTGGGAAAAACGGCATATATAAGCCCTATGGGTGGGAATACACAGCATAACTGATTGTGGAACCTATTTGCAGTCAGGATGGCAGGTGTAGGAGAGGGTAGTCACTTCCGAGCACAGAGGTGGGGTGTTGAGGAGTCCAAATATATGGTTTGGCTCCTAGTTCACGATCATGAGGCTCAACTCATGCAGGGCCAGGTTCTGTGGGGAGCGTACAAGGCAGAGGGGTGGAACCAGTTTGCACATGATCTCACCAGTGCCACAGGTATACCAAGGACTGGTGAACAGGTCCGTCACCACCATGCAGACCTGAAGAGATGAAAACAGGACCAACTGAACCATTAGATCCAGGAGGTCCGGCAAATCCCCAACGCCCCACTACTGAGTAAGTATCCATGTAATTACGTATGTAAGGAATTATCCTAGCTGATATTATGGAGATGTATGTTCCAATATTACTTCATTTATATTACAGCTGCAGGTGTGCGTTCTGTGAATCAGCGAGCCTATGGTGATAGGCTGGAGAGGTTGTGCCACCAGGCAGGTTAGTAATTATTTTTTTGTAATTGTTATGCAATATAAGTGAGACAGCTTGTAAAAGAGTTCAGTGTAGTTACATATTAATAAAGTTCAAATAACACTAGAAGAAAGATTCTGCTAGTACTGTATGATTAGAAAAGTGATGCAGCCTGTAATCCAGAAATAAAAATTAAACAAGTCTGAAATAGAGATTTCCCCTGTATTGTAATATCAGGTAACCTGCTACAGCCTGAAAATTAGTGGTAAACAAGCTAAGACAATAGACATGTGTCAAATACATCCCCTTTGAAAATCTGCCATATAAAACAAGTGTGTCTGTTGGAAAGGATTGTTGTGACCAAGTATGACATGTTAATAATGCCTAGAATAAAGTACCATCTTGAATTGTAAAAATAAAACAAGTGAGAGTGTGAGAAAGAGGTATGAATCGACCAAGAAAGCTGTTATAACTTCTGAATAAAGTATACTGCAGTCAGTACATAATGAAATGAATGAGACAGCCACAACCAAACAGTGAAATGTTTGTAATAAAGTACTGAAGCTGGAATGTGTCTGTCCCACAATTTGGATATGTTGCTGTACCCTTGCAATATGGAGATAGTATGGTTGTATGAAATAATGAACATCCACAGTTGTCTAGAGCCATATAAATCAAATGTAGCAGGATGCTGTACCTGAACACAGCCAGATATGAATGTGTATGAATAAAAATGCAATGTATATTAATGTAGCAGTAACAGTCCCATCACCAACATTCCTAAGGTTACATATAGGAAACTGTACTAAGACCTGTAGGGTATATATATCTGCAGCTACTAGAGATGTACAGCATATGTATAGGTAGTTGAAGTTGTTAATGAAATATTTCTTCACCCTACCCTATATTCACAAATAATGCCATTCCACAACAAACTGGGTATGTGTATTCACAATTAATTCTTATGGGCATTTGTCCTGTTGGTTCAAACATATTTGCACGTATGTTGATGCATGTGCCCTGTTCACATATCCAAACCTGATGGCCTGTTGCCATCAATCAACCCTGCATGCTGTTGGATTGTGTACTGTTGTTCAAAATATGCATGTGTTATTCTTGCTGTTCAATGTTTGGAATTCATGGGTGTTTGGTTAATGGGAATACTGATGCATGCTGTTACAACTAATTTTGAATGGTATTGTTTGTTACTAACCCAAAATGTCATAAAATATTGCTAAACATAGGACAACAGGGAAGGCGGGTTCCAGCGGACCCACCTCTTCCACTTCAGCTGGTGAGTGCACCTAGCACTAGTGCCCAGGCTGGAACCTCCTCCGGTGGCCCTGTGCCACCTTCAGGTGGAAGCGCTGCAGGGTATGGGGCTTGTCCCCCCTCTGCAAGCGTGGCTGGAGGAGAACATCCACTCACCCTCCAAAGTGTCCGGTCTGTGGTGCGTAGCGAGATCAGGCATTCTGTGCTTGAACCCCTACGCCACCTTGAGGCACAGGTGGCGCAACTCACGGGTGTGCCTGCTGCCCATCCTACACAGCCCCCAGCACAGCCCCGTCCTGGGCTGTGAAGGCACAGTGACAACTGCCCATGGGTGGGGATCTCAGTTCCACTGTTGCCATCTGTGGGCTCATGGGCCCGCGATATCCAAACATCCATCCCCATCAATTGTGTTCCCCCCCACATGTGTCATACTCCGCCCCTGTATACGTCTTGTTTGTCTTGTCTGTTAACCTCCCCTACCTACCTCCCCAAATATACCTACTTCCTGTACCTCACATTCCACTCTCACCTGAAAAACAAATAAAAAAAGGGCACTCTGTTCCCGCAAAAAAAGTACTCCCCATACATAGCTGCCCATTTTGCAGACATGTCTGCTGGACATGTGAACTGGTAATTACAATTGGCTGTACAACATATTTTGTTGTCCTCACCCTTCTCTCAGGGGTGGAAGGTTTCAAATTTCACACCAAATTACACACACATATGCACAGCTGTTGCTGATAAAGAAATGGGCAGCTATGGGCCTTCCCTACATCCTTCCTGCAAATCCCGAGCTTGTTTTCCTACTGTCCTACCTTCTTTGTGCCCCCTTTTTCACCACTTTCCTATCTCCCCATTTTCTTTTCTTTCAAAGAAATTAGTGCGGCTGTGCGCGAAAGTAAGCACTTTTAAGTAGTTGTAAGCGGGTGTGCGTTTGTGTGCGCTTAGCTAAGCATGTGTGCACGAAGCTAAGCGACAGTGCGCATGCGTGAGCACCATTCAAACCAGCGCTAACCCGCTTACAACTGCTTAAAAGTGCCTTAGTCACTCTGAATGACAAGGCCTGTAGTCTGCTCAGCAGCAAAATAAAATGCCTCTGTCAGTCTCGAACCCAGGACCTTAGAAACACTAGTCTGCAAGACTTACCACTTAGCCATGACTAATATACAAGAACTTTGTGCTGAAAGCAATATATCATGAAATAGTAGGACTGAATGTAAAGGGAATATAAGAAGGCTATTACACAAAGCTTTTCTTGTATCTTTACTGGCAATTCTTGTGGATTTGTATAACATTAGTGTGAGAAGAGAAACAGCCATGCTAGTCGGTAGTTAGTAGGTAATAATGTGACAGTAGCACTTTGCAAACCACACACACTATCAGAGCAGGATAAACACTTCCATATTTGAATAGGTAAGAAGCCAGACCTCGCAACTGTGACTGATTTACAGGGATGTCCCTGATTTGAAAACAAATGTTAACTGTGCCCCACTGACTCCCTGTGAAATGTACTAACAGTAGGCAGAAAGGTGTGTTATCCCACGTAATGGTAACTGTCCATTACTGAAAGTATGCACTACTTGCATGTCAGAAATGGTGTAGTAATACATATGCTCAAAATACCCCACAGTCACAACTGCAGAATATCTGAAATATATCACGGGTGTATCCCACTGATATGTACCATTCCCTGAGGCTGATAAAAGATGCACCTGAGAGTATCTCAGGCCTGCAAGTGTCACAAACTCACAGGCATATCATTCTGTCTGCTGTCACACACTCTGTGAATAGCTGTAGAATCTCTTCCACAAGCACACCCACATGTAGGTGTACAAACAACAAATATCAAAGGATGTAGCCAACTAATAAAATAAGGACAGTATAGCAGTTTACAAGCGCTGCATGTGCCTGCTATCCATAACTGTTAGTACAAAGTACAAGGCCCCACTACTGCTCAGCAGCAAAATAAAATACCCTTGTAGGTGTCAAGCCCCATACCTTGGCCAGACCAGACTGCATGCAGTACCACCAAACCACACCAAACATATAAGGAATTGCTGCTGAAAGAAATATAGCAAGCATTACAAGGGTTGAATGTAAATGGAAAATAGGAAAGCCATAGCAACACATTCCAATAAAGACACCTAGCAGGCATTCAAGAAGTGACTGTAAAGGCCAAATAGTGAAGCCATAGCAACAAATTGCAAGAGCCACTGCTGTATACCAGTTAATCCACAAGTCCCACAGGAAAGCATATACTCCCATTTAAACAGTATTAGTATTATTAGGTGTCAGTTAACATACACACTGAGAAGAATGAACTGGAGGAAGCAATAATCAGGTTTCAGTGCAACATGCATTTCAGTGCCTACAACACAGCCTGAAATATGAGAGACATACCAACCTTTACACTCACAGAACAGTGTCCGCAGCATACCAGCATGGTCCCCACCTTGAAAATCTGAAAGAGCTATGCCTACTTAACCTAAACTTTTTTGTAGCACTGTCCTGAAATCACAGTGAGAACTGCAATTACCACACAGCAGGCTGCATGCAATTAGTAAATGCTGGCTAACAATTGGTGCAGAGGCCATCACACGCACATGTGCAGATACCTACAAAAGCAGCCTGTACTCCCAGTCCACACATGCAATACTTTCATTGAACCGGAGGGAGAGACAGAGAGAGAGAGAGAGAGAGAGAGAGACAAAGAGACAAAGAGACAGAGAGAGGCACCAAAAAAAAAAAAAACAATAAATACCAGCAAGCTAACCAGCAGCAGGCCACCAAGCAGCAAGCCATCACAAACAGCAGTGATAAACAAAGGTAATGTAAACTAATAATCTAATAGTCTACATACTGTGAACCCTCCATATGTGTTAGCAGTCGGTATCTATATATATATATATATATATATATGAAGATGTGCATAGGGCAGGGGACATACTGCAACTGTTAGTGAAGGCTGGACATACATATGTATTTGAAGTTTGCTATGTGCACATATCAATGTAGGTTGTAGTGCAACGTACAATGTAGGTTGTACAGTAATGGATGTTTAGCAGTATGTTAGTGTGTGCATTCATATGTGTAAATAAAAAAGTATATATATATATATTATATGTATATGTATGTATATTTATATATGTATATATATATATATATATATATATATATATACACATATATATACAATATGCATATATGTGTACATAGATAGAGAGGGATGTATAAATAGATAGACATATATAGATAGAATATGTATATACATATATATGTAATAGACACATACATATATATATATATATATAGATACATACACATATACAGACAGATATGAATGTCTAGAGATATGTATGTATATGAATATCTCTCTCTCTCTCCCCCCCTCTCTCCCTATATATATATATATATATATATATATATATATATATATATAATATACATATATATATATATATATATATATATATATATACTGAGAGAGGCACATGTGTGCAGATGTATTGCAACAGGTGCCTGGTGACAAAGGCATGGACTGAACACCAGTGTGGATACTGAAATACCATACCCCATTCCAAAACACTTACACCACTAACCACCACGTAGGTGGTTACCTGCCTACTACTGGATGTGACAGGAGGGAACATGGGAAACAAGTGTGCAATAGCCTCCCCTTTGATATTCACAGTGGCACACTAGTCTTGTAATACCTGTACATGGTACGTGTCAGCACAAATGGTGTGTCAGCTGGGGAAATGTAGGTCACTGTACCCCTCTATACCTCACAATGTCCTACACATTATGTACCTCCCATGACAACTACAGAAAGGGAGAAGGACACAGTCATACCTAACAAACAGTGATAATGCCCTCAAACACATTACCTATGCAGAGTGACTGACAAAACCACAGATAGAGTGCCTTTCATACTACCTACACAGAGGTTACCACTGCTGGATATACATAGTTAAGTCACACCCATAACAGTTGTCCAACAACCATGGTAACACCTCCCAATATCCCCAGCCTAAATGACCTATGTCTGTCATCCTTGGCACCGCAGTAAAGAGCACACGGTGGAGGTACAGGTTCCTACCCACAAATAAGCCATACCTTGGAGTAAACCACCCAGCATTAAGAAGCAAGGCTCCCCATTAGTAGATGTCAGACATACCCCTGTTGAATGTTATGCAGATAAGTAATATGCCATATGAGTCACCCTGTGTAACTGTTTGACAGGAGCAAGTACAATCACATTACATGTGTCCCAAGGGGCAGGGTAGCATAACAGTATGCTGCTGTAGGCCCAGGGCCAATAGCATACTACCTACCTATGACACAATCACACACACATGTACTCATTGCAATACCAATTATGTGAGGTGGAATGAGTGTGCCACTGACTGTGTGCAAGGTCTGTAATGGTGTGATTGCTCAGCATGACTTTGTGTCTGTCATGGTAGTGTGTGTCCTTGGTGTGAGGCCAGAGAAAGACGTGTCAGGTATTGGAATACAAACATACTACATTGCCATATGTTGTGCTGTGGTTCTCTGTATGTGACTGCGGTGTAGGTAGGGGTATGGCCACAAAGACTAGGGTGCATTACCATTGAAATTTTTACTGTGCATTGCATGCATTGCATGGGTTGACAATGTTCCCCATCCATTACCTTGATACAAACCCCCTGGACTACATGATGAGAGACATAGAGGAGCTCTCTGAGCATGTTGCCCAGGCTGGTATGACCCTGACCTTGAGTAGCATCTTACCCTCACCAAGAATGATGCCACAATATGAAGATAAGATGATCAATTTCAACAATTGGCTTAAGTTTCTGTGTCATTCAAAGGGGATCCAATGCCTGTCAGTGTGGGATTACATGCTAGACAAGCCACAATGCTTTGCTAGGGATGGCTTGCACCTGTCACCCATGGGCCATTGTATATTGGCAAAGGCTCTTGCTACACACATAGTGCCTTTTTATGCAAGGCTCAAATTACATAGCCACCTCCACAGGTATCACACGGGATAGGACACTAATAGTAATGCTACTCAACGCCAGCAGTGTAAACCTCAAGATGCATGCACTGGAAACTGTCCTTAGCATGGAGAACATCAATATCTGTGCAGTAACAGAATCCTGGTTTAAGGCTCCCGAGAGCACCCCAGCACTGCCAGGTTATACCTCATACCATGCTTGTCGGCCCCAAAACTTGCACCGAACCAGAACAGAAGGGGGAGTATCAATATTCGTCAAAGATACACACACCTCCAGGTTGGTGGCACAGCACGAAGCATCAGAGACTATCCATGTGCAACTAACAGTGGGTAAAACTGACTTCCAGTTTATAGCCTGGCACACACCACCTTCCCAAACCCAGGAACCCCACTTGGCCTTCCTGAGAACACTGGAAATATGAAGGTCTCTCCAAACACCATTATATTGGTGAACTTCAACTACCCAAACATAGACTGGGAGCATTACTCTAGCTCCAACACCCTAGCTCAAAGGTTCCTAGCATTTATACACTCAAATGCTATGGAACAACTTGTTACCACTCCCACAAGAGGGGGAAACATACAGGACCTGTTCATCACCAACATGGAGACTCTATGCTCCAGACCAGAAGTGTACCCCTCACTGGTAAGACCAGACCATAAACTAATCTCACTGGATATTCACATCCCAACCCCACCCCCTGCCCACAAAACCACAGTGTAAAACTTCTCTACAGCAAATTCCACACCCCTCAAAACCGAGGTGGAATCCTTCAAAGCCCCCGGGCCTGTGGAAAATATGGCCCAGACCACAGAATCCTTTATAAACGCATTCTATGAACACCTTCAGGAATGCATGGATCATGCAATCCCAAATAAAAACAAGACCCAATCCTACAAAGGCAGATGTCCTGTCTGGTGGACCCCAGCCATAAACAAACTATACAATAGAAGGAGGAAGCTACTACATGATAGAGCAAAATCCCAAAAAGGGGAGGCATCTCTGTTCAGTGTTAGCAAAATACTACGGGCACTCATAAAATCATCTAAGGCTAGCTTCGAGAGAAGAAATGCACAGGACACTAAGGATAATCACAAGGCTTTCTTTAGTTATGTTAGGAACCTGGGTGGGAATTCCCAGATATGCTCTGTGTTTAAACCTTCTTAAATGCAACATTTTATTTTTCTGATTTTTATACAATAATGATTATTTGCAGACAGCTGAAATTCAAATTATAAATTACAACTTCATAATTTTTTTTTCCTGTGGGATGCTATTTCAAAACCAGTCATTAAAAATCCAGTTGCAAACTCCATAAATGAGTATCAGGCAATGCAGGTAAGAAAAATAAAAACTTTTTTTTTTTTTTTGTTTTTTGCAGAGGGATCTTCAGACATATAACTGAGCCCTTTAAACAAATTCCTGCTTTCAGTGTTTGAAAAGGCTGTAATAGTGGTACTGGATATGCACAAGGGTAGTGTGACAGTGGTGAGGTCTGCGGTGGGAGTGACGGATGAGTTTAAGGTGGAGGTGGGGATACATCAAGGATCAGCTCTGAGCCCTTTCTTATTTGCAATGGTGATGGACAGGTTGACAGACGAGATCAGACAGGAGTCCCCGTGGACTATGAATTTTGCAGATGACATTGTGATCTGTAATGAGAGTAGGGAACAGGTGGAGGAGATCCTGGAGAGATGGAGATATGCTCTAGAGAGAAGAGGAATGAAGGTCAGCAGGACTAAGACAGAATATATGTGTGTCAATGAGAGGGAGGATAGAGGAATGGTGAGGATGCAAGGAGTAGAGGTGGCAAAGGTGGATGAGTTTAAATACTTGGGATCAATAGTTCAGAGTAACAGTGAGTGTGGAAGAGAGGTGAAGAAGAGAGTACAGGCAGGATGGAGTGGATGTCCAGTGTCAGGAGTGATTTGTGACAGACGAGTACCAGTAAGAGTGAAAGGGAAGGTCTACAAGAGGGTAATGAGACCAGCTATGTTATATGGGTTGGAGACAATGGCATTGACAAAAAGGCAGGAGTTAGAGCTGGATGTGGCAGAATTAAAGATGTTAAGATTTGCACTGGGTGTGACGAGGATGGACAGGATTAAGAATATGTATATTAGAGGGTCAGTGCAGGTTGGAAGGTTTGGAGACAAAGCCAGAGAGGCAAGATTACGTTGGTTTGGACATGTGCTGAGGAGGGATGCAGAGTATAATGGGAAAAAGATTCTAAGGATGAAGCTGCCAGGTAACAGGAAAAGAGGAAGGCCTAAGATAAGGTTTATGGATGTGGTGAGAGAGGACATGCAGGTGGTTGTTGTGACAGAGCAAGATGCAGAGGACAGGAAGAAATGGAAACAGATGATCCGCTGTGGCGACCCCTAATGGGAACAGCTGAAAGAAGATGATGAGTGTTTGAAAAGGTTACCCATTTCTCAGTGGTGAACCTTACAGTAATGCCCCTAAGATTCAGTCAAATCCTCACCACATGCTCCAGTTTACCCATATAGATTAGTCAGTTAGCACAATGGTAATAAAAGTGCTTCAGAGACAGGCATAGCCACACTGAGACAGACTTCCTTATCAGCTCTTTACCATGTCTCTGAATTGAGCACTAGTGCTGTCACACCTGACCTCACTACTGACCCATGTATAGTATTAGAAAATGTACCCTTACACACACACACACACACACACACACACACACACACACACACACACACACACACACACAATACCCTAGGCATCCCACACATATATCGCCATCCACTCATCAACAAAAAAAGCCCCCACGCACACTCAATCATGTTCATGGAAAACGCTAACCTGTACACTTGCACACACTCACTAACACATGTTCATTTGCATTCCCAGGCACACAAATACACACACACCTGCACACACATCCAGACTCTTGATTCTCTACCTAAGTGCCTCCCAGTGTGACCGCCCATGGAAACACACACACACACACATAAATGTACTGAATCCTTCACAGTGCCACATCTTTACGAATTTACATACGAATAAATACGTGACCTCTGTGATTTGAGAGGAAACTCAACTGTGCAAATAAGGAGCTGGACATTTCTGAGAGACAGCACATGGCTAGTTAGCATTAGCCACTCCCCTCTGGACTGCAGCATTAATATGATCCTTCTCCAGCAATACCACTGTCCATGTTGAGGCCTCTTTGAATCCCAGAGCTTATCTAGCCTATAAATTCCAGGCTGCAAATACATTTGTCCATACAAACCTGAGATTTGTTTTCTTGGAAGTCTGGTGTTCTTAAGCTTTTGATTCATTCATAGGCACACACACACACACACACACACACACACACACACACACACACACACACACACACACACACACACACACGATGAATAGATATGGAATAAATCACTGTAAATGCCTTTTTAATACAAGTCTCTACATTAGAAATGCAAACCTTATAACTAAAATTTCATGGTTAATTAAAGGCATAACTCTGAAATTCAAATAACCTCAAAGAGTACTCCCATTTTCCAGTGTATTGCCACTGTGAAGTGAAAATAAGTAGGGGATGTGGGAAGCACAGGTCCATACACTGGAGGCTTGCTGGGGCTTGTGACCTCCTACAAAACCAGAAGTTTTGGAGTTTGTGGTTTCACATTTAGACAGTCTACTAGATGTAAAGTGACTTTCCCTTTTGTAGTGACCAACATAAAAGCTGCATAACAAGTAGCCTTTGGTCTAGGCATTACCAAAGTAGGTCCAGTGTGGGTCAGAAAACCTATGCGGTTTAAAACTAACAAATTAAATAAATAAATGTGTAAAAAGAAAGTCCTAGTAACAATACACTGAATGAGTACAGATGGTGCAAATGATATATCCTGCTTATACAAAGTGTTACTGCTGTAGCATACAAATTATCCTGACCCAAAGCGCATCGACCTGCTTGCAAACAAAGCATGATCCTGATGATTTCTGTTAATCTATGCACATTGCTTTTGTTCAACTGTTTACTGTCTGCTGTCAGAATGATTACATTTTGGGGGGCTAGACAAGAATATAACACTTGTTTTTATGCCCTGTTTAATAGCTTGGGAGGATACTTCTATTTTATTTTTCTTGCTAATGTAAACACTTTATTAACACAGTGGTACAAAACAAATGACTGTGTAAAGTTGTAGTTTACAGAAAAATAATATGACATTTTAAGACAAAACAAAGGAAAAATATATATACAGTATATAGCTAAATAGATAGATAGCTATAGATGGATACAGATATATGTGCTTCATAAGCTCATACAAATCAGAAATTAGGATCATAACCCTACCCTACCACTGACCATTACCACCTGTGACCTGCCTGGCATTATATAATCCTTTATTGCAACCTTTACATACAAGTTGCAAATTATCACCCCAAGCAATGTGCCAATACTTTAAAACTGTGCAGTGACCCAGCAAACAACCTTTTCCTCCCTGATTGTCATTGATACCCTCATCCATACCCATCACCCAAACAACCTTTCATAAGGTTGAAAAATGGTTTATGCAGCACTGCCTCCTCCTGAATCCCAAAAAAACAAAGCTTCTTCTCTTTACCCCTACTAACAAATCTCCTACACCTCTCTTTACTATCACCTCAGATAATTCTACCTGCATTAACCCTGACAATACCACTCGACTATTAGGTGTAACCATTGACAACCACTTGAACTTTGATGACCAAATTAATAGTACTATTAAAGCTGTTAATAAAAAAATTGGGACACTCTACAGAATTAAACCCTTCCTTACCCCAGCAGCTAGGAAAACCATTGCACAGACCCACCTGCTCTCCACCCTTTTTTATGCATCAGCTATATATACCACACTATCTAAAAATAACATCAACAAACTCTCAACCTGTTATAACAGTATAGCTAGATTCATTAATGCAACTCCCCATAGAACTCACCACTGCTATAACCTGAAACAACTAAATTGGCTAGAACTAAATAACCACCTACTTTACCAACAACTACTTATCATTCATAAAACTCTTCATTTCCCTGAAAATACTCCAAGCCTGGCTAGACTTATTTCTCCATATAAGAACCTAAACACTCTTCGGTCCGCCAACAAGTTTCTAGTATCCAAAACTAAATCATATAATAAAGCTGGGGATGCACTATTTTCAAATTCCATAGGGAAACACTGGAATCTAATCCCTCAAGATATAGCTACTCTACAGTCCACCTCTCTGTTCAAAAGACAAATCAAAGCACACCTTACTTCTCATTGGCTATGTCCCTGTACCAATCCTGATTGAAAATATGTCTTAAAACGCCTTATTATTCTTCCTTCCTGTCCCCTTACTGGCCATACCTGAAGCTTCTGGAGTCGAGAGTTGAATCCTAAGGGATGCCTATATTTCTTATTAACCTTAGTATGTAGTTCTTATATTTGTTGTATAACTTGACTTAATATTTTTCTCAATGTTATAGATTTCCTCTCTTGTACCTTGTATAAAACTATTAAGAAAATTGTTATAAATCACTGTAATTTTATCTATACTGGAGCTTTTCTCCCCGGGCCTCTACTGTAAACGGATATATGTCCAGCTAGACTAGCCCGGTCAACAAATGTAAAATAAATAAAATAAATAAAATATGATTAAGAAAACAACATAATGCTAAAGGAAATCATAAACAAAAGTCAATCAAACAACATACTAATCACTAGCATGCCAATGTCTCTCCCAGCACTATGCAACATTCCACTTGGCACATTATAATACATTAAATAATACAATATGAAAGACAACTATTCATAAACACACCTTTCCACTTTACTATCTGAGATAAAACTATCATGCTGAAACATCAGTAGTTGTGCCATTCATTATGAACAAACTTCCAATACTTGAAAATCATGGCCAAAACAGCTGAGATTATCATTCTGATTCAGTGCATCTAATAGATGGATCCTTGTGGCCCATTTAAATTTTTTTGCTAAATGAAACCACAGGAAAGCAATTATTTTGTACTCCACAGCTCCAACATCTCTAACTAATTCTACCCCCTGTTTTTCAAAACTGTCAGGTGAAAGTTACAGTGTATGCAGCAATTTCATATAAGTAAATTTTAGCTGGGGATGCACAATGGTGTTGGCACATATTTTAAGGATCTGGTTCCATTTCTGCTGTGATATCCCACAATGCAACATTTCCCCACTTTTCATGTGCCAGTGGTAGCAGGTCCCTGTTGGAATAAATGATTAGTTGGTACAGAGAGTTCAATTTTAAACCTAGGACTAACTTATTATAATGCTTTAGGCTTTATTATTGGCAAGTTGATAAACAATCATTTGTATCACATTTAACATTCCTATATATAAAACTTCTCATTTGCAAATCTTGCCACCACCTAATATTGCCATGGGAACTGGGTATTTGTTGTATTTCCTGTAGGGTACTTAAAAGATTTGGAAAAAATCCTAGATATCAAGAAAAATATGCCCTGATCTATCCCTGCTTCCCATTGTATTGAGAAGCCATGTATTGACAGCCTTTCATTTGACCACATCTGAGTGCATAGCTGTAATGTCCCCTGTTTATCCTTTTTTGCTCCCTACTTTAATATCCAGTCTTTTTACACTGAATAAACAGGCCTCCAGGGTCCCACACCTTGTTGGATAGATCAATATGACCTCCTTGGTGATGCAGCTGAAGTGGCATCTCTGGATCAAACTGGAGCAGTTTGTTTCAAATTCTCCTCCTAACATTTTGTTGGGTCACAATGGATTTCACATAGGCTTCTACATTTCAGAAACTCATACTACCCAATGCAATTGTTCTACAAATTTTATTTCTTGATATCTCACTTCTTTGACGCTGCCAAATCTCCAAGCATACCTCTCAAGCTCTGATTTCAAGAAATCTGGACAAAGCCTGACAAAATGGTGGGACAAAGGCCCAAAAATAGGGACAGATTGCTCTTATAAACTGGGGTTGTTTTAACATACATTTTCTGAAGGAGTTGAAGTCTGAAACTGAAATGTATGTCATTTGTAGAGCCTTTAATCTGCAGATCATCACAGTGATTTGCCAGAAAACCACAAATTTTATGAGGACTAAACTAAATATATGAGGCAAAAATCTGGACATTCTGTGAAAATCTGGCAGTTAAGAGGTATGTCTCCAAGATTAACTTCTGTATCTTAGTTAATGCATATGTTCTACTCATGTTAGGAAGGTGTCTCATTAAAAATATAATTTTAAGGAGAAAAAATATTTTTACCATTTGATTTTATAAATGGAGCTAAGGTTCAGTTTGTTTGTTTCTATTCACACATTTGAGCATTAATAGATGACACAAATGGCCTGGCATTTGTGTCTATGATTTTGTATTGGTCAGTGGATATAATGATCCTCATATGACTGTTTGGGAAATAATATCCAGGGGGATAGTCCACCCATGCCTAAAGCATTATTTTGAATTGTTTGATAAGTTGGAGAATATTTTGTTTGGAAACATTATACACCCAGACCAGTGACCAACTTAATCAAGACAATTAACAATCTGGGAAGAGCAGTACGAACTTCTTCTAGCCATATCATGCAGTTATCCACAAACCATGTAGATAATATATGCTTGTGTCTGGATAACTGAATACCAAACTTTAAATACAGAATGCAGTTTACAATCAAAGGGATATGTCAGAAGAAAAAAAAAAGATAGGAGGAAAGTGGGGCATGCCTGATGTGTACCTCTACACACCTTTGTAGACAGCTTGAGATAGCCATTCATGTCAGTCCTACCTATTGATTGAGCATACAGTAATTTACAAATACATATGAATGTCACTGTAAAGCCATATTCTTCCAACACCTCTCACAAACATCCACTCAGCAGAAATGCTTTCCAGAAGTGAATACAAACTATTACAGTGGAACCCTCCCTCAGCCACACTAATGCTCATACACACATCCACAGCCTAATCAGTTCTGGTCCCCTTTCCCTTCCTTTTGTGAAGCCTTGGTGACGGGCAGGGATGAAGATGATCATCAAAAAGAGTCTAGACAATTAGAATCTACAAAGATTTTAATTTCCATATTAAGTAGACAAAACGGTCTATAAATATTTATAGACATTTTATCTTTGTAAGTCTTAGGGAACATCACTATCCTGGCTTCAAGTGCCGATGCCAAGAAACTTTCCCCTATCAACATTTGTCTAAAAAGATGCTACAGTGGTTCTAGCAGGTACTGCATGCCTTCAAGATATCTGATGGTAAACTGTCTAATCCCACAGTTTTCCTGGATGGCATAAACTGCATAGATTAAAGTATATCTTTCATAATTATTGCCACTGTTAAGTTCTGTGTTGTATTCACAGGGACCTTGGGAAGCCAAGAAATCTAATATAATACCTAAACTCTGTGGTCATGGTGGTGCTGTGTGATCTGGTGAACTGTACCAACTATTTTTGGAACAGTAAGTTTATCCCTGCTCCACCTGTAATAAGCTCATCTGCTTCTGTATGCAAGCATCCTATGAGCATATCTCTATCTTTCACTCATGACATTTCTTTCTGGGATTTCATTCCATTTCCCCAATAGAAATGCCTGCACTGCTCCAATTTTCAGTGTATTAGATTAAATTCTACCGCCTTGCATTGTTTTCGAAGTGTCATTAACTTCCCATGTATAGTCCTGCCCTTACAATGACTTCCCTTGTCCCCTTTAACTCTTAATTTCCTGATCTACACTGTCCACATATTTCTGCTCTATATACCTATCCACTTTTTCCAAATGAATACAGAAATGTAGTAGCCTGTTGTATAAGAGTTATGTATTCTGTCCCATTTTATTGATTACGTTTCTTCATAGCTGGACATGAAACAGCAAAGTGAATAGCAAAGACAGAGCATAAATTTGCATTAATTAGATAAAGAGGATGATATTAGCTTATTATATGATTATTAGTGGACATGGTTTTAATAATCATGCAAAAATTAATCAGAGTTTTGCATGTAAAATATATGAGAAGAATATATTTCGTATAATGCTATGATTCCTGCTGTGACCTTTTCAACTCAATGCCTGTGCATCAAAAGAGTATGCTTAAAAATGGAAGTAGTCATGCTTCTCGGGGATATGGTTTAGACATTGTCTAAAAAAATTAGGAAAGCTGGTGTGTAAAAATAAATTGAAAAATAAAATAACAATGTCCTTTGCAAATGTTGCAAACAATTCAGGAACCTAAATACTATTTTTGATCAGTGTCTTAAGATTTCCAAAAAATCTAATTTCAGCAGTTGTAATTTTCCAGAAATTGTCTATAAAAACCATGACACATTCGTAGTTAAATGACACTCCTTATTTACTTTTTGACCCGTCTACTTGCTATCAGGACTGAATGATGACGAGGATGTTGATAACCAAAGCCTGAATTTATTAACTGATTGATTAATGCATCAAGGATTCAAGTTGCTAGATTGATCCTAATTTGAATTGATTGAGTGATTGATTGCTTAATACAGAGACTGCCTTGGTTAAGCAGCTGTGACAGTATGTAGTTGAATGAAGGTCCCCTCATATAGTTTGCAAGGCGATTAAGCTGATGACTTTTGTAAGTAACTGATTTTATATTTTGTTAAAGTTGTTACTGATAAAACCGCTTTTAGATGCAGCTTGGTGTGTTGCCTCTTTCTTCCATAAGGCTCTCTATTTGACCTTACCAGCCATCCAGTAAAACAGTTCACTGTACCTACCCAGGCATGTCCAAATGGCAGTTTCAGGTGTACTCTCCAGTCCAACTGGTGAATCTGGGCATTTTGAGGCAATGTTACAACTGCCTCATGTACACAGACATCCCCCTCCTCCTACAACCAAACACTAATACATGCGAGAGATGCAATTATACAGCCAAACTGGAGGCTACGCTCTCTCAACCCAAGACTGGATCAAACAATCGAGGAGAAGGGAAATACTTGCATCACACCACCAGTCTCACATAAACCCATTAAAGCAGCACTGGAAAAAAAAACACATAAATACATGAAAACATACTTGGAGGCTCTAAATAAAAATCTGCAAAACCAATAGAGACCTCCAAAGCAAACATCCAAGCATCCTCCACCCCCTACACAAACCATGAAACACATACTTCACAAAACTAGTGTGACATGCAATCACAGCCCTTAAGGCAAAATAACATACCCAACATACTAGTAATAGGTGACTCTATAGTCAGGAACACTGACGTCCCACTCACTAGGCTGAATAAGGAGAAGGTTACTGTTAGCTGCCTGTCGGGTGCCAGGATCCGCCACATAACACAAGCACTCAGGTCACTCCAGAACAAGTACAAATATGACTCTGTCATTGTCCATGTTGGTGTGAATGACCTGAGCCGTACCTCTCTAGCATACATGAAAAGAGACATGGAAGAGCTCTCTGATCATGTAGCCCAGGCCAGTATGACCCTGACCCTGAGTAGCATCCTGCCCTCACCAAGAATGATACCACGGTATAAAGAAAAAATTATCAATTTCAACAACTGGCTAAGTTTCTGGTGTCATTCAAAGGGGATCCAGTGTCTGTCTGCCTGGGATGACATGCTCGACAAGCCACGCTGCTTCACTAGAGACGGCTTGCACCTGTCACCCTTAGGCTTTCGAATACAGGCCAAGGCTCTTGCCACCCCCATTGTGCCTTTTTTAGGCAAGGCTCAAAAGACAAACATACACCATAAATAGCACAAGTAATAAAAAACTGAGGGTAGTGCTACTCAATGCCAGAAGTCTGAACCTCAAAATGCATGCACTCGAGGCACTCCTCAGTATGGAGAAAATTGATATATGTGCAGTAACAGAAACCTGGTTTAAGGCTCCAGAGAGCATCCCAGCACTATCAGGCTACAACTCATACCATACATTTCGGCCACAGAACCCAAACCGAAATACAAAAGGCGGGGGCATATCCATATTCATCAAGGATACCCACACCTCCAGGTTAGTGGCACAGCATGATGCTTCAGAGATCATCCACGTGCAACTAACAATGGGAAAAACTACAATTCAAATTGTAGCTTGCTACAGATCACCCATCATGTCCCAGGACCCCCATTCCATATTCCTGGAAACACTGGGAAACGTAAAGGTCCTACCAAACACCCTAATATTGGGTGATTTCAATTATCCAAACATTAACTGGGAGAACTACTCAAGTACTAACTCCCTTGCCCAACATTTCCTAGAATTTATAAACTCAAATGCCCTGGTTCAACTGGTCAACACTCCCACCAGAGGTGACATATTGGACCTGATCATCACCAACATGGGTGACCGGTGTTAGGTCAACCCCTCGCTGGTTAGATCTGACCATAAACAAATCACTTTGGATATCCACATTCCACCCCCACCCTCGGACAAGAAAACCACAGTGAAAAACTTTACAAAAGCAAACTTCACGTTACTTAAGACTGAGGTGGAAAGTTTCAAAGCCCACATGCTGAAGGATAATGCTGTCCAAGCTGCAAAAATCTTTACTAATGCATTCTACGGGCACCTACAAGAATGCATGAATCATGCCATCCAAAGCAAAACCAAGACTTACTCCTCCAAGAAAAGGAAACCAGTCTGGTGGACTCCTGCCATAAACAAGCTATACAATAGAAGGAGGAAACTAGTACAGAAAAGAGTAAAATCCCAAGAAGGGAAGACATCCCTGATCAGTATCAGCATGAAACTATGATTTATTTATTTATTTATTATATTTTATTTTTTTATTTTACATTTGTTGACCGGGCTAGTCTAGCTGGATACATGTCCTTTTTCAGTAGAGGCCCGGGGAGAAAAGCTCCTATGATCCCTCATAAAATCATCCATGACGAGCTTTGAAAGAAAAATTGCAAAGGACTCCAAGGCATTCTTTAGCTATGTCAAGAATCTAAGTGGCAATGCTCAGATCTGCTTGGAGTTAGTGCAGAATGGCACAAAATACACTGAACCAACCAATATCGCAAACATCCTGGCAGACAGGTTCAGCGCAAACATCACCCCCCTCTCACCCCCAAGAGGGCCCATAACCATACCAGAAGAATGTAGAGTCCCTGAAATCACAGACATTCAGGTTAAAATAGCCCTCTCCAAAGATAAAAACACAGCATCAATGGGACCAGATGGTGTCCCAGGCTGCATCCTACAGGAGCTCAAAGATGAACTAACCCCTCACCTAAACACACTGTTCAAACTCAGCCTCTCCACAGGCTACGTACCCATAGAGTGGCACACAGCAGCGGTTATTCTGCTCCACAAAGGTGGAGCCACAACAGACCCTGGGAACTATCGCCCTATAAGCCTGACTAGCTTGGTCTGCAAGGCTATGGAGCACATCATCATGGAGCTCATTAACAGAGACATTGAGAACCTCCAAACACTGGACCCTACCCAGTTCAGCTTTGTTAAGAACAGATCATGCCTCCTGAACCTGGTGGACTTCTTTGAGACAGTTACCAAGGCTATAGATGAGGGAAAGGTGGTACACACAGCCTACCTAGACCTCGCAAAGGCCTTTGACACCATTCCCCATTCTGGTATTATAGACAAGCTCACCAGCCTGAACATAAACCCCTACATCACAAGATGGGTTGCCAACTGGCTCACGGACAGAACCCACACGATGAGAGTTGCAGGAGCTAGGTCCGACTCTAAATCGGTTACAAGTGGAGTTCCCCAGGACTCAGTCCTAGGACCCCTCCTGTTCGGCATATACTTCTCAGAGGTACAGGCAAGCACAGGAGGACTATGGCTGACCAAGTTCGCAGGCGACACTAGGGGCTATATTTGACTCTCCAGCTGACACAGACATCCTCCAAAAGGGTCTCACTGAGACGGAAACCTGGTGTCAAAATCATGGCCTCAAGCTAAATGCCAAAAAGTGCATAGTCATCCCCTTTGGAAAAAACAAAGTACCCACAAACTACCACATAGGTGGTAGTCCCCTAAATACGGAAGATCTGGGGACCCAAGTAGATAGTAATCTCAACTTTGATAATCACATTGCCAAAGTGGTTAGAAAATCCTTCTACGTGGCCCACCTAATCACAAAAGGGTTCGCATCCAGATCAAAAGAGGTCATTGTACCCCTCTACTCATTACTCATCCGATCCATCATAGAATACAACGCCCCATTTGGGATGTACCTTACAAGACACCTGCAACAGCTGAAAAGATCACAGAAGTACCTCACCAAGAGGATCACTGGCCTCAAACAGATGCCCTATGCAGCTTGACTGAAGAAATTACAGCTATACTCGATTGCATACCGCCTATTCAGAGGTGATCTCTGCCTGACATACAAGGCCATGTCCAACCCAGAATTGATGGACATGCTCCACCTAAATAAAACCTTATCCCCGCGAGCCACATGCTCTAGGGATCTAAACCTCACCACAATAAATAGGACATGCTGGAGGGATAGATTCCTGTCCCAGAGGCTTCCCATGCTTTGGAACAAGATCCCAATCTACATTAGGCAGAGCTCCTCGCTAGCACTCTTCAAAAGAAATCTTGACGAGTGGATGGGAAACAAAAAGTTTACCTCGGGGATCACTTCAGTGGCTCTGCTGGACAGAGGCACAGGGAACTAATCTAAGGGGGTGGCGAAAGCCAACACATTCTGGCTAGGCTTATAAATACCTTCAGGCAGATAGCCTAGTACCTACCTATGAACCTATGTATCAAGGTTTACCACTTAACCTTATTACCAAATAAGAACCCAAAACCCCTGTTTTTAGACTCTGGCCATACTTGCAATACACCTCTCCTATGACATATTCATACCAGAACTGCTTTATCTAATTCTTCTGGGTCTTCATCCTGCCTTCATCGTTCATCCAAAAAACATCAAATCTCCATAAGCAGGGGACTATGATGTGAGCATCTGCCATCATGCTTAGAAAGATTGATAGTCAGATAAGGTTGAAAACAATACACTAGCTTGAAGAATTCTGGAATTGTTATGTTGAGATAATACTAACAAATCCAGCCTGCTGGTGATACCAGGTTGATCAGACATATATGTGTAGTCTTTGTCCTCCGGGTTCAGCAGCCCCCAAGTGTCTTACTAACCCCCATTCCAGACACAGTGACTTTAGGTGCATGGTTTGTTTGGGTGTCGTATTGCTTCCTTTGGTATTCTGCCTATCCATGGGTCCATCACAGAGTTTATATCCCCTACCACAACTTTAAGATCTATATGAGTATACCTGCTGCACAACTGAGCCATAAGTTTGAATGAGGGATGCTCTTTATCATTGCTTGGGCTATAACAGTTTATCATACATAGTTTATGATTTCCCCAGTACATTTTTAATAAAATCCATCTGCCATTTTTATTACTAGTTGTTACACTCTTAGGTGGGACACTGAGGGAGCACCTCTTAAACTGTGAAATACATTGTGCTTACAATGGCACCTAAGGCTTGGCATAACTTTGTCCTGAGCGTGCTTATGCATACTATCCCATTTATGTGTCTCTTTATGAACTGGAAACAGAGAAAAAGGCATCAGAACTTTAGCTAGACTTATGGAGGGGTAGCAGGAATCAAGTGACTATGTGTAATCTTTGAGAGAAATGGAAATATATACGTAGAATACAGACCAATTTTAATTGACTTTGTGAAGTGTTTTTGGGTGTCATTGATGTCCACTTAAATAAGAAGCAGAGAAGAGTGTAGCCAACTTATAAGGAATCCCATCCATTCTGCAATGTCTAATGCCTTCGGCACCATATTAAATTGTTAACAGAACATGGACCAATGTTTCTGATGTGATCTCAGACAAAATGTATCTGCAAAATTTTCTGGCTGTCACCAGATAAACTGCAGTGATACCCGTTATCTTGTGTCCTGAGCTGTTACATGAGCACCAGGTTCATACACAGATGGAAAGGATAACTGGAAATTGCATGTCAAATTCTCATGTGCATGTAGTACAGACCTGTAAAATGAAAACATTCTGTAAATATAAAAAAAGTTATATTCATCTAAGTTCTGACAAAGATAAGCACTTTTCTTTTCTAGAAACATTTAACAATTCATCTTGGAACATTCTCATTCTGCACACATACCATGAAGACCCTGCCAGGCTTACTTAATTATTAGAAGCACAGCTGTCAGTGATGGGCTTAGGGCCGAGTCCAAGCAGTAAGCTAATAGAAATGTCAAGATGAGAAATGCAGTCTGTCCTTTTAATACTCTTAATGCATAATCTCATTGTCTATCAATAACAGTTCTAGATAATCACAAGACTGCTATTACTTTTGTAAAGACATTAAATAATATCCATCAATTGTGCTATTCCATCTGGCAATATAAAACAGGAAGATTAATTCATAAACAAGGCTTTCAGATCACATTGTAGAGTTTTAGCAGAAAAGGGTTAGTGTTTTTGGCAGGTATGACATGCATCATGTTTATCTGAAGGCTACAATCTCAGAAATCATCAATAATCACCTTAAGGTACATTACATCTGCACCTGCTATGTTACTGAATATGGCTGTAGGAATATAGGCATATAAAACTTCAGAGATAAACTATAATTAATTCAGCTAGCTTATTATTAACAATTAGAACACTTAAAATATGACCTTTGGGCCACACTGTATTAACATTGCATTTCCTCTTCCAACTAATAATTACTGATACAATCTGAAGAACGTATCAGTAGTCCTTCAAATAATTTTTTCTACACTTACCTTCCTTTATTAATGCCATTGTCAGAATACATACTAACTCTGAAAAGTAACTCTGATATTATATTAGAAAACATTACAGTTTCTAATTAATTTCATTTTTTTTATAATTTATAGATGTGCTCAGATTTACAACTGTCTGGTTTGTAAAATTGATTAAAGTCAGGTAAGTTGCCTGCTACTCAGTTATATAATTTATTTATTTTTGTTTACTGGTATAGTCTACTGGACTGAAGATAGCCCATTTTCAGTTGAGGCCCAGGGAGAAAAGCGTCACAATTAACAACATTCAGTAGAGTGCACAGTTACTTACAGATAGGTAAACACATCAATATTATAAACATCTTATAATACTGTTAAGTATAATTACTACTATGGAGCCATGTTCCGCATTTACAAGAACATGCAATAGAAAGCATAGTTAACATATATTTCATTCTTTATAATTTATAGATGTGCTCAGATTTACAGACAACTGTCTGGTTTGTAAAGATTGACTAATGCACAAGGATATGCGTTATCTTATATAAGGAGTGTAGCAAAGGTATATCAAAGAGCTGTTAACTTTTATATGCAAGTTTGAGTCCAAGTTCCATTTTAAGATGTCACACCACTAAAGTAGAAAGGAATGTACTCTATTAGCTAGAAAATCTGTCTAAGATATTTCTACTAGGCACAGCTTGCTGCCGAGCAGATATACTATGTAAGTGCCCCTACATTTCTTAAATACAAGTGCAAAAGGGCTGACGGTAGTTCTCAAGAGCATCTATGCAATTAAAGTTATAATTTATGCCTAGATGATTTTGTTACAGTGCAAGTTTATTGAGCACTTATGCAATTCTCTTGGTATTTGGTGATATGCAGGAAGACTCGGTAGGTACCTATTTTAACAAATCACATGCAGTGGTGCAGCGGTAGCATTGTTGCCTCACAACAAGAGGTTCTCCCGTTCGATTCTCGGCTTGGGTTGGGAGTGTCTTCTATGTGGAGTCTGCATGTCCTCTCCACAGTCGAGTGGGCATTTGAAAGACATGCGTTGAATGGGCGTGCCTTCATTGAAGGCTGGGTGTCAGGCTGGCAACTCGACACCATAAAAAAAAACAACTGCTAATCATTAGCGGACCAGAGTTCCGCTGTGGCTACCCCTCTTTTTTTCGGAAAAGCCGAAAGACAAACAACAACAACATGCAGTAGTAAAACATCAGAAGCATGCAGCCAGCACAATAGGTAAGATGGAGAAGTGATCCCTTTTTTCATTGTCTCACTGAAGCTGCTAGAGGTCAGACTAAATAGATGGGGAAACTGGGAAGAGCAGAGCTGAAGTCAGTGACATAGGGGTGACAGGGAAATATAGGTATGACAGTGTATTAAGAAAGAAAAATGGATGAGAGAAAACACAAGGATTAGAATCAGGTTACAAATCCCAGGGCTGTGAATTTGGGATTTATAGAATGGTAGAAGGAAGGACTAAAACAGAGAGGAGGTATATATATAAAGTGTCTACCTATTGGCAAACAAGTAGTGAAAAGATGCCAGTTACACGTATATACTTTTGCAATAAAGGCCGTAGGCATTTGTGCATAATGCATGTCAAATTTGTCAGACTGCGATTTACTGATCCTTACCTCTTCAATTGTGGCTTATCTACAACTACCACATCCTCCTCCAAAATATAGTGACAGAAGTTAGGTCTACTGTGGTTCTCCCCATCCTGTGCTGGAGATGTGAGAATGGGGGATGTATTCCTCCCAGAAAATACTTTGTTTATTTCTGTAGCTTGTTTGTTTTTTTTTTTTTGTTTTTTTTTTTTTTTTGGCTTAAGTGCTGTTTCATCAAGAAGTTTTAAACCATAAAAGCCTTGCTATAAACTTCTGTGATAAACTGTAATATATACAAGGCTTTAGCAAATGTAAAAAATAATGATTTGCGTTTGTATGAAGAGGAGGAACATATGCTTACATCTGAGGACAGCTGTGAATGGTCTGTCTGCTGATAGCGGTGAGATCACCTAAAGCAAGCGATTAGTGCACAAGCAGAAATCTTTAAATCTACTCCTTACAACTTCACTTTCTGACTGCACCATATCGCTAGCTCTTTCTCCTGAGCTTAGGATGTTACAGTTTAACCCAACTCATCTGGAATATTTACACAGAATAAATAAAAATCAAGGCAGATTTGAGTAGCACCCTGCTGGAGAGAATCAGTGTAGTTATCACAACACATATCATACTTTGTAGATGCTAAAGCAAAGACTGGGACTCCACATAATATTGTTAGTGGAAAGGAACACTCCTAGGGGATGGGAATACACTGAAAATGAGAGGGAAGAGAAATTTGCAGTCCCTCTCTCTCTGAAAACATTAGAGTTGGCAGTCGAAGATGATTTATTCTGCAATAAACCCAATAAGCACATATTCCAAAGGGGAAAACCTGACAAAATCACAGCCATTGAAGGATTAAAATCATATCAATGACTTACAGTGGTAACGGCCCATTGTCCAAGAGTACAAGTTGTTATCAAGGCTAGGTGCAGGTGCACACCCCCTATTTAAGGGAAATGCTGTTCCTGCCTGCAGAATCTGTCAGCAGACATGTCATCGTCATGATGGAGCCAGCTGGCAGCAACAGGGTTGAAGGTCACAATAAGGGGCTTCCTGGTTGTGCGGCAGCTGTTTAGTCATCCGTACAGGGCCACTATGCCATAGAATTTCTTGTTTTAATAGATTAAAAAAAAAAAAAAAAAAAAAGAAGAGAGAGAGAATCTTCCAGGGTTGTTCCACGAGTCACTATGTGGCTGGAGGGGGGTGGGGGTGGGTTGATTTAAAAAAAATAAATAAATATATATATATACATATTTATATGGGGAAAAAAGCTGATATGCAGTACACAGGTAGCACACAGCAGTATGGAATGGAGATCATGATACAGTGGGGATTCGGAAATTTACTTTACCCCACTGTAGTGAGATCTTGGAGTTGGTATATATAATTTGGGGGAGATGCAGGGGAGATTGCCCCCCTGCAGAACTGTTGTAACAGGCATATATGTTTGTTAGATTTTTTTTTTTTTCAATAATCAGTCTTTATTATTTTCCAATTACATAACTACACACTACTATATATATACAATATTTACATGATTGCTTCCAAAAGTTATACAAACGTTATATATTAAAACAAATTATTATAAGGAAATACAACATGAAAATACCATCAGTTTTTAATATTATTACAATCAATAACTAATCTAAGATTGAGTCTGTCTTATAAGTATATATCCTAAGTAACAGTGGATAAGAACCTCTAGGCCAACACAATATTAAAGATTTGCTCCCATATTTTAATATTATTTATGTTTTTCTTGTGGTCATTGAGTAACAGTTTGTGCGCTAATATATGTCTTATAGCTAATGTTTTAAAATTTTCCCAAGATGTCTGGGTCGAGTTCAACCAGTTTGAAGCTATGTATAGTTTCATTAATAAACAAATATTCATGATTATGATCCTTTTTGATTTGTCTAAATTTTCTGGGGGAATATGTAGGATCATGAATTCCCAAGAGAGTATTGATTGTTGGTAGCCCATTTTCTGTAATTGAAGTTTTAACGAATTCCAAAGTTTAAAAATGCATTTGCAACTCCAAAACATGTGAAGCAGGTCAGCTGTCTGATCTATGCAGTATGGACAGTTAGGCAAGTTCTTTGAATCAAATTTATGAAGAGTAAGACGGGTATAATAGGCATTGTTGAATATCATCAATTGTGTAAATAATAATTTTTGTAGTGATACAGACTTTAATGTTAGTGTAAATGCTTCCAAGATCTTATTATCATCAACTAATGTTAATTTTTCCCTCCAGTAATTCGATAAAAGAATATGTTTGTTATACTTCATCTCTTTTATCAGTTTATAAGAGGAAGTTATATATTAGATTTGTTTTTTTAATTAGAGAATTTGCTGTATGTTCTGCATGATGATGCTGAAATAGTTCCATGTACTTCGTTCAGTGTTTTGTGGTTCGATCATGTCATCCTTCGACGATGTTCTCAGGTTTTGTTGTTTCTGTCTCGATGTTTTGTGATACTATGATTTGGTGTTTTGATGGCCTGAAATAGACCAATATATATATATATATATATATATATATATATATATATATATATATATATATATATACACATATAAATACTAATTAAACTGCCTATGTATATAAATATATAGTGAGTGTGTGTGTGTGTGTGTGTGTGTGTGTGTGTGTGTGTGTGTGTGTGTGTGCGTGTGCGCGTGTGTGCGTGTGTGTGTGTGTGTGCGTGCGCGTGTGTGTGTATGTATGTATGTGTATGGATGTATGTATGTATATATATATATATATATATATATATATGTGTGTGTGTGTGTGTGTGTGTGTGTGTGTGTGTCTGGCATTTCAATGGTCTGAAGTAGACCCATATATATATATATATATATATATATATAGATAGATAAAAACACATGTAGTATTGGCATAGCAGTTATGGTTGGGCAGGTGGTGCTTCCGTTTAAGCTGTTACACTGCACATCTGAAGAGTGAGTGTTAACGTACAATAAAAAAAATATATGAAACAACACATACATAACTATATGCACACAATTAAGTAATAATTTAATATTTTCAACTACAGGGGTAACTTTATATTATGGGCATAGGGAATGCTTAGTTATGGGCACTTTGTAGCAGACTTTTATATTCCAATCATGTAAAAAATGTTATTAGTTAAGTAGCAGCAGGTCAATACTAGAATGGGGGTGGTGCAGTAAGAATTTATGTGGGACATATATTATGATTGTTGGAATCTGTATGTTTTTACTGCACATGGTTTGCTTATTTATTTTGGTGGGGTTTTTAGTGCACCATCTCAGGCAGTAAAGTATGCTCTAGTTCATTAAGGAAAGTGGAGGGTGGGAGTTTGAGTAGTGGAGGCATATACCCTATCGTGTTGTTTCAGCATTTTGTATTGAGATATCAGAAGTAATGAGGTGATTGCTTTGATTAGTACCTACATCTTGCTTTTGTGTGTATTTTGAGTTCTTATGGGGAAAATGTTGGCGCTAACTGTGAGGAATCCAGTCAAATTTTGTTTTATGTTCTTGTGGGGCTAGTCCAGAGGTTAAGTGGTATTATGTAGTTATTTGGGGATGATTTCTTGGGTACCATGATTTAATAATACAGGTGTAATGTTAGGGTTAGCTTTTATTAAGTTTTGAGCATGGCATTTTGGATAACCGATAATATATAATGTTTACTTTAGCATTTGATCCTTAGGTTGTACACATCCTTGGTTTTAGCAGACTGGTTGTGTAGGATATGTCATGGCACTCTGGAACCCCCGCATCAGCTCTAATGGTTTTAGTCACTCTAGAATTGTTAAGGAAGGAGGAGCAGTGTAACATCTTGAGGGCTATGCATTCTAGAACCCCGCAGCAGCACAGTATCCAAGCATCCAATATTTTAATTTAACTGGGACTTCGTATGGTTCTTAGATGTCATATATTATACATACGCACACACATACATATACATATAGCTGCTCCAAACCACCACAGAGATGACTTAAATCAGAAATAATGGAAAAATAAGAAAACCACTGCCTGGGGTAAAGAAAAAGCACTCACTTTAATGTTTCCACACTATTAAAACATAAAATAAAAAATACAAAATTCACTGACTAATTTCCATTTCAGTGTCACATATCATTTGTGAAAAAAACAGTGCTATTTTCTGTAACATCCAAGTTAACTGATAACTCAGTTGTATTCCCTCTCTCTCCCCCTCGACCATTGTTTCTCTCTCTCTTTCTGTGTAATATTCCTTGTTGGCCTCCCCAGTGGAAGCCTTGTTGTTGGCCCTGTTGTTGTCTTTGTTTCAACACGTGTTCTGAGTGCCTCAGGGGTGGTTGTTCTAAAAACTATTCATTTTCTACCGGTCCTACTTCACTGGTATTCACCTCACTGACAGAAGAACTAGTATTTACATTATTGACACTGTCATTAACTGGGGGGTACAGAGTAGGCTATGTGATTTAAACAGTCATTCTGTCTCTTTGAAGTTTGTTTTCTTTCCACTTAATATGTACTGAAATGAACTTGTCCATATCAATAAATATTTTATTGTAGTTATCTATTTCCACTTGGAACAATATGTCACTGGTTATGCTTTGATTTAAAGTTTTTATCTCATGTTCCAGTTTCCCCAACATCAACTCATTGTCTCTTTTCAAAATATCCATTAATTCCAAACCAGTTCTATCAAATAGGTCTAAAAGTTCCCTGTGAATCTTTAACTGTACCCACCTGGAACTTCAAAAGCAAAGACTTTTGGGGACCTGCTTCATTGCAATTGATTTCGTCAGGAATTCATTATCCAGCTGCAGGGTCTTGTATTTCTTGCTTAAATGTTCAAACAAATTGAGCTGTATTTTTAGGGAGCCATATTCAGTATGTCGTTCCCACTGTTCTGAAAGCTGCAGTGCAGGCACCTGGAACAAACCAAGTACTCTATCTCCATGGGGGTGTTGCATTCACATTATTTGGCCTGATGTTAACAAAACTTGCTGGAGGAGTGTGCAAAGTTAATAGAGCTTCTTGTGCATTTGTAATATTAATTCCATCTGTTTCACCATATTGTCGAATTCTATTAATATTGGAAGTTAGTTCCTTTACTGCATTTCAAGCGTTTTGGGCCCTTCCATTTACACACAGGCTAGGTTCCTTCTCAAAACCAGAAAATATAGCTGTTCCAAACTACCATACAGACGACTTAAAACACAAATAACAGAAAAATAAGACAACCACTGTCCAAGGTAAAGAAAAAGCACTTACTTTAATGTTTCCACACTATTAAAACATAAACTAAAAAATACAAAATTCAAGGACTAAGCGCTTTCGCCTGATAAAATATTAAGGCATCATCAGAGTCAGTGAAAACATCTTTAAGCTCCATTTAAACACCAGATCTTAAATACAATCATTACATCATTTCCTGCCATTTCAAATTATGTAATATGAAGAATAAAATCTCTAATAAATAAATAGTAAAAAATATGAAAATAAGAAATCTGGAAAGCAATTTTAACCTGTTGTAAAAATGGTAAATGAAACAAATCTTTGCAAAAGGTAAACAAAAGCACTTTAAACCAGATAAAACATATCAATCAAGTATAAGCTTCACATAAAAAAAAAAAAAAATCAAACATCTTTTGCTCTCCTTTTTAGAACACAGAACAGAGATGTATTGTCATTAATGCCTGACTTCTCTTTAGCAATTAATCTAAGTTGCCGTTCTAACTCTTTGTTTAAAAGTTTTATTCAGGGTCACCCCCTCTCATTCCTACTTTTGTTTTGTCTATCACAAAAAAATATAATTTTTTGTATACTCAATGCATACTCTAGTGGCATGTATAAGGCATTGGTCTCTTTTCTTTTTTTTTTATATCCCTTTTATGCTCCAGAATTCTGTCATGTATCTTCCTGATGGTCTTGCGCATGTAGAACACACGGCATGACACACATGAAGCAATATATATAACTCCTTTTGTATTGCAGTTGCAGTGTCCAGGACACTGCAGTGTCCTGTTGTATGTTTCATTAGTCACATAAGGACTATCATTGATAAACCTACAACTACTGCATGCCCCACATTTGCTCATCCTAGAGATGTATGTCTTTTTAAACTTTTTTATTGTCATGTTCAAGTATTTGCATGATATTTCTGTCCCTGCTGTATACACCTTTAGGTTACACACCTAATTTGTTTTTCAATTCAGCATCAAACACGCTGTCCCATATCCTACATAAACTTGTTGCCAAATCTGGTGCTAAATGATTGTACTGCAAGACCATACCATCCTTCTTAGGTGTTTCTACATGAGAGTAAAAGATGTTTGAATTTTTTTGTTTTTTATGTGAAACTTATACTTGATGGATATGTTTTATCTGGTTTAAAGTGCTTATATCTTTTGCAAAGATTTGTTTCATTTACCATTTTTACAACAGGTTAAAGTTGCATTCCAGATATCTTATTTTTAACTGTTTTAACATGTTTACTATTTATTTATTAGAGATTTTATTCTTCATTTAAATCGAGCTTAAAGATATTTTCACTGACTCTGATGATGCCTTATTTTATCAGGCGAAAGCACTTAGTCCGTGGATTTTGTATTTTTTTATTTTATGTTTTAATAGTGTGGAAACATTAAAGTGAGTGCTTTTTCTTTACCTCGGGCAGTGATTTTCTTATTTTTCCATTATTTGTATTTATATATAGGTTCATAGGTTCATACTAGGCTATCTGCCCTAGGGCATTTATAAGCCTAGCCAGAGTATGTTTGGCTTTCACCGTCCATTTTAAATTAATTTTGCTATACCCTTTTTCGAGGTTAGTATACTGTGCCTCTGTCTAACAGTGACACAGAAGTGATACCCGGGGTAAACCTACGATCTCCCATCCACTCATCAAGATTCCTCTTGAAGAGAGTCAATGAGGGACTCTGCCTAACCTGGACTGGGATTTTATTCCAGAGTGAAGGGAGCCTCTGGGTTATGAATCTGTCCCTCCAGCATGTCCTATTTATTTCAGTGCTGAGGTTCAAGTCTCTCGAGTGTGTAGCTCGATGGGATTTGGATTTTTTGAGGTGCAGCATGTCCCTTAATTCCAGGTTGGACATGGCTTTATACATCAGGCACAGGTCGCCTCTGAGCAGGCGGTATGCCACTGAGTAGAGCTGGAGTTTCTTTAACCGGGCAGCATATGGCATCTGTTTGAGCCCTTTGATCCTCTTGGTGAGGTACTTTTGGAGTCTTTCCAGTTGCTGCAGGTGTTTGGTAAGGTACATCCCAAAAGGGGCATTGTACTCGATTATGGGCCTGATAAGGGATGAGTAAAGAGGCACGATGACCTCCCCTAATCTAGATGTGAATCCCTTCATGATTAGGTGGGCTATATAAAATGTTTTTCTAACCACTTTGGCCACGTGGTTGTCAAATGAGAAATTGTTATCAACTTGGGTCCCCAGGTCCTTAATTACTTCTTCTGTACTTAATGGATTACCACCTATGGGGTAATTTGTGGGTACTTTGTTTTTGCCAAAGGGGATGACTATACACTTTTTGGCGTTTAGCTTGAGGCCATGGCTCTGGCACCAGTTGTCTGTTTCTATGAGGCCCTTTTGGAGGATGCTTGTGTCGGCTGGAGTGTCGATTATGGTGCCCAGTTTGCAGTCATCTGCAAACTTGGTCAGCCACAGTCCTTCTGTGTTGGCCTGTACCTTAGAGAAATATATACCAAACAAAAGAGGTCCCAGGACTGAGCCTTGTGGGATGCCACTTGTAACTGGTTTGGAGTCTGACATGGCTCCAGCAATTCTAACCATGTGGGTTCTGTTCTTGAGCCAGTTTGCAACCCATCTAGTGACATAGGGGTTTATATTTAAGCTGGTGAGCTTATCTATAATGCCCGAGTGGGGTATTGTATCGAAGGCTTTTGTGAGGTCCAGGTAGGCTGTGTGGACCACCTTCCCTTCGTCAATGGCCTTGGTGACTGTTTCAAAGAAGTCGACCAGGTTTAAGAGGCAGGATCTGCCCTTAACAAAGCCGAACTTCGTAGGATCCAGTGTCTGTAGGTCCCCAATATCTTTATTTATGAGGTCCATGATGATCCTTTCCATAGCTTTGCAGACCAAGCTAGTCAGGCTTATGGGGCGATAGTTTCCAGGGTCCATTGAGGCACCACCTTTGTGGAGAGGGACCACTGTTGCTGTACGCCACTCTTTGGGTACATATCCTGTAGTAAGGCTGAGATTGAACAGTAGTTTTATGTTTGGGTTTAGCTCTTCTTGGAGTACATGTAGGACGCAGCCCGGGACACCGTCTGGTCCCATTGATGCTGTGTTTTTTGCTTTGGAGAGGGCGGCTCTTACTTGAGCATCTGAGATGTCAGGGGGGCAGCACTCTGCTGGGATAGATATTTGCCCTTTTGGTGGGGAGGGGGGAGAAGTTTGTGCTGAACCTGTCAGCTAGGATGTTGGCAATGTCTGTGGCTTCGGTGTATTTTTTGTCATTTTGGACTAATTCTGAGCATATCTGGGAATTCCCACCCAGGTTCCTAACATAACTAAAGAAAGCCTTGTGATTTTCCTTAGTGTCCTGTGCAATTTTTCTCTCAAAGCTGGCCTTAGACGATTTTATGAGTGCCCTTAGTTTTTTGCTAATACTGATCAGAGATGCCTTCCCTTTTTGGGATTTTGCTCCATCATGTAGTAGCTTCCTCCTTCTATTGTATAGTTTGTTTATGGCTGGGGTCCACCAGACAGGACGTCTGCCTTTGGAGGATTGGGTCTTGGTTTTATTTGGGATTGCATGATCCATGCATTCCTGAAGGTGTTCCTAGAATGCATTTATAAAGGATTCTGCGGTCTGGGCTGTATTTTCCACAGGCCCGGGGGCTTTGAAGGATTTCACCTCGGTTTTGAGGAGTGTGAAATTTGCTTTAGAGAAGTTTTTCACTGTGGTTTTCTGGGCAGGGGGTGGGGTCGGGATGTGAATATCCAGTGAGATCAGTTTATGGTCTGATCTTACCAGTGAGGGATACACTTCTGGTATGGAGCATAGAGTCCCCATGTTGGTGATGATCAGGTCCAGTATGTTTTCCCCTCTTGTGGGAGTGGTAACAAGTTGTTCCATAGCATTTGAGTTTATGAATTCTAGGAACCTTTGGGCTAGGGTGTTGTAGCTAGAGTAATGCTCCCAGTCTATGTTTGGGTAGTTGAAGTCGCCCAATATAATGGTGTTTGGAGAGACCTTCATATTTTCCAGTGTTCTCAGGAAGGCCGAGTGAGGTTCCTGGGTTTGGGAGGGTGGTCTGTAGCAGGCTATAAACTGGAAGGCAGTTTTACCCACTGTTAGTTGCACATGGATAGTCTCTGATGCTTCGTGCTTTGCCACCAACCTGGAGGTGTGGGTATCTTTGATGAATATCGATACTCCCCCTCCTTTTGTGGTTCGGTCCAAGTTTTGGGGCTGAAAAGCATGGTATGAGGTACAACCTGGTAGTGCTGGGGTGCTCCCGGGAGCCCTGAACCAGGTTTCTGTTACTGCACAGATATCAATGTTCTCCATGCTAAGGAGAGTTTCAAGTGCGTGCATCTTGAGGTTTAGACTTCTGGCGTTGAGTAGCATTACTCTTAGTTTCTTATCCCTTGTGATACCTATGGAGGTGGGTTTGTCTTTTGAGCCTTGCCTAAAAAAGGCACTATGGGGGTAGCAAGAGCCTTTGCCAATATCCGATACAATATATGTATTTTTGGTACTCTTCCCTATTCTAATGCTTTTTATTTTTCAAGCTCAGCCATGGTGCAGTCCATTAAAGAAAGATGGTGCATTTATTGCAGGAAGCACAAAGCTTGCTAATTGATTTATAAATCATTGGGGCAGCTGAGCAGAGCCTGAATTCCAGAAGGAGACCTTCGCTGCATCCAGAGAAAGGCGCAGCTGAGGGACCAGCTCCAGCTAAGAAGGCTCGGAAAAAGACAGAGATGCTTCTGACCAAAGATCACCCCTTCCGGCTCATCCAACATATCTACAGAAGCACAAGGTAATGTCTCTGTAAGGGCTACAGGGCTTATTGTTAGTGGTAGGAATCAGTCTATTGGTAATTGTTTAGCCAATTTTATAAACATTTTGCCGGAAGAGAGTAGAGTTAGGCTGTTTGACTTCGCTTTAGAGAGAAACTTTGCTGCCTCTACACCTTTGGGACTGGGTGTGGGAGCAGGTATTGATGTTGACCAGGTGGTGCAGTTACCTTTACCCAACTTGCATAGGGGGTCTGAGGAGGACATGGGTTCAGAAAGGAAAGTTCCACTCCTTTCAGATGAGTGTATCCCCCAGTTTTTGTCCCCACGGCTACCCTCGGATTCACATATTCCAAATCACCCAGCTCTCATATCACAGCACATGCTCCCTCTAAGGTCAAAGATAAGACTATAAAAGGGCAGTTTGTAGATGTGTTCAATCTAGTGAATAATGAGGGTATAAAGCACATACTGAACACTGATAACATGTCCAACAAGGAGTTGATGGCAACCTTAGCGGCCATCAGAAAGAAGGTGTCAGCCAGGACATCAGTGAAGAACTGGGATACTTGATCTTTTGGGATACTTGATCTTTCAGTGGACAGTTTGTTCTTTTCATTTCCCTGGTCTTAGCTGGTTTCAGTTTTGGGAAATATGGCATAAGATTACCATGGAAGAAGCCTTGCCCAGCATTGTGATAATTCACCTCAGGGAAAATGATCTGGGTCAAGACCCTAAGAAGATATTATTGGCCAGAATCTTATCTGATATAGACCATTTGTGGCAGCTATAGCCAAAGGTGGCTTTCTTTTGGTCTGCTATCATCCCTAAAATGTACTGGAATAGCATTAGAAGACCTAGTGCCTTTGAGAGAGCCAGGTGTTTTATCAACCACAGAGTGAAGTGGGCTGCTAAGCAAATTGGTTTTCAGGTGATTGAGCACAGTAATATTGACAGACTGGAGCCTGAGTTATATGATTTGGACAATGATCAAATGATATGGGTTTTGATTTAATTTTGATATGATTGTTGCTATTTAAAAATCTTTCAATGTTTAACTTATTTTCTTTCATAACCCAGAATTTATTTGCAAGTCAGTTGATCTGGGAGGAACGGCATGGCATGCCAGTTTGGTGCAGGCCTTATGGCTTCACCCCCCTTGTGTTCCCCTTTGTTCTTGTTTGGTGGCCTTGGCTCACCTCAAGTTGGACACAGATTTGACCAGTGCCCACATCAAGGGGTATGTGGCTTGTAGGTATGAGTTAAATGGGTTTGCCACCAGGTCCAAGGTAAATAGAAATACCCACCCGGTTTTCTCTGAAGTGGCAGCTGGAACAGGTGGGTGTATGCCAACCAGCTTGAGGTGATGGTTTGATGGTATTAAGGAAAACCAATAGAGATGCCATAAATAATTCATATGCAAAATATGAATTATTTATGGCATCTCTATTGGTTTTCCTTGACTGTTACATAATAAAAGGTTGCAAAGTCAATCTGGTATGTTTTATGACTCAGCTCAGTGGACAACTGAAATTACCATATACAAGAGAAAGTGAAAGATTAAAACCATATTAGTGTAAAAAGGTTTGATATTTCCTGATTTCCTGATAACTGTAGATATTAAACATGACAGATTCAAAATAAGTCATAATATGTTTCTTAGACTAAGGAAGTTAATGATTATCTTAGATCTTTCATTTTTGTCCCACTTTAATCTGTGGAAACATACTGTTTTGTGGCATATCTTATCTAAATCCCTGTAAGACAGAAATTACAAAATAGTGCCTCCTTGGTACCGTCCTATGTTGATGATTTTATTCAGCAAATCATCCTCACAAACATTAACTTATATTAGAAAGCATTCTAGAAATCATATGTAGAGCACGAGAGTCCATGTTAACTCCATTGAGAGGATGGTTCCACTGACTGTGGAAGATAAGTCCTTCTATTATAAAATATGTAGAACATTTTCTCTCTGGTTCATTGTACTATGTAACAGGTGTCATACTTGCCTTTGATGCTGGAAGAACAGAAGGCTGTAGGTTCTATTCCCATACCAGGTGATTGGATTGCATATATTGAAGTGCAGCATTAATGACAGTGCATTGTCCTTCGAATGAAATATTAAACCAAGATCCCACCTGCTTGAGTTGGTGGTGACTCTGGTGAATGTAAAAGATCCCACGGTAGCTATTCAAAACAGTATGGAAAGTTCTCCGATGCCTGGCTAAAAGTTCCCTATTAGTAGAAATACCACCTCAGGTCTCCCCTGAAAAGAGGCTGCTAGCCTACTGGGACTAATCTGGTTAAAAAGGATGAATAATAAATAAATAAAATTTGTAGGCCAGAATATCAAAGTGGATTTGACTTAAGAGTTATTTACTGAATGATCTTCACAAAATTAATTAGCCACTTTCAGTTAACTAATGAAAATACTGACTGATTGTCTGTAGAGGGCGCATATTTACCCTCAAAACAAACACAAGTATCATCTATGTCTCATGGCAGACTACACACAGTTTAGGAGAGAAAGTTGCAACAAAAGCTTCTTGCCTATATTCACTTCACCATTTGCCAGCCTCTCTTTTCTAGCACCTTTGAAGTAGAGGCAGTTACCTATATGCTTTTTTGTCATTTTTAAGTCTTTTTTTGGCAGGCCTGTATAATGGCAATAGAGCTCCTATTTTAAAATATCTTTGATGAATGTGTGCATGTGGATCAGGTCATTATCAAGCTTCCTGCGTATTAAGTATTTATTCAAATTGGTGCAATAGCCACAAATCATCATGTTTTTATATCTGCATGTGGACAACATGAAATTTGCTGAGTCAGCAATACTTTCAGTGATTTTTGTACAGACCGGAGTATCTTTTGCTGAAATATTAATAAGTATGATTATTTTTTTGCATTTCTACACCTATCCTTGTTGTCCAGGAAGGGTCTCTTTGCATGATGAATAAAAGGCCACAAAATAATATGTACTTATTAGTAGTGTGTACCAATTTTTAGCATGTACAAATGATGCAGAAAGACACTGGATTTTGTACTAGAACTTTATCTCTCCAAGATACCAACAAAGAATTAGTAGTTTCTGGGGATATCTATATAGAGTTCTCAAAGTTGAAGGGAACTCTGATGGTTTGTTAAACTCATAGGAATATTAGAACATAGCAACTAGGCAAGCTATCACATGGACCATAAGAGATCTGACGATATACATTTATCTCCAGGAGCTTTACTCTGCAAGAAACTGCATATATATGTTTTCTCTCCATACACAAAACTCTTTTTGAAAGTGTTCACACTTGTTGGTATAATTAAATCTGAAGGAATAGCATTAAAAAATTCCTAGGATCAACAGAGAAGTGCACAATCTTATTCATATCAAAACTCATCAATTCCCGTAACACCAAAGATCCTATACATGGTAGCAATTTTATTCTCTCTCCCACTCCACTTCTCCTCCCCTTAATCCATTTCTCACCTCAAAGACTCCCCATCCAAACACTGCCTTCTAAATTAAACTTTACTTCCTCTAATTCCTTTTCTTCCTCTATATTCCTTCAATATAACCTTGATCAAGCTACTTATCAATGAAAAACAACTCAAAACTACTCCATAAACTCCATAATTCTTGATAAATTTAAACTTACCATTCTAAAACCATTCTATACTAAAACAATTAATTTCATTGTGGAATCAACCCAAGCACTTACTCGGGTAACTAAAAACCCACAAGATCCAGTCATAAAAGAGGTGAGCACTTCCCTTCTCAACTTTGCCATCATAAACATTCCACACTAGGTAACACATATCCATGTCATCCCTTCCTTGATGAGTGAACCCTGTCCCTTAACACTCAGTCTAACTTCACACAGCAACAAAGGTGTCTTCTAAAGCTTCCATCTTTTACTTGAAAAGGTAAGCAAATATCTCAGCCTTAAAAGAAGCCTTATCCAAAAGAAACTGTCAAGTTATCCTAGAAACCAACATGCCCAGTAACCTAGCAACTACCCTTATAATTATAGGACAAACATTCCCTAAAATTACCAGTGTTTTCAATAACAATAAATAACAAAATATCAAAAACTGTTTATATTTGCTATGCATATTAAGTGGCAAAGCCTGGCAAAAAAAGAAACAACTTTCCTCATCTGAAAATGGTAACAAATTTGTTCATTCCTCACCATGCAAAACCTTGCCAAAAAGTCTCAAGGAGTCACAAACAAAAATTTCTCCAGTTCAAACAAAAATTCCCAGAATTCACCAAAATGATTATGGAGCTGTAGCAACTATATTACTAAATATTCCTCAAGTATAAATCTTCTAAACCAAGACGCTGTTCCTGCTGTCTCTGACAACTTCACCCCTACTACAGTTCCTCAGTGAATTTTCTGTGCTTCTACCACAGACCAAGCAATATTAAAAATTCCATTTCCTGAATCAAAGTTCTCCAGTATACTGAGAAAAAGTAAATGAGCCAAGAACAGCCAAATAAACCAAGAAAAGTAAAACAGAAGTTCCACCAAGCACAAATGAATCGAAGCTCCAAAAGTTAAGAAATGCTTTAATAAGCACTATTGAAAACACTCCACAACAAAGATTTGATCTGTATGTTACAAGAAAACACAATAACGTATCCACCAAGACGTTTTCGTCGCCAACTTCATCAGTTATACATCCATTTTTAAAAATAAATGCTTTTATATGCTGTTTAAATTTCATCACAGATCAATTAACCAATCATTTAAGACCGTTTGTTAGAATTAATTATAAAAACTAATTGGTTCATAACACCTTCACAAAAATAAATATGCTTCTCTAAAAACATGCATTCACCTTTTATTCCACATTTATAATGAATTATTTAAAAACTTTTAAAACTTATTTAAAAACCTTTTTGTAAACTTCATTTAAAATAATTTGAAATAGTTTCTGCATTAAGCATAAATAAAGCTTATGAATCTGAAATTGCAACATAGCACCATCTTGTGGCCATAGTGTAAATTACAACAAAATAAACAGCCAGGAATTTGAAAGTTCCAAGTCTCCAGTATACTCTCTTCTACTTTAAAGTTAACAACATTAAACAGCTCCAAAGATGTTAGATTAACATCCATCTTACCCACCACAGACAAAGGCCTCATAAAACAGGCTTTCACACAGCTCATCAAGTGCAGCGAAAAATAATCCTCTCTCCACATGAGCTTGAATTTTGGTCAGGTCACATGACAATGGCTATTGGTTATGCCTTCAAAGAAAACATTCTCCAAAACTTGTACCAAGGTGTTATAATAGAATCACTTGTCATTGATCTCAACACAGCCTATAACTTAGCCGATCATGGACAATTACTAAACTCTCTTACTGCTTCAGGAATTAGCTACATTGCCATCCCATAGTTCAGAAACGTTCTGTCCAACAGATTATTTAGTTTGCAAAGTGGATCCAATATCTCTCTATCCTCACCCCTTCAAAATAGGGGTGCCACAGGATATAATATTTGTCCCCATCTGCTGTGCTTCATTTTTATCAATACACTTTCAACAGATCCACCACAATTCAAAATAATCTTTAACACAAACAATATGGTGATCTACAGGGCCAAATAGTCTTCAAGTAGCATCAAACAATTAAAGGATGATCTCTCCCTATTATCCAACTGGCTAGAAACCACAATCTAATCTTAACACCCCCCCCAATAAAAAATAAAGACATATGTTTTTGAACAAAATAGAAAATTTCCACTGTCCAAACATAATGGGCTATTAACTACAGCAACCACAAACCTTTAGAAGCTACATCAAACTAAAAATGCATAGTTGTCTCCATGGGTCAATACCTTAACTACCAGATTCACATTAATTAAAACAAAGCAAAAATCAACTCCCTGGTATTTTGGTCAGAAAAGACTTCCCAGTTACTTACTCTAGAAGGTGGTAAAGCAATTTTGCTTAGACAACTGGACTAAATCCTATAATCACACCTAATGTTTCAGAAAAAAGTATTCAAACCCTATCTAACAACATATGCAAATTCATCAGAGTTGCCCCTCAAGAGAACACCACTCTTCATAGGGTTCATAGGTATGTACTAGACTACTGGCCCTAGGGCCTAAATAAGGCTAGCCAAAAAGGTACCCTGGCTTTCGCCACCCAAACAATTATTTTCCTGTGCCCCTGTCGACCAAAGCCACAGAGGTGATCCCCGGGGTGAATTTCCTATTTCCCATCCAATCATCAAAATTCTTCTTGAAGAGTGCTAATGAGGAGCTATGTTTGATATAGAGAGGCAGTTTATTCCAGAGTATAGGAAGTTTCTGGGACAGGAATCTATCCCTCCAGCATGTTCTGTTTATATTGGTGACAAGGTTTAGGTCCCAAGAGCGCGTAGCTTGGAGTGATTGGGATTTCTTTAAGTGAAGCATGTCCAGCAGTTGTGGGTTTGACATAGCTTTGTATGTTAGGCAGAGATCGCCTCTGCGTAGGCAATATGCGACGGACTAAAATTGGAGTTCATAGGTCCATAGGCAGGTATTAGGCTATTGGCCCTAGGGCCTATATAAGCCTAGCCAAAAATGTACCCTGGCTTTTGCCACCCAAGAAAATTATTTTCCTGTGCCCCTGTTGAGCAGAGCCACAGAAGTGATCCCTGGGGTGAATTTCCTGTTTCCCATCCAATCATCAAGATTTTTCTTGAAGAGTGCTAATGAGGAGCTCTGTTTGATATAGATAATTAGTCTGTTCCAGAGTATGGGAAGTCTCTGGGACAGGAATCTATCCCTCCAGCATGTTCTATTTATTGTGGTGACAAGGTTTAGGTCCCTAGAGCGTGTAGCATTTTGAAGGTATAATATGGTTGGAGGTTCAGTTAGCAAAAACTAGAATGTATGACCAGGACACCATTAATAAGATTATTGCCCTGATTGAATTGGTATTAAACAATAATTATATACATTTTGAAGGGCAATATTTTAAACAAGCCACTGGGGTAGCCATGGGGGCTGCCTCTGTTCCCATATTTGCAAATTTTGTAATGTCATACTGGGAACAGGAATTTTTAATGAAAAGTACTTATTGGACAAAAAAATTACATTATACCATATTCCTGGATGATCTTTTTTTGTTGTGGAGGGGTAGTCAACAAGAATTAGATTAATTTTTTGTTACATTAACAACACAGTGGAGTTCTTACAATTCACCTACGGTTTTAGTGAAGAACAAATCACATATTTAGACATAGAGTTGAATGTTGATAAGATTAATGGTCTCCTATATTCTAAGATATATAGAAAGCCAACGTTTTTCAAATTCCTATATAGAATTTAAAAGTTGGCACCCTTTTCATCAAAAAAGAGCAATTATCAAAGGCCAACTGGTAAGGACTGCCAGGATGGTTAGTCATGATGAGCATTTTCATGATGAAATTAGTTTTATAGTCAACATGTTTGTTAAAATGGGCTATCCCCTGGATTTGTTGGAAGAATTATCCAAGGAAGTGATAGGTAAAAGGTACAAAAGTGTTTATGTACCAATTTTGGGTGGGCCTCATAGGCCGCAAAGTAAACTGGTTGTTAATCACAGACTCAGGGGAAATGAAGCGGGATTCAGTTTTATAACTACTTTTAACCTGGATTCTGGGGGTATCACCCAGGTGGTTGTCAATAACTGGGAAATCCTGGCTTCTGACCTGAATGTAGGGACAAAAGTTGGAAAGTGTCCCCCTAGTATTGTATATAGGAAGGATATGTCCCTTAAAAACATGTTTGAGCATAATGAAAATGCACATGCCCTTTCAAATAGAGCTAAAGGTAATACAAAATTTGGAAAGTGCAATTATTGTTGCCACATCTTTGAAACAGGAGAGCAGTTTAAATTGAATAAAAACAATTATATCTCTATAAAAGGAGACTACAATTGTAGTAGTGTTAATGTGGTTTATTTGGCTAAATGTCAAAAATGTTTGGCATTTTATGTAGGAAAGACCTCCAGAGCATTTAAGACATACATCAGTGAATATCTTTATGACATAAAGAAAAGAAAAACTACTAACGCTTTATTTAGACATATTAAAGACAATGGGACACACTCATTTAAGTTTTTGGCTATTGATCATATAGTAAAGGACTCTCAGGGTAAAATAGTAGACTTGCACTTGGATGCAAGTGAATTGAGATGGCAGTTAAGGTTGGATGCCACCCAATTTCCTGGATTAAATGAGGCAGTTAATATTGCATGTATTTTAAAATTAAAACATATTATGGGCTAGATGGTTTGAAGTGTCCTATAAGGCACAATTAAATTAAATACGAGATGTGTTTTAATGTTTTAAATGTTTTACAATGTCAGTCAAACACAATATGAGTGAGTTTCATTCTTTTGTTTATTTGCTTACTTATTTTTTGATAAATTAATGTAGTGTGTTTTTAAGGTGTAATTAAGTGATTCATGTGACATCACTAAGCAAGGGTATTTAAGGGCTGGATTGGTAATGAAATTTATTCTGATGAAGTCTTTTGAAGGAGAAGAAAGTGCTAAACCGTTACCAATAAAGTTTGGTATTTATTTGCAACTCCTTTTGTCTCACCTGATCTGGAGCTGTGAGCTGTTGTGGTTTGAAGGAACTGCATATATATGTTTTCTCTCCATACACAAAACTCTTTTTAAAAGTGTTCACACTTGTTGTTGGTATAATTTCATCCAAAGGAATAGCATTAAAAAAATTCCTAGGATCAACAGAGAAGTGCACAATCTTATTCATATCAAAATTCATCAATTCCCATAACACCAAAGATCCTATACATGGTAGCAATTTTATTCTCTCTCCCACTCCACTTCTCCTCCCCTTAATCCATTTCTCACCTCCAAGACTCCCCATCCAAACACTGCCTTCTAAATTAAACTTTACTTCCTCTAATACATTTTCATCCACTATATTCCTTCAATATAACCTTGATCAAACCACTTATCAATGAAAAACAAGTCAAAACTACTCCATAAACTCCATAATTCTTGATAAATTTAAACTTACCATTCTCAAACCATTCTATGCTAAAACAATTAATTTAATTGTGGAATCAAGCCAAGCATTTACTCAGGTAACTAAAAACCCACAAGATCCAGCCATAAAAGAGGTGAGCACTTCCCTTCTCAACTTTGCCATCATAAACATTCCACACTAGGTAACACATATCCATGACATCCCTTCCTTGATGAGTGAACCCTGTCCCTTAACACTCAGTCTAACTTCAGACAGCAACAGAGGTGTCTTCTAAAACTTCCATCTTTTACTTGAAAAGGTAAACAGATATCTCAGCTTTAAAAGAAGCCTTATCCAGTAGAAACTGTCAAGTTCTCCCAGAAACCAACATGCCCAGTAACCTAGCAACTACCCTTATAACTACAGGACAAACATTCCATAAAATTACCAGTGTTTGCAATAACAATAAATAACAAAATATCAAAAACGGTTTATATTTGCTATGCATGTTAAGTGGCAGAGCCTGGCAAAAAAAGAAACAACTTCACTCATCTGAAAGTGCAAACAATTTTTTTCATTCGTCACCATGCAAAACCTTGCCAAGAAGTTACAAGGAGTCACAAACAAAAATTCCTCCAGTTCAAACAAAATTTCCCAGAATTCACCAAAATTATTATGGAGATGTAGCAACTATATTACTAAGTATTCATCAAGTATAAATCTTCTAAACCAAGATGCTGTTCCTGCTGTCTCTGACAACTTCACTCTCACTGCAGTTCCTCAGTGAATTTTCTGTGCTTCTACCACAGACCAAGCAATATTAAAAATACCATTTCCTGAATCAAAGTTCTCCAGTATACTCTCTTCTACTTTAAAGTTAATAACATTAAACAGCTCCAAAGATGTTAGATTAACATCCATCTTGCCCACCACAGACAAAGGCCTCATAAAACAGGCTTTCACACAGCTCATAGTGTGCAGTGAAAATTAAATAATCCTCTCTCCACATGAGCTTGAATTTTGGTCAGGTCACATGACAATGGCTATTGGTTATGCCTTCATAGAAAACATTTTTCAAAACTTGTACCAAGGTGTTATAATAGAATCACTTGTCATTGATCTCAACACAGCCTATAACTTAGCCGATCATGGACAATTGCTAAACTCTCTTACTGCTTCAGGAATTAGCTACATTGCCGTCCCATAGTTCAGAAACGTTCTGTCCAACAGATTATTTAGTTTGCAAAGTGGATCCAATATCTCTCTATTCTCACCCCTTCAAAATAGGGGTGCCACAGGATATCATTTTTGTCCCCATCTGCTGTGCTTCATTTTTATCAATACACTTTCAACAGATCCACCACAATTCAAAATAATCTTTAGCACAAACAATATGGTGATCTAGAGGGCCAAATAGTCTTCAAGTAGCATCAAACAATTAAAGGATGATCTCTGCCTATTATCCAACTGGCTAGAAACCACAATCTAATCTTATCCCTCCTAATAAAAAATAAAGACATATGTTTTTGAACAAAATAGAAACTTTCCACTGCCCAAACCTAATGGGCTATTAACTACAGCAACCACAAACCTTTAGAAGCTACATCAAACTAAAAATGCATAGTTGTCTCCCTGGGTCAATGCCTTAACTACCAGATTCACATTAATTCAAACAAAGCAAAAATCAACTCCCTGGTATTTTGGTCAGAAAAGACTTCCCATTTACTTACTCTAGAAAGTTGTAAAGCAATCTTGCTCACACAACTGGACTAAATCCTATAATCACACCTAATGTTTCAGAACAAAGTATTCAGACCCTATCTAACAACATATGCAAATTCATCAGAGTTGCCCCTCAAGAGAACACCACTCTTCATAGGGTTCATAGGTATGTACTAGGCTACTGGCCCTAGGGCCTAAATAAACCTAGCCAAAATGGTACCCTGGCTTTCGCCACCCAAAAAAAAATATTTTCCTGTGCCCCTGTCGAGCAAAGCCACAGAGGTGATCCCAGGGGTGAATTTCTTATTTCCCATCCAATCATCAAAATTCTTCTTGAAGAGTGCTAATGATGAGCTTTGTTTGATATAGAGAGGCAGTTTGTTCCAGAGTATAGGAAGTCTCTGGGACAGGAATCTATCCCTCCAGCATGTTCTGTTTATTGTGATGACAAGGTTTAGCTTGGAGGGATTGGGATTTCTTTAAGTGGAGCATGTCCAACAGCTCTGGGTTTGACATAGCTTTGTATGTTAGGCAGAGATCGCCTCTGAGTAGGCAATATGCGATGGAGTAAAATTGGAGTTCATAGGTTCATAGGTAGGTATTAGGCTATTGGCCATAGGGCCTGTATAAGCCTAGCCAAAAATCTACCCTGGCTTTTGCCAACCAAGAAAATTATTTTCCTGTGCCTCTGTTGAGCAGAGCCACAGAAGTGATCACTGGGGTGAATTTCCTATTTCCCATCCAATCATCAAGATTTTTCTTGAAGAGTGCTAATGAGGAGCTCTGTTTGACATAGATAGGTAGTCTGTTCCAGAGTATGGGAAGTCTCTGGGACAGGAATCTATCCCTCCAGCATGTTCTGTTTATTGTGGTGACAAGGTTTAGGTCCCTAGAGCATGTTGCTCTGAGGGATTGGGATTTCTTTAAGTGGAGCATGTCCATCAGCTCTGGGTTTGACATAGCTTTGTATGTTAGGCAGAGATTGCCTCTGAGTAGGCGATATGCGAAGAAGTAAAGCTGGAGTTTTGTGAGACGGTCTGCGTAGGGCATCTGTTTGAGGCCAGTAATCCTCTTTGTGAGGTATTTCTGTGGCATTTCCAGTTGTTGTAGATGTCTTGTGAGGTACATACCAAAAGGGGCGTTGTACTCTATAATGGGTCTAATGAGTGATGAGTAGAGGGGAACAATGACCTCTTTTTTTCTGGATGAGAAACATTTTGTGATGAGGTGAGCCATGTAGAAGGATTTCCTGACCACTGTGGTGATGTAGTTATCAAAGGAGAGACTACTGTCCACCTGTGTCCCAAGGTCTCTTATCACATTTTCAGCATTAAGTAGACTACCAGCTATGTGGTAGTTCATGGGTACAGAGTTTTTACCAAAGGGGATGACAATACACTTTTTGGCATTGAGCTTCACGCCATGGCTTTGGCACCAGGTATCTTTTTCAGTGAGGCCCTTTTGTAGTATGTTTACATCGTTAGGAGTTTCGATTATGGATCCTAGTTTGCAGTTATCTGCAAACTTTGTTAGCCAAATACCTTCTGTGTTAGCCTGTACTTCAGAGAAGTAGATACCAAACAGGAGAGGACCTAGGACTGAACCCTGTGGTACCCCACTTGTCACTGGTCTGAAGTCAGATTTGGAGTCCGCTACTTTCACAGTGTGGGTTCTGTCCGTGAGCCAGTTGGCAACCCATCAATGACATAGGGATTTATACCTAGTTTAGTGAGCTTATCTATAATTCCAGAATGGAGGATGGTGTTGAAAGCCTTGGCAAGATCTAGATAAGCTGTGTGAACCACTTTACCCTCATCTATGGCTTTGGTGACTGCTTCAAAGAAGTCAATCAGGTTTAGGAGACATAATCTGCCTTTTACAAATCCGAACTGGGTAGGGTCCAGAGTTTGGAGATTACCAATGTCTTTGTTTATGAGTTCCATGATGATACGTTCCATAGCCTTGCAGACCAGGCTTGTCAGGCTAATGGGATGATAGTTCCCGGGGTCCGTCATGGCTCCCCCTTTGTGGAGTGGGATAACCACCATGATGAGCCATTCAGTGGGCACAAAGCCTGAGGTGAGACTATGATTGAACATGGTACATAGGTAGGGTACCAGTTCATTCTGTAGTTCATGTAGAACGCAGCCTAAGATATTGTCAGGTCCCATGGATGCTGTGTTCTTGGCTTTGGAGAGTGTGGTTTTTATGTGTGCAGCCGTGATTACAGGAACTTTGCATTCTTTTGGTATAGAGATGGGCCCTCTAGGGAGTGAGAGGGGGGTAAAGTTAGCACTGAACCTATCTGCCAGGATGTTGGCAATATCAGTTGGTTCTGTATATTTAGTGCCATTGTGCTGTAACTCAGAGCAGATCTGAGTGTTGCCATTGAGATTCTTGACATAACTATAGAATGCTTTGTGGTTGTCTTTAGAGTCAGTGGCAATTTTGTTTTCGTAACTAGCTTTGGAGGATTTTATGAGGGATCTCAGCTTCTTACTAAGGTTGACCAGGGAGTTCCTCCAGTCATGGAATTTTACTCTTTCTTCTGTTGTAGAGTTTGTTTATGGCAGAGGGCCACCAGACTGGCTTCCTTTTTTTGGAGGATAGCATCTTGGTTCTATTAGGGATAGCATGATCCATGCACTCATGTAAGTGCTTATAAAGTGCATTTGTGTAGGATTCAGCAGTCGTACCTCTATTGTCCGTCTGCATGGGTGTCATGAAGTTTGCCACTTCTGTCTTAAGAAGTGTGAAGTTGGCTTCGGAGAAGTTTTTTACGGTGGTTTCCCTAATTGGGGGTGGGGTGTGGATGTCTAGGGTGAGTAGCTTGTGGTCAGATCTGACCGACAAGGAATTGACCTCTGGTGTGGTTGCCCGTGTTGGTAATGACCAGGTCTAGGATATTGCTGCCCCTGCTGGGGGTGTGAATAAGTTGATCCAAGGCGTTGGAATTTATGAATTCCAGAAAATGTTGAGCAAAATAGTTGGTACATGAGTAGTTTCCCCAGTTAATGGTGGGGTATTTTAAATTGCCCATTATTAGGATGTTGGGATGTACCCTATTACTTTCCAGTGTATCAAGAAATGAGGTATGGGAATCCTGGGGCATGGTGGGGGGGTCTGTAGCAGGCCACAATTTGGATTGCGGTCTTACCCAGAGTTAGTTGCACTTTTATAATCTCGGATGCATTATGCTGTGCAACTAGCCTGGAGGTGTGGATATCCTTAATGAATATGGACACGCCTCCACCTTTAGTGCTTCATTCCGGGTTAGGTGGTCGAAAGGTGTGGTATGAATTATAGCCTGGTAATGCAGGGGTGCTCTCTGGAGCTTTGAACCAGGTCTCTGTCACTGCACAGATGTCGATGTTCTCCAATTTAACTCATTCCCTCCAGTAGAGTTCTTTTGAGTGCGTACCTTTAACTCCAAGTGGGTATGGATTTAGGCTTTAAAATTGAAGTGATCACCTTACAATTCTCACAAATACTAATTGACAGAGGTCGTATATCAATACAGTTGTGTTTGCCATCATGTATGCTTCAAAATAAAATATTCTGACACCTTGTATGTAGCATGGTTTTAGAATTATTAATGCAAATATGAACAGGCAATATCTGACGCCTAGAGGCACAGTAGGAGGTAACTGCAGAAACGCCTGGAGACGTCACTCGAGTGAGTGCATTTTGAGGTTTAGACTTCTAGCATTGAGTAGCATTACCCTCAGATTTTGCTTGCTTGTACCTGTTACGGTAGTGAAATTGTCATTTGAACCTTGCCTAAAAAAGGCACTATAGGGGTGGCAAGAGCCTTAGCCAGTATCCATAATCCCAAGGGCGACAGGTGCAGGTCATCTCTGGCAAAGCATCGTGGTCTGTCGATCATGTTATCCCAGGCAGACAAATACTGGATCCCCTTAGAATGACACAAGAAGCTTAGCCAATTGTTGAAGTCAATCATTTTGTCCTTGTACTGTGGTATCATTCTGGGTGATGGCAGGATGCTACTCAGGGCTAGGGCCATACCTGCCTGGGCTACAAGATCAGAGAGCTCATCCATGTCTCTTTTCATGTAGTCCAGGGAGGTGCGTCTCAGGTCATTCACACCAACATGGACAATGACAGTGTCATATTTGTACTTGTTGTGAAGTGACCTGAGTGCATGCATTATGTGGTGGATCCTGCCACCTGACAGGCAGCTGACAGTAACTTTCTCCTTGTTTAGCCTGGTGAGTGGAACATCAGTGTGCCTGACTATAGAGTCACCTATGACTAGAGTGTTGGGTATGTTGTTATGCCTTATGGGCTGTGGTTGAGTGGCATGTGGGCTATGTGTCATGTGGGTTGTTTTGCGGGGTGGAGTCTGCTTGCATTTCTGCTTTGGAGGTCCCTGATGCTTGGGCAGGTTTTTATTGAGAGCCTCCGCAAATGTATGTGTGTGCTTTGTGTTTCTATGTGTGTGTTTTGGTGGTGTAGGTTTTGAGGGACTATGTGATGAGTGTGGTGTGGTGCAAGTGTTTACCTTCTCCTCTTGACTGTCTAGTCCAGTCTTGGGTGAAGAGAGTTTTGCTTCCAGTTTGGCTATATAAGTGCATCTCTCTCAGGTTGTAGTGTTGGGTGGTAGGAGGAGAGGGTTGTCTATGTACATGAGGCAATTGCTACATTGCCCCAAGATGCCCAGATTCATCAGGTAGACAGGAGAAATCACCAGGAGCTGACCCTTAGACATGCCTGGATAGGTGCTTATTTATTAAGTACTAAAAGCTGCTTTCCTCTAGACAAGTGAGGAAAGTTGAGTGCTGCAGTAATTTGCAGCTTATTTAGTGCTTACAACGAGTTCTGAACAAGTGCAGAGTTCAAAGAAACAAATTTGAGTGCTGAAACTAGAAAACTGGCTAGTTTTAAGAAACACAATTAAGCTAGAAGGCTTCCCTCCAACACAGAAAGGCTTAGGGGCTCAGAAGCATAAAAACAGTCTAGACCATTTACAGGAAAGGCAGGAAACAAGCTTAATTTTTTTTTTCTTTCCCAGATGCTCTTTTTGTACACAGTAGGAGTGCCTGAAATCAGAATATGATCTCACTGCACTCATTCAGTTGAGTGAGCAAATGAAATGGGCCCCGAAGGAGTATCCAAACACAAATTTACAAGAGGGGCGGGCAGTTTCAAAGCCACCAAGATTAACACCAAAACAGAAACAGTGAGGGTGGATGGGGAACTAACTGAAAAAAGAGAGTCAAAACTTCAAGTTCAGTTAATATTCAATGCAACACAAATAAATTAATTAAAATGCTGTATTATTTGAAAAAAGTGCAGATAAAAGGTACTTATATTCTCTTATATGTCCAGTTGAATACAGCTAGATCTTAGCCAGCCAAAGCTGAGGTTTTAAGCAGAAAATATTTCAAAATGTACCACTTAAATAGGCAGTGACAGGATAGCAATGAATGAGACTACCTTCGCCTGCAATTACTAACAGGCAATACAATTATAGCAAGCACTAACTGAAAAAACAGATTCAAAACTTCCATTTCAGTTTATATTCAATGCAACACAAATAAATCAATTAAAATGCTGCATTATTTAAAAAAAGTGCAGATAAAAGGTACTTAAATTCTCTTATATGTCCAGTTGAATACAGCTAGATCTTAGCCAGCCAAAACTGAGGTTTTAAGCAGAAAATATTTCAAAATGTACCACTTAAATAGGCAGTGACATGATAGCAATGAATGAGACTACCCCCACCTGCAATTACTAACAGACAATAAAATTCTAGCAAACACTAACTGAAATACAGAGTCAAAACTTCCAGTTCAGTTAATATTCAATGCAAATAAATCAATTAAAATGCTGTATTATTTGAAAAAGTGCAGATAAAAGATACTTAAATTCTCTTATACTTCCAGTGGAATACAGCTAGATCTTAGCTGTCCAAAGCTGAGGTTTTAAGCAGAAAATATTTCAAAATGTACCACTTAAATAGGCAGTGACAGGATAACAATGAATGAGACTACCCCATCTGCAATTAGTAACAGGCAATAAAAACCTAGCAAGTACTAACTGACAAAATAGAGTCCAAACTTCCAGTTCAGTTAATATTCAATGCAATACAAATAAATCAATTAAAATGCTGTATTATTTGAAAAATGTGCAGATAAGAGGTACTTAAATTCTCTTATACATCCAGTTGAATACAGCTAGATCTTAGTCGGCCAAAGCTGAGGTTTTAAGCAGAAAATATTCCAAAATGCACCACTTAAATAGGCAGCGACAGGATATCAATGAATGAGACTATCCCCGCCTGCAATTACTAAAAGGCAATAAAAGTCTAGCAAGCACTAACTGAAAAAACAGAGTCAAAACTTCCAGTTCAGTTAATATTCAATGCAACACAAATAAATCAATTAAAATGCTGTATTATTTGAAAAAAGTGCAGATAAAAGGTACTTAAATTCTCTTATACTTCCAGTTGAATACAGCTAGATCTTAGCTGGCCAAAGCTGAGGTTTTAAGCAGAAAATATTTCAAAATGTACCACTTAAATAGGCAGTGACAGGATATCAATGAATGAGACTACCCCGTCTGCAATTACTAACAGGCAATAAAAACCTAGCAAGCACTAACTGACAAAATAGAGTCAAAACTTCCAGTTCAGTTAATATTCAATGCAACACAAATAAGCCAATTAAAATGCTGTATTATTTGAAAAAAGTGCAGATAAAAGGTACTTAAATTCTCTTATACGTCCAGTTGAATACAGCTAGATCTTAGCCGTCCAATGCTAAGGTTCTAAGCAGAAAATATTTCAAAATGTACCACTTAAATAGGCAGTTACAGGATATCAATGAATGAGACTACCCCACCTGCAATTACTAACAGGCAATAAAATTCTAGCAAGCACTAACTGAATAAAACAGAGTCAAAACTTCCAGTTCAGTTAATATTTAATGCAACACAAATAAATCAATTAAAATGCTGTATTATTTGAGAAAAAGCGCAGATAAAAGATACTTAAATTCTCTTATACATCCAGTTGAATACAGCTAGATCTTAGTCGGCCAAAGCTGAGGTTTTAAGCAGAAAATATTTCAAAATGTACCACTTAAATAGGCAGTGGCAGGATAGCAATGAATGAGACTACATCCGCCTGCAATTACTAACAGGAAATAAAATTCTAGCAAGCACTAACTGAAAAAACAGCATCAAAACTTCCAGTCCAGTTAATATTCAATGCAACACAAATAAATCAATTAAAATGCTGTATTATTTGAAAAAAGTACAGATAAAAGGTATTTAAGGTCTCTTATACGTCCAGTTGAATACAGCTAGATCTTAGCCAGCCAAAGCTGAGGGTTTAAGCAGAAAATATTTCAAAATGTACCACTTAAATAGGCAGTGACAGGATATCAATGAATGAGACTACCCCCGCCTGCAATTACTAACAGGCAATAAAATTCTAGCAAACACTAACTGAAAAAACAGCATCAAAACTTCAGTTAATATTCAATGCAACACAAATAAATCAATTAAAATGCTGTATTATTTGAAAAAAGTGCAGATAAAAGGTACTTAAATTCTCTTATGCGTCCAGTTGAATACAGCCAGATCTTAGCCGGCCAAAGCTGAGGTTTTGTCCTAGCTAAGGGGAGCTAGTTTTTAGTAAAACAAATGTCCATCTTACTTTCAGCAGATAAGCATATTAAAGACAAAACTGAAGTTATACTGTGGAAGGGTTTGTTCCCTTGCTCCACAGCTGTGCATCCTCAGAGTTGGTATATATATAATTAGCAAAGTGCATGGACATGTAGGGGGGCTGGCTCCCCTGCAAAAGCATTTGTTTTGGGTGCAGCTAAGATTTGTAGATATTTGGTGTTTAGGTCATTTTAAGTAAACCCATTTATGTATATATGTATGTGTGTGTGCGTGTGTGTGTGTGTGTGTGTGTGTGTGTGTGTGTGTGTGTGTGTGTGTGTGTGTGTGTGTATGTGTGTATATATATATATATATATATATATATATATATATATATATATATATATATATATATATATCAAGAGAGACAGAGATTTAGATAGATATAAATACAGTGAAAATATATAAATTGACTGCAGAATAAAAATAGAAACTCCAACTGTAAAACCACATGCAGCCAAGTAACTTGGTTCATACATATATAGCCCTGGTCTTAACAGGAACAGAAAACAAAAGCAATATAAGAATGGAATGCAAAGGTTCAGTTTAAAAACCCACATGCAGCCCCTGACACAGTGTTAGACCTCAGAGGTGAAACTAAATGCCTGCAGAGAATGCCAGCAGAACATTAACAATATCTATGACAAGGATAATATTCACTTAAGTAAAACAGAAAAAGTAGATGAAACAATAGAATGCAGTATGCAGTAAACAAACAGTTCCAGCCACAAAATGCCAGCAGAAAATTAACAATATATATGACAAGGATAATATGCACTTAACTAAAACAATAGTAATATGTGAAACAATTATATGCAGTACACAGAAAACAAACACAGTTCCCCCACTATCACTATAACATAAGATGATAGTTTGATAAATGTTTACACTTCCAAATATAGCAGTAGAACAGGCTAAAATAAAGGTTTACATTGCCAAATAAAACAAAAACAAAAACAATTAAAAGAAAGCAAAATGTGAGTGCTTACATGGGAGCTCACAACACCAGAGAATGCAGCTGCTTAGATAAATTTAAAGATGGCTCCCAGGGTTTAAAAAACTGTCAATAACAGTCGGGTGTGAGGGGATTGCCAAATAATACAGGGTAATCAGACCTAGACCAGGGAATGCAAGCAAAGCAATATCTCTAAATTTGGGGCAACCCATGAAATGCCTAACCTTGCACAACGTCCCTAATAATGTGCACTATATATATATATATATATATATATATATATATATATATATATATATATGAATCTGGCTATAGATTCCAAAGAAATCACCTGATTCATTTTTATATGAGACAGACTACTAGAAATAGAAGGGCTAGTGTGGAGGAGATTGGAGACTGTAAAGTGGTGGCAGGGGAAAGTGTAGTTAGGCAGCATAGGATGGTGGTTTGTAGGATGGCATTGGTGATCAAGAAGAGGAAGAGGAGTGTGAGGGCAACACAAAAGATCAAATGGTGGAAATTGAAAAAGGGTAATTGTCAGGTGGAGTTCAGGGAAGAGTTAAGATAGGCATTGGGTGGCAGTGAAGAGTTACCACGTAGCTGGGTAACTACAGCAGATCTACTAAGAGAGATGGCTAGAAAGGTGCTTGGTGTGACATCTGGAGAAAGAAAAGAGGACAAGGAGACCTGGTGGTGGAATGAGGAAGTACAGGAGAGTATACAGAGAAAGAGGTTGGCGAAGAAGTGGGATTGTCAGATAGATGAAGAAAGTAGACAGGAGTATAAGGAGATGAGGTGCATGGCAAAGAGAGAGGTGGCGAAGGCTAAGGATAAGGTGTCTGAAGAGTTGTATGAAAGGTTGGACACTAAGGAGGGAGAAAAGTACCTGGACCAATTGGCTAGACAGAGGGACTGAGCTAGTAAAGATGTGCAGAGGGTAAGGGTGATAAAGGATAATGAGGGAAACGTACTCACAAGCAAAGAGAGTGTGTTGAGCAGATAGAAAGAGTACTTTGAGGGGCTGATGAATGAAGAGAATGAGAGGGAGAGAAGGTTGGATGATGTGTGGATAGTGAATCATGAAGTGCAGTGAATTAGCAAGGAGGAAGTAAGGATAGCTATGACAGAACAATAGAAAGGCTGTTGGTCCAGATGACATACCTGTAGAAGCATGGAGGTGTTTAGGTGAAATAGCAGTGGAGTTTTTAACTAGATTGCTTAATGAAATATTGAAAAGTGAAAGGATGCCTGAGGAATGGAGAAAAAGTGTTTTGGTACAGATTTTTAAGAATAAGGGTGATGTGCAGATCTGTAGTAACTACAGAGGGATTAAACTGATCAGTCACAGCATGAAGTTATGGGAAAGAGTAGTGGAAGCTAGGTTAAGAAGGGTGGTGATGATTAGTGATCAGCAGTATGGTTTCATGCCAGGAAAGAGCACTACAGATGTGATGTTTGCTCTGAGAGTGTTGATGGAGAAGTACAGAGAAGGTCAGAAGGAGTTACATTGTGTCTTTGTGGACTTAAAGAAAGCATATGACAGGGTGCCTAGAGAGGAGTTTTGGTATTGTATGAGGAAGTCGGGAGTGTCAGAGAAGTATGTAAGAGTGGTACAGAATATGTACGAGGGTAGTGTGACAGAGGTGAGGTCTGCAGTGGGAGTGACAGAAGCATTAAAGGTGGATGTAGGATTACATCAAGGATCAGCTCTGAGCCCTTTCTTATTTGCAATGGTGATGGACAGGCTGACAGATGAGATAAGACAGGGGTCCTCGTGGACTATGATGTTCGCAGATGACATTGTGATCTGTAGTGAGAGTAGGGAACAGTTGGAGGAGACCCTGGAGAGGTGGAGATATGCTCTAGAGAGAAGAGGAATGAAGGTCAGCAGGACTAAGACAGAATATATGTGTGTGAATGAGAGGGTGGATAGAGGAATGATGAGGATGCAGGGAGTAGAGGTGGTGAAGGTGGATGAGTTTAAATACTTGGGATCAGCAATTCAGAGTAATGGTGAGTGTGGATGAGAGGTGAAGAAGAGAGTACAGGCAGGATGGAGTGGGTGGAGAAGAGTGTCAGGAGTGATTTGTGATAGATGAGTACCAGTAAGAGTGAAAGGGAAGGTCTACAAGAGGGTAGTGAGACCAGCTATGTTATATGGGTTGGAGACAGTGGCACTGACAAAAAGGAAGGAGTCAGAGCTGGACGTGGCAGATTTAAAGATGTTAAAATTTGCACTGGGTGTGACAAGGGTGGACAGGATTAAGAATAAGTATATTAGAGGATTAGCTCAGGTTGGAAGGTTTGGAGACAAAGTCAGAGAGGCAAGATTACATTGGTTTGGACATGTGCTGAGGAGGGATGCAGAGTATATTGGTAAAAAGATGCTAAGGATGAAGCTCCCAGGTAACAGGAAAAGAGGAAAGCCTAAGATAAGGTTTATGGATGTGGTGAGATAGGACATGCAGGTTGTTGGTGTGACAGAGCAAGATGCAGAGGACAGGAAGAAATGGAAACAGTTGATCTGCTGTGGCAACCCCTAATGGGAATAGCCGAAAGAAGAAGACTACTAGAAATACAAGAAGGGCAGTTATTTTCCAACAGTGCAAATCTGTTGTTCTTCTCATTTAGGAAATCTGCCTTACATTTTCATTGTAAAAGTTAAGATTGACAAGTTTGCTGAGAGCATGTCACATTCTTCAGACTAATGGAAATAACTAGAAGAGTGTCTGTATTAACAAAAAACAATGTTGTTATTCTTCCTGGTGGGGAACGTATGTATTATTTTCCCCCACTGACATGGTTGCTTGAGCGATTCATTGACGGAAAATAATGCAATTCATAGGTTCACAGGTAAGTTGTAGGCTAGCTGCCTTAAGGGTCATTTTAAGACTAGACATTTTCCCTTTATTGGGCTCAAATTAACCTACCCATTTGGTTATAGATTGGCCTTACCCATCCCATTGTCAATAATTATATATTCCCCCTAATGAGAATAAGTGGGATCACATCATAGATAATTTGAGGGGACCCAAGTAGTAGATAAAGCATATAGGATCTGCTTATGTCCATTAGTAGTACAGGTGGCAGTCCGAGGGTAACTTTTCTATTTCCCTCCATGCATCGAAGTTGTGACTGAATATGGGGAGGGATGAACTATGTCTTATGTGGATGAAGAATCTGCTCTCGAGAAACAATATCCTATGTGAGATACACCTGTTCCTCCAAACCATTCTGTTCACACTGCAGAAGAGGGTCAGCTCCCTAGACAGTATTTCTGATGCCATTTGATTAATTGATGTGCAGTAAATCCATTGGTATTGATTGTAGTATCATTCTGGAAACTAACAGGAAAGTAGTTGTCTTTGAACCCCCCCCCCCCCATATTATTCTCCATGGGAAAATATACATTTAATTTTTTCCATCGATTAAGTTGCCTTGCAGGTTTGGTAGTTGTATATCATATATTATACAATTATGGCTAATTGTTTTTTCAAACATGAGCATACTTATTGGACAGTTCCAATCAGTGTGACCATTGTAAATTGAGTGTATGCCAACAGAAAAAATATATGACCATTGATGTACCAGTGAGCAGACAGACTTTCTCTTGGCACATGCTGGGTGCAGAGCAAAATATGAGAAAAATCAGTTACATTCTAGAAAATTTAAGAAACATAAAAATACCTAGTATTTCTTTTATTTCTGTGCTGTCCCTCTTAAAATCTTGTTTTTTTTTTTTTTTTAAGAAACGGCAATGGATTGCACCGATGTACTGCACAAGTGTGGGAAATCAAGTCCCATATACATGCGCACTGTCAGCCTACAGAAGACAACGTTGAAAAAGATTGAAGTACCATTACATAAATACATTATATAAGAAAGGCAAGTAATTTTTGTTTCTTAAATAATGTCATTGTATAACAGCTATACTCCTCAACTGTCTGTGGGAATATCAGGATTTACCCACAGTTGGATTAGTTTAATCGCTTGGACTTCACCCTTGTAATCAAACTGTAACAAACTTTGGTTAATCCTAATATACTCACACACAGTTGTGGATTACTGCTTATAAAATGTAGACTCATGCAAATGTCAAAGCAGGTATCTCTAGAACAAGAACACCGGGAAGATTCAGTCTTTGTATGATCAGAGTACAGAGACATCCTGACTTTGTTAAGAAGGTACTATATCTGTTAACAACAATAACCCTTCCCTGTTTCTCACTGTGGATACACACTCACACACACACACACACACACACACACACACACACACACACACACACACACACACACACACACACACACACACACACACTTCACCCTTGTAATCAAACTGTAACAAACTTTGGTTAATCCTAATATACTCACACACAGTTGTGGATTACTGCTTATAAAATGTAGACTCATGCAAATGTCAAAGCAGGTATCTCTAGAACAAGAACACCGGGAAGATTCAGTCTTTGTATGATCAGAGTACAGAGACATCCTGACTTTGTTAAGAAGGTACTATATCTGTTAACAACAATAACCCTTCCCTGTTTCTCACTGTGGATACACACTCACACACACATGCGCACACACACACACACACACACACACACACACACACACACACACACACACACACACACACACACACACACATGTACATATATGTGTGTGTATATATATACCTATATACATATTATATATATATATATATATATATACATATATATATATACATACATATACAAAGAATGTATATGTATGTGTATATGTAGATATATATATATATATATATATATATATATATATATATATATATATATATATATATATATATATAGATATATATATATATATATATATATAGCTTACTATCACATAGTCGATTGCACTTTGTGCGATCAACATATGTGGGAAACTTATTTAGCAGAACAGTAAATACATTTGCCGCAATATCGAACCTTACAATAGCAAGCATTTGCTGTTGTAAGGTTCAACATTGTGGTGCAGATCGCAGTATAGTGGGTATTGGGAAATGTACCCTTTTCCTCACTGTAGTGCGATCTCGGAGTTTGTATATATAAATGGGTGGGGTTGGGGGTGCAGGGGCAGCTTGTCCCCCCTGCAAAAAGTGTTTTTTTAATGTTGAGCAGAAGTAAGCATTTCAGTAAAGTCGACATTTTCGACATTTTGACCTTACTGAAATGCTTACTTCAACGTTTTTTGTGTTCGGTGTTCTGGTTTCCGTACATGTTAGTCGGACATCTTAACACTCAAACACAGTGGATTTGACTATGTGATAGTAAACCTATATTATATACACACACACACACATATATATATATATATATATATATATATATATATATATATATATATATATATATATATATACACACATTATGCATAGTTGCTGTTTAGCATTCACACTTCAGAATGTTGACACTCAAACGGGCAGTATCAGAATGAAGGCATGCCAAACAGTAGAAAGGTCAAAACCTAAACAATTCAAAATGTAGCCAGAGATAAGAAGGTTGATATTAAGGCTGAGAGTTTGCTAATGAGAATGTTGGTGGGTTAGTGTTAGAGTAAGGGTTAGGCAAGTGAATAACTATAGTGTTGTGCATCTTGTTTTATGTGTCAAAGCCTGTCTTTTGTAGTGATTGTGTTACAGAAAAGGGTTTTCTAAGGTAAACCCACCTGTCCACCTTATTAATGCATGTTAATTCTAACCTTAAAACTGCCCCTGCATCTAACTCTAACCCTAACTCTATACATTACCTTATAAAACTTTTTCCATAATACCACACTATTCAGACAAACTGCATTATGCAGCAGTACTATGGTTATGGCTTAAGAGTTTTTGTTTGTTTTATTTTATTGTGCTTTTAAAGTAAACTGATGACTGAAATAGTGCTTGTGTTTTGTGATTCATTTAATATGTGTGCTTTGAGTGTTTTGACAGTATTTCAAGTTCTGTATTTTGATGTGCATACAGAATGAGTTTTCTATTTTGGTGTCTGCATTTTGATGAGCCAATATTTATACTATGTGTGTTTGTGTGTGTGTGTATATATATTATATATTGGGTTCACTCATCAAAGTAAGGAAAAGCCAGTACAGCTGATCAACAAGATGACAGTATAGTGGTTAGTGGTGATATATATATATATATATATATATATATATATATATATATATATATATATATATATATGTAATCACAAAACATCGAACACACATACATGAAAGCGCTTAACACTGAAAAGCGCTTCCGTGTATGTGTAGTTAAAAAAAAAAATCTATGTTTCTGCAGGAGGGCTTCGCCCCCCTACACCCCCCCTACTTTATTATTCTCACTCCGAGATTGAACTACAGTGGGGAAAAGGGAATTTTCCCTTGCCCGCACTGTAGTCCAATCTACGAAACAGGCACCTATACATGGAAGCGCTTGTCGATGTTAAGTGCTTTCGTGTATGTGTGTTCAATGTTTTGTGATTCGGTCATATGCTAGCCGAGCATGTGTCCTGATCCTATAATATATATATATATATATATATATATATATATATATATATATATATATATATATATATATTTAATATGGGTCAATGGGTGTGCAGGGCAGTGGGCTTGTCTTTCCCATAAAAAAGAGCTTTTTTTTGTGTTGCTGTTTTTCATCTTTTGAGGATCAAACATTTGAGATTCAGTGTTACAACATTTTGTTGACATGTCATATATGGATAGATAGATAGATAGATAGATAGATAGATAGATAGATAGATAGATAGATAGATAGATATAGATATGTGTACATAAGTCTATATTTCTCTCTCTCTCACTATATTTATACTGATACATCGAACACACATACATGAAAGCGCTTAACACTGAAAAGCGCTTCCGTGTATGTGTAGTTAAAAAAAAAATCTATGAAAAACATCTTTATTGAAAAACAATTTTTCAGTGCAGAAGTTTTGATTTCTAAACAAGTTATAATTGCTTGATTACTCTGAAATCTTTCAACTGAGCTTTTCTAGAGTCATGGTTCTTTTTTTCCTGATAATTTTAGGATTCTCAGCCAGCTGCTTTGTTGCTCACAAGTACCATTTTCCCTGAGGTGTGTGTATGTATATATATATATATATATATATATATATATATATATATTTATTTATATAGGTTTACCGATAAATAGTCGCACGATGTATGTGCAAACAACAAATTTACGAAAACTAATAAAGACATACTCACAACAGCGACATACAACCCCACGAACACAACATAGTATCGAACAGATTGCATACCAAATCCAGCACCTAAATGCACCGGAATTCCCTACCGCTCTGGACTCACGAGCAAGTGCTACCATTGATCCCAAAGGGGGGGCACAGGTCCAGTATTTGGTTGGTTGGCATTGGATTTCGATGTGTCAACTGCAGACAATCAAAATAGATGATGTTTCATCCCGTGACGTTATTCCTCACTATTCTTAACATCCGACATGTTTGTGTTTTTCAAGGTAAACCATTTATATATATATATATATATATATATATATATATATATATATATATATATATATAGATATAGATATATATGTAGAGAGAGAGAGAGAGATGCAATTGTAGGACAGATGTGTAGTAACATATCACATAACACAATCTACTGAAATGTACTAGGATGGTACTTGCTGTGTAAAACAAGAAACCTTTTGCTCTTGCAAAAGTGGGATATAGTCTACAGATTCAGTGATTATAAATCATGTAACACAGACTTCTAGAAATTACTGGGATGGTATTGTTTTGTAAAGCAAAATCACAAGCTTTCTGTTCTTCCCAAGCAGAAATTTTCAGTTTGGTGTAATATTATTATTATTATTATTATTATTATTATTACCCACAAATTAGCAGACAAAATGGCTAAAAAGGAATTTAGAATTGTCAATACCTTAAAGGAGATATTTGCAGATGGTGAAAGGATTTCAAAAACCATGTACTTACCCACAAGGAGTAGTAGCAGTTAAACATAAAACTATAATAGATAGCTGTTCTTCTCAAGAGTGTGGGAATTAAAAGGAATTATACAATGACTGGCCATTAATATTAAAAAACAAGCACACTGATTGGCCAATGCAACCAGTGTGCCCATTGTAAATTGGAGACTATACAAACGAGAAAAGGTCCAGTCGCCCAGTCTTTTTCCCGTTAGTAAGTCTCTTACTTTTCTTTTTTTTTTTTAACTAAAAAAAGAAACCAGGAGATGTAAAGCAAACAAGGGAGATGGCAGAGACAAAAATAAAATGATAATCAGGTAAGTTCTACAAAATTAAAGAAACATACCTGTATTGTTTTATTTTTGTCTGTCCTGGCTCTCCCAAAATTAAACGTCTCCTGATTTCTTTTTTTTTTTTTCATTTTTAATTAAAAAAAAAAGCAACAGAGATCATCCATTCTCCATTGCTTCCTCTACACAGCTCTGATGTACTGCGTAAGCGTGGGAACACAAGTTCCATACGCATGTGCAGTGCATCAGAAGAAGCCCCAGAATAGCGAAAAACCACTGAAGGGCACCTCTGAGATTTATTTATTTATTTTTTATTTTACATTTGTTAACCGGGAAAAAATCCGACTGGATACAATGTCCTTTTTCAGCGGAGGCCCGGGGAGAAAAGCTCCAACATTATACAAAATACAGACATTTCCAAAATTATAATATTACAGAGAGAGAAACAGTCAAAAATCAAACAAACAATCAGGTTGCAAAATTCATTTGTTAACAATGCATATAAGGAAATAAAAAAATGAAGACAATGAACAATTCAGGTAGATAATAGAGACTAGGAATATTATACAAAGACATTATTTAAGAAAAGTAAGTATATTTTTTCTTAAATAATATTGTATAATAGCAATAACCCACGTCTGGGTGTAGGTAATGCTAAATTTACCCACAGTTGTCTTTGTTTGGCCACTCGGGCTTTGCCCTCATGACCAAACCACACCAACAGTGGGTAAATCTAGCATTACCCACACCCAGACATAGGTTATTGCTTAAGTAATCTGCTACTTTTGACATTAAACTGAATAATTCCTATAAGATTGACTTGTATATTATCCATATTGTCCCATGCTTGTAGAACGTATGTCCATCCCATTAAGAAAGTATCAGAAAACATCAATGAGATTACAGGAAACAAGATCTTTAATGTCATCTTAAGAGAATCAGTGTTCTAACATGATCAGCTGGTCTGTGCACTACTACAGTGAACTTATAATCTCATATTAAGGATGCATTTAGATGAGGTGTGATTCATAACCAGGTAGAACCCTTCCAATTCATATATAATCCTTAGTATTACCATCAGTCTGTTAGATTCTCAATTACCACAGAGGTATTGCAACATACATTTGAACAGGGGTGGCACGTGCTATTGCACTACCGGACTGCAGCCCCCCAGCTGTAAAAAAAGAAATAAAATAAAATACAAAGAAAGAAAAGAAAAAAACAATTGCAAGTAGTGAACCTTCACGCATGCGCATTAGCAGTATTTCCTATATCCAGACTGCTGCTGAGACAGTCTGGAGCATGCACAGACTGTCGCAGCAGCAGGCCAGATTAAGAAGCATTCAAGTGCAGAGATCCCAGAAGTCTATGCATTGTAACTGCATAGACGGTCACTGGAAAGGGATCAGACTGCAACATCGGCAGGCTGGGAGTCTCATCGAGGAAGGACATCTCACGGGCTTGTAGTGCTCCAATGAACAAAGCTGTGGAAGGATTTAGTGCTGCAACGAATGGACCTGTCCCAGGCAGTGTGTGTGTGTGTCTGTGTGTGTGTGTGTGTGTGTGTGTGTGTGTGTGTGTGTGTGTGTGTGTGTGTGTGTGTGTGTGTGTACTGCCCCAGGTGCTACATGGTGGTGAGTAGAGAATAAGGCTTGAACCCTGTACCTTGGGCCCAAGTGGCAAGAGCCTAAATTCCCTACCCACCACCATTTGTAAAAATGTTGCAGATTTTTCCCTCATACTTGTTCTGTTCCTCATAAAATCTGTGGTTTCTGTATTTTTGTGTCCTTGCAAAGCCAGTAGTGCATTGGTGCAGTAGTAGCATTGTTGCCTGACAGCTACATGTTCTCTGGTTTGATTCTTGGCTGGGGTGCCTTACCTTCTGTGTGGAGTCTGTATGCCTTCCCTGTTTTTGTTTCCTCTAGTGTCCTCCCATCTTACAAAGACATGTGTCTGCCTGGAGTGTTTCTTCCTGGGCCTCTGCTAAAAATTAGCTTTTGTTCCAAGTCAGACTTTCCTGGTTAACAAATGTTAAAAATGACACGCATTTGAATATCAGACTTCATATTCTTCAGAAAGTGCATGGTAACACAAAAGCTTTTATTCTAGCAATTTTCTAAGTGTATAAGATGAATATTTGAAATTTGTCCCTATTTTGGGACTGTATTCCCCCATTATTGGCTTCATCCAGGTTTTGTGCTAAGGTTGAGAGCTACGGTAAGAACTAAATTTACTGAATATGTTTGGGGGCTATATTCCCCCATTACTGGCTTTGTCCAGGTGTTTTTTGCTAAGAGGTTGAGAGCTATAGTGAGAACTGAATTCACTGAATGTTTGGGGGCTGTATTCACCCATTATTGGCTTTGTTCAGGTGTTTTGTGCTAAGAGGTTGACAGTTGTGCTATGGTGAGAACTGAATTCACTAAATGGTAGCCATTTAAGTTTCCATCTTCCTCTTTCACAAAACATCTGATTTGGCATAGTGGTATGTTGCTCTGACTGTTTTGCACAGGGTCCTGGGTTTAAGGCTTGGCAGTGAAATGTATGGTGGTAACACAGCATTTTATTCTAGCAACTTTCCAACATTATACAAGCAATGTTTAAAATGTGTCCCTGGTCTATGGGCTTTGACTCCCCCACAATAAACTTTGGCTTTTTCCAGATTTTTTTGTGCTGCAAAGTTCAGAGATACAACTGAGTGAGTAGATTTTACAAGGAGCTGAGAGCTGCAGGGGAGCAAATGTTTAGTGCTGCTTATGCTGAGTCTGCTTGCATTGTTAAAAGCACAACAGGTAGTATACTTACTTTTGATGCAGAAGGCTGTGGGTTCTACTCCCACAGTAGATAGATGCATTGTTGATACTGTACTGTGTTGCAAAAGGGGTGGATGCTGCACTCCTTTTTGGTGAAGATACCTAGTAACTATGAACCTGTTATCAGTTTGCCATCCATTCCCTATTGCAATATTGCTAGCTTATCATTTTTTTTTAGTGTAAGAGAGGCAATTTATTCCTCAAGGGTAACGGGCACTTTATTTGTAGATGAAACAATGAAATACAAAGTTGTTTGCTAGCAACAACCTCTTCGTTAGTTACAGATCTCTTTAATGTGGAATTATTTACATGACTTTTACTTCTTCAGAGATTGTGCATATGTACTGATACTGGTGGACTGTAGAAGTTTGAGTAGACTATTATGATGGAATTGTTCTGAATTGGGCAGTTTTGTCATTACTGGTGCATGCATTTTGTTTCATTGTTTACTGGAAAAATTTCAAAACAATAAATTTAAAACACCCTCTAAAACTGTACTGTATTGTTCAAGGAATATAATTTAATACAATCAGTGAGGTGTATGAAAGAGCATGTATGTTTCGTGTGCAAGGGGCCTGTGATTTGAAAACAGCCCAAACCTAAAATTAATCTGCCACTGGCAAAATATATTTTCTTTGAATGTGGGTTTCAATGCTGTTTCAGTGATTGTGAGTTTTCAAGGGCAGAGAAGTATTAATGCTAAGTCTGTTCTCATTGTGAGACTGCATTGCTTTGTTTAGCAGATATGATATATATTAGTGTTTGCACTGTAAAATGCAAAATAAAACTTTTAAATAAAGTCCAAATCATCGCAGAAGTAAAGCAGTATGCACATTAGTGTTTATGGTAAATGGGGTGAAATAGCCAAGTAATGGTTCATTGTAATGGCTGTAGGGGGGAAGCTCCATTCGACCATGATTTTGTGAGGGTGGAAGAGCAGCAAACTCAAAGACAGCCCCGGCTGAACTATACCTCTCAACTGTCCAGATTTTTGCAGAATGAATAGATTTTTCTTATTATTTTTCATTTGTTCCTCATAAAATTTGTGGTTTTCTGTCAAATCATTTAGGAATGAAGTCACTAAATAATGACAGACACTGAGTTTCAGACTTCATAACCTTCAGAAAAATACATGCTAAAGCAAGACCTGTTATTCGATCAACTGTCTCAGTTTATACAAGAGCAATTTTTAGTACTGTTTATATGTTCCCCCCATATATTTGGCCTTGTCCAGATTTCCTGCATTAACAGGTTGAGAGGTACATGCAAATAAATTGCTTTGTAGAATTAGGCATATCCAAACCTCTCAACTGTCCCCAATTTTGGCTCAAAATGTTGCTCTTCCCCTAATAATCCCTCTGCAAAATGGCAATTTTGGAAGAAAACATGGAAGGTTTACAATTAATAAATATAATTATAAATATATAAATAAAATATAATTAATAAATAAATGTAATAATCAGTTATAGATTACTTTTATTTCAGAAATGCATGTAGATTATTTTATTTTGTCAACTGCTCATGTCAGCAGTACTAATATTAAAAAGTGTCCCTTCTTTGACAGGTTCCCAGCTGTATTGTGTGGCTATTTTATATTTTTGAATCACATTTTTGGTCCATTTTTCATAAATCATTAAAGACAGAAGTTAGAAAATAATGACAGACATTTCAGTTTCAGATTTCATACCCTTCAGAAAATTCATACTAATGCAACACCTACTATTCTATTATCTTTCTAAGTTTATAAGAGCAATATTTAAAAATTGTCCTTATTTTTGGGCCTTTGTCCCACTTCTATGTATGGCTTTGTCCAGAATTCTTGCTCTGAGGTTGAGAGATATGACAAATGTGTCAGGGCCATCGCAGTCAGCCAGAGGCATTTCAAATTGTGACATACTTGTTGCACCTCACACCCCCATGTAGTGACTCTGGATGTGTCCAAGCAAGGCAAGGAGCAGTTATGCAGTGTAAATGTGCAGAATATCCCCCCATCCAAGGTAGACACAAGTACTACAATGGCTTTTCATCTGTCCTTGATTTTGCAGAATGTTCTGGTTTCTGTCATATTTTTATACTGTTGATTTATTCTTATTATTATTCAGAAAGTGCCTGTTGCTCTGTGTTTAAGTAGCAGTGCTTTAATGACCATCTGGTTAGCTTGTCTGAGATTGTAAGATGCAAGTAAGTTTTAATACGCATACTGTTAAAGAATTGCCAACACTGAAAGTCTTTCTGTTGTTGCCATGCAGAGAATACTTACATAACTAGATAATATATCAGCCTTGGGTATTGAAATGCATATGACAGTATTTGTAATAAAGGACAGGATTACATTATTTTAAGAGCTCATTACAAGCTTTACCTGCAAACTAAACAGAATGCCAATCTATCATGCGTGGTCCATATCCTGTGCAGTAATCCTTTAAGCAATGTATTTTGAGCTTGTTTCCTGTTTGCTTTTCATTTTTTACTTTGATCATGTTTTCCCCATGAAACAAGTAGATAGTTGTTGTCAGGCAGCATGTCATTTTTGGATAAGAAACATTTTTACAAGTGGGGGTATCACAGAGATTGCTACTTTCAGCATGTTACTTGGTACTTTAATAAAGCTGAATATAAATTATAATTAGAACTGGATTACAAGGAGAAGTGGTTTGAGTTGAGCGCTGTTTGTTTTTCTTATACTTGATTTTGACTAGCATTCCAGTAATGTATTTAAAAAGTAATTTATTTTTTCATGCCTCACAAACTGTTTGTTTCCATCTAGATATTAAGTAAGCTGTCATGCAGCCAATGGATTGAAATATGTTTTTTCTTCTACACTTCATTCTGTCTTAATTGGACTCTCATAATGATGGTTTGGTATCCAGGGCAGAGTATTTAATTAAAGTTACAGTTTTTGTGGTTATGAGCATAGCTCCTCCCCTTTCTGGTTGGCCACACCCATTCCCATTGATCCCACCCATTCAGCTGTCTCCTGCAGCCCCCCTTTGATTTGAAGTCACCAGCCGCCACTGCATTTGAAGAGATTAAACTTGATGGCAATTAAGTCATCATGTCAGCCATCTCTAAAGAAATAAAAAAGTATGCTCCACGACCGATGATCACTCAAAACTCATACCCATGCATCATTGAAACCTATGTTTTCCTCACAATTGCATGTTATTCTGTGCTTATTTTTCAATAGGTTTAGTAAATAAACAAATACTTCATGGTTACTGGACAGCACAACCACTGCTACATTTGCATTTTATCAACTTGTGACAATACACCTTCCTCTTCACAGTAAAATTTGTGCACTTCACAAACTCTGAACTTCCTTCTCAGTCATCATCATTACTACATGTTCTTAAAAATTCCATATATCAGAAAAAATAATTGGCACACATTTCTACAAGAAAGGCATTTAAAAAAAGATATAGTGTAGTTTAATGAATATTCTGCTGTGAATGCTAGCAAAAAAATGCTGGGAATGCACTGATTTCTCTCTAGAGAAACTTCTCTGAGTCATAACAGCAACATGGGTAACCCACGACAAGAGTAATCACATGGGAGACTGCAATTTATCCACTGTTTTCTTTTTCCTGGGAAAATGTGGAATGTGTGGATTATATCAACTTTAGCCCAAAAATTGTATATTATTTCTTATGACTGAGAACATAGCTCTCAGTCAAGCCTATAGCACCTATTTTGTATTCTTCCAGTTAAAACCCATAGCTCCTTATGGAATTCGGATATTTTTTGGGTCTAACATATTTTACTGAGAGAGAGTCACAAAATAATTAACAACATGATACTAAGATTTTTTTAATCTCAGATGTTATGCTGTGGAGATATTAATGACATATTTCCGCTTGCTATTCATATTTTCATATTTGTGTTCATATTTTCATAACTGAGAGACCTACATATTATTGATGGGCATAAAGTGAAATACCTTGGTTGGAGAAATAAAAGTACATTGTCAATGTGCAATTACAATACATTATACTGGAGATATTGCAGTTATTTGCTAGCAATTATGAAAATATAAAATATCTCCATATGTATTTATTTCTAAAACTGGGCGACTTAAAAAGTATGGCATGGCATCAGACAAAGCCTTAAATCATACTGAAGAAAACTATCATTGATATTTGCACTCTAAAATGCACATCTTGAGAGATATTCAGGGTTATTCATATTGTTAATTATACAAATAAATATAATTCTCCATATTTCTGTCAATACCTTAGTAAGCATGCACAAGGAAACCAATGTTTTGCTATCATGTGAAACCTTGTGCCTGGCTAACAAAAGGAAGATGAGAAAATACATGCAGGTTGCACAGTTTTCAAGATATGACAACTTGTTTGTGAAACATTAAGTAAAAATATCATTCGGGTTTTGTATTCATAATAGTATATTATAGCATTGATGTAAAGTCTGTGACTGTTATCAATACAAAGAAGACTTTTTACTAATAACATTGCTGTTTGTACTACTTTGGTACCTTTTAATGTTCAGAAAAGATTTGCTTTTCTTTGTTTTTAAGTTGATTTCCCAGAAAATGCTTTGGAATATATGAATGTGTGGAGGCTACTGGAAGCATGATGTTCCACATCACCTAGGTGCTAATCAGATAAGCACTGCAAGGACAGCACCATGATAGAACTATAGGACTTTGTCAATACAGATGCCCTTGAACAATTAGTCAAAATGCCCACTAGAAGGAATAACATCTTGCATCTTGTCTTTACTAATATTGGAGCATCTTGTATGATCTATTGCTTATGTTTATCACTTGTTAGGTCTCTTTTGAAACAAAACTGAAACCTGAGATCCCTTCCACACAAAATACCTTTAGATATTTCATTAAGACAAACTCTGTACTACTAAATGATAAATTAGTAAGCTTCATATGCTTACCAAACCCATTTAACTCCACTGACTACACAGAACTATATGCCATCACACTATGCCAGCATGCAAACAGCGTCATAGATCCCTATAGGCAATCCCAGAAACAAACAGACATGGTGGAATCATAATATCAATAAGCTTTTAAAAAAACAAAGCAAATGTTTACCTTGAGCCAGTAATTCCGAGAATGTTAGAGTCCTCATCGCTGAAATAAAGAAACTCAGGAATTTATAAATTTGACCAAAGCCAAAGTTTGAGGGCTAAAATATCTACCCAAACCAAAGATAATCACAAGGCATTTTTAGTTATGTTTGTAACTTCAAAAGCAAAATGCAGTAATGTGTTGAACTGTGAATGATGTTACCTATTCTGTGGCTGAAAATCTAGCAAACTTACTAACTAACTTTACCCCGTCTCCCCTCCATCTGCCCCTCAAGATTCATCTGAAACTGGCTTAAAGTTACTATCAAAAACTAAAATACTGTATCTATGGGTCCTAGCAATATCCCTGGATGCATGAAGCATGATTTAGCCACACCCCCTAACAACACTGTTCAGTCTCCGTTTCCATACAGGTTTTCTGCCAAGTGAATGGAAAACAGCTGTAGTCATTCCTATGTATAAGGGAGGACCTTCCACAGACCAATTCATCAGGACATAGTGAACCTCCAAACACTGGAACCTTCTCAGTTTGGAGTCGTCAAGGGCAGGTCACCTGCTGGATTTTTTAAAAAGGTCACCAAAGTAATGGATTAAGACAAAATGTTACACACTACATATTTTGATCTGGCCAAAGCTTTTGACACAATTCCCAACTCAGGCATAAAAGAAGGGCTAATTAAACTGGGAATAAACCACATATGTCAAATGCTAGATTGCCAACTGGCTCACAGACAGGACACAGATAATCAAAATAGAGAAGTTACCACCATAAAAAGACCATTCACCAGTGGAGTCCCCAGGGTTTTGTGCTGTGACCTCTCCTGTTTGGCATCTACTTTTTGGAAGTAAAAAACAATACCAAAGCTCTGGATGACTAAGTTTGCAGATGACTATAAGGTAGGAGCAGTCACTGAATCCCCAAATGACTTAGCCATCCTGCAGTAAGGTGTGCCTCAAATAAATAATTAGTGCCAAATCATGGACTGAAACTAAATGCAAAAAATGCTTTACTGTAAGCTTTTGGAAGTCACCCACACTACGGAACTCCAACATTGATGATATACCCCATAAAAGATGACCCAGATGTTCAAGATTTAGGAACTTATGTGGACAGTGACCTAAATTTGACCAACATCAGTCCATTGTTCTAAGAAAGTTCTTCTATACTGCATAACTTATAAATAAAGGGATTGTGTCTAGATCTAGGGATGTCATTGCCCCTCTTCACTCATGCCTCATTAGGCCAGTAGTTGAATATATAACCCCTCTTTAGCATGTATCTGTCCAGACACATGTAACAACTGGAACGTCCACAGACATATCTTACTAAAAGGATATAAGGAGTAAACAATATATCCTACATGGATCGACTCCAAGCCCTGTCCCTATACTTGTGCCTGGTATACAAGGCATCCTCCAACCCATTACTGATGGATTTACTGCACATCAGCAAGTCATATGGAATCAGAAATTCTTGGTGTAGGGATCCAAGTCTCTTTCTTAACATCAACAGAATGGTTTGTATGGACAGGTAAATCTTGCAGAGGATACCGCTGCTATGGAACAGACTCTCAAGCCACATAAAACAAAGTTCATCTTTGTCCGTATTCAAGCACAACTTAGATCTATTAATGGAAAACAGAAAATGTACCACTGGACTACCCCCTGTACTACTGATGGATAGTGGAAACTTGTAAATGCTTTATTCCATGCATGGGTCCCCTCAAATTATCTATGGTATGATCCAAGTAATTCTCATTAGGAGTTATATATAATTATCAACAATGGGATGGGTAAGACCAATCTATAACCAAATGAGGTAAGTTATTTTGAAGACAAAAAGGGAAATTGGCTTAAAATAGCCATACAGGGCTGGTAGTCTAGTTCTTATCTATGAAACTATAAAGTTAGCAAGGATAAGGGTACCCAACCAGTTCAAGGATACATTTCAATATTAGAGACTGTGACCCTCCACCACTGAACCAGTAATCAAGGAGCCTCAATCCTCACCACTGGTACCAGTGGGGGATGTACTTTGGAGGTTGACAAGTGCACACACTGTATTTCCAAATGCAGCTCTCTGCATCAAGTTCAATTTCCTTTAAGAGCACACAGCGACCACAGTCAGTCCAGGGCTGGTTTGTCCCTCTTTCTCCAGATCCCCAGTAAGAGTCCTCACTGGCACAGCTATAGAGTTGAGTCCTTAGCCAGGGTTCCAACCCAAGTCTTCCAATACTCTCTCTGTCGAACCAGTGCTTCATGTCCCTGCCCAAGTAGCTAACATACATACTCTTGGAGATTTATTTTACACACCCACACACACACACACACACACACACACACACACACACACACACACACACACACACACACACACACACACACACACCTGGGAAAGGCTGGCACAGTTTACAAGCTATGCCCACTTCTGCCCAGTCTATAAGGTAATCACTGCCACCAGAACCCCTTATCAGCTACTTTAAGGCCCTTAACAAAGGGTGCCCACTCTTACTGTGTAATGTTACTATCAATACAAACGGTAGTTTGACCAAGAGCAAGGCTATTGGGAGTGGCCTATAGTGTCACCAAATAAATATGCAAGTGCTCCCAGAACTTAAATATCTCTAGACAGATCATCCACAATGAAATGTTAAAATATATTTATTAATAAATAATAAAAGAACAAGAAAATACTAAATATATATTTACAGTGACATCAGTGCTGAAAATCACAGGAAATATTTGAAACAACATTGCAGGACAGTGTCAAATGAATAAAGAAAAATATCTAAGCTAAGCTTTGCTATATTCCTGACTATGTCTAAGAGAATTATACTACTTAACAACTTACCTCACCAGAGAAAGGCAGATGTGTTGAGTGGATATTGATGTTGTCAGGTCCAAGACAGAATACAAAATGCTGTCTCTCTCTGTAAGAGACTTCTTAAATTAATATCTCAAATATTACTGCTGGGATAGCTTTCAGAATGACATCACTGCTTGTCATCTGACTCCTAGTTCCCAGGCCCCAAAACAACCACTGATTGCAGCTGGTAGCATTTAGCATCTACCTGTGAAAATACATAAACCTCAGATCTTTGGCAGATACTGGACGTCATAAAACAATTTACATTCCTCCACAATTAAAGACAATACAGAAAGTTCCCTAGTTTTAGACCTTGTCTCTCCTTGCGTCATTGAAACTGAAAGATATCATCTTTTATTGCATAGCCATAATTTAATTTCAGCTATTTTTCTGAATTGAAACTCCTGTATTCCAGTTTCCACTGTTAAAATATTCATTTAAACATTTACAATAGTGCATGTACATTTCTGTTCTTTTCCAGTAGGGTACACGGTAGTTACATTTCAAACAGCACTTTGCAAATACCTTCAAGCAGTTTGATATACACATGAAATACAGTTCTAATACATTTGTAACACAAGCATTGTAATGAATAATGTTGATATTCACCAATGACATATCATTATTTACAAAGTTCCAGCTAGCAGTATCTCCCTTTGTCACAGAGACATCCCTTTTTTTTCTTATGGACTGCCAAAAATACAAATTGCAATTTGGTTCAAATAATAATAGATAGTAAAGGTCAGCAACAACATACAGAGACAAAATGGTAATGTGCCATGAAACAGTGTGGGAGTCTAAAGAACAAGCCATATGTTGATGTCCAGTATAAGACCAAAACTGAAGGAGTAGATGTGGATTGCCACATGCTGAGAGACTGAGTTGATCTGAAAGACGAAGAGGTAACATTGTGTGATTTGTGTCTTTTTCTGCATCTGCGGAATATATATTTTCTACATACACAAGAAAAAAAAATAGTGCCTATAGCTACTTCCAGTATATATTAAAGATGACTGTACAGAAAACAGAACTGTTTTACTGTTAACAGAGATGTTATCTGACTGGTCCAACCTAGCAAATGTTTATTTATTTAATCTATTTACCCTTTACTGACCAGGTAAGCCCCACAAGGCCAGTGGTCTCTTTCAGTGGGATACACAAGGTGGTATTCATACTGACAAGGAGAAATATGGTTAGAAAAGTTGCCAGTTCCTGTCCTCATTTAAACAAGTGCTATGTTACCTTTTATATTCACCTGAGATGCCAGCAACTCAGGTGGGGCATCAGTTTTTTGTCTCATACAAATGATGCTCTTCCAACAGTTAAAAAACACACTAAAATGTTTATCAGATTTAACCTGCTAGGTTCTCATGTGTGTCTGCTACAAGTAGTTTGAAAAGGAATTGGGCTATACACTGGAGTACATCTAAATCTCAGTACTAGTGTCTGCACTCCAGTGAAACACTAAGGTTTGGGAAATGCCTTATGAATCATAATAAACTTGAGATGCCAGAAATTAATTAATACACACAAACCCATGTGTATGTGTGTGCTTATATATACAAGTATTGTGATTTACTGCAGAAACTGCACCTCATATTTATTCCTTTTTACTGCTTTTGTGTTAAAAGTACATTTGCTGGTAAATTCAGTCTAGTCTGATACCGTGGATTAGTACTCTGGATTGCAATAGTGGCAGCATTGTGATTTACTGCAGGATCTGTGCTTTATACATGCTATTTATACTGCTTTTACTGTAAGTACATTACTGGTACATTCAGCGTATGCCACTTTAGACTTGTCATTTAGATTGCAACAGTGGCTGAATTGTGCCTTACTACAGGATCTATATTACATACTGCTGTATATATCTAAAAGCACTATTGTAAAACTTGCAATTCTCATCAATATTGCCTGCTAAGTTTACTGTTTGATATACCTCTTGCTCTTTCCCCCATGTTTTTTTATACATTTTGTTGCTTTCCTTGCATCTTGCAGATATAGTACTTACCTGCTTGTTAAATTAGTCACTGTGTTTGCCTGCCCTTAAGTAGAAATCCAAATTGCTTGAAATTCCATCCTACATATGACACATCCTTGCAGTTTAGAGTCACAGGAGTGTGAGAAGCTGCAAGCTTTGATTAATAGATCTCCACCTTCTTGAGTTTTCTGCTCACATTGATTGGTTGCCTCACTAGCTCATCTTCTACAATCTATACTGAACTGCAATTCTTCAGGATCTTTTATTCAAAACTCTGAGACGCGTAGTAAGGCCTGAAAAGTGAGAAAAGAGTTGCATTCATTTTCTTGTCTTTCAGGCTTTCCAAATTGCCCTTTTCATCAAAAAGAGAAGGGAAAAAAAGATAACATTGGACTTGCTGTGTAGAAAGCTGTCTGCACAAGAGTTTTTTCTCCATAACAAAAATATAAGCTTTTTAAAGATGTATTAGCTTTTTCTTCACCTTGTCAAATATAACAGACCTTATACTGTAATCTACATCCAAATGAATATGTGTCAAACACAAATAAGCTACTTTGAACTGTAGTAAAATCATTCTGTCCTTGTCTTAGAAATCTAAAGCACTCCTCCCACAATTTTAGTAGTCTAAATAAACTAACTTAACCAGCTGGTTCTGCCAATTGATAGTACCAATCTGGCTATCTACAACAAAACCCAGTGACTTCCTCCCTGCAGTTCCTTAAATCGTGCCTGTCCAAACCATGTGTCAGCACTTTCTCACAATTTCTGTAACAAGCCTGACTGAGATGTGTCTCTTTAAACAGTGTGAGAATGTCTCACAATCACATAATACTCAAACAGCATAACACAGTGTGAGAAATGTAGATGTACAATGTCAGTGGATGCCAAAATCTCACAAACTGTTAACTCAGATACCAGGGTCATCAGCAGTACACTAGATAATATACTTCACCACATGCCTCATGAAACATAGAATCTATAATTTGCTAAAGAGCTGAAGATCAGCTTACCCAAACCACACAGACTTTCAAAACATAACACAGGCATTAGGCGCCCTTTGCAGTATTCCTAATCTGCCATGACTACCACCTTACTTAACAACAAGAGTCCCAACGTCATGGATGCTAAGCCCATAAGACAGGCATCGCCCCAACATAATACTCAGAGGTCACCTCCTGTAAGGTACACCGATGTACTTCTTACCAGGAAAGAGTAACAGTCAGTAACCAGTATCCATCAAATCACACATGCACTCAGTTCCTTGAACAACAAATACTTGTATGACTGTGTTATAGTACATGTGGGTGTAAATGACTTGACACATACTGCCATAATATACATGAAGGATGATATGATGGAGCTCTTGGACTATGTTTCAAAGGCAGATACTGAGTAACATTCTACTTTCTCCAAGAATGATGCCACAATATGAGCAAAGAACAATTAATTTCAATAATTGTTTTAACTTTTGGTGTCATTCAAATAAGTTTCAATATTTGTTAGCCTGGGAATATGATAAACAGACCACGCTGCTTCACCAGGGATAGTCTGCACTTGTCCCTTCTAGGCCTCTGAATATTGATAAGAAATTGTCCACTCCCACAAACGCTTTTTTTTTAGGCAATCCCAAGCAGATAAAGTGCCAGCATAATGAAAAGAGAAAAGGAAAATATGAAGGTGCTAGTACTCAATGCTTGGTGCCTGAACAAGAAGTTCCATACCCTACAAGTGCTCCTCACTCTGAAGTACACTGGTGTTTGTATAGTGACTGAGACATGGTTTAAATTGACAGAGAGTGTTCCATCATTGCAAGGCTAAAATGCCTTCCAAACATTAGGGGAAGTCATTATGCAGGTTGGAAAAATAGTGATGTTGTTCAATCTTCATGGAGAAGAGAGACACATCAAAGCTGATCAGGCAGTACAATGAATTATTCTCATTCATGTCCAACTTATCATTAGTAAAGTCCCTTATCACATTCTAACTAGCTGTAGAACTCTGTTTATGCCCCAGGACAGCCATAAGACCCATTTACAGGAAATGGAGTCACTCAACATGAAACCCAATACCATTTTCCTTAGTGACTTTAACTATCCAACCATAGATTGACAAACATATACCACCTTTGCTGCTCTCTAGCACAAAGACTCATGGACTTTGTCAATACAAATGTTCTGGAATAACTAGTCAGAGTACTGTCTAGTGGGAAACAACATCCTGGACCACATCCTTAAAAATATATGGAAATCCTATTCAGTCCCATGGGTATCATCATCACTTATCAGGTCAGAGCATAAATCTGTGAAATAAAGTTGAAACGGGAGACTCCAGCTGTCCTTGGTACATTTAGAAAATTCTCCAAGACAAAGTTCCTTCTTTAAACTGACACAAGGACAAGTTTAGAATCTCCTCAAACTCAGACAATTCCACAAAGTATGCAGAAATGTACATTGTCATCTTATGCCAGCATGTCAATGACTGCAAAGAAGCAGCCGTACCCTGTAGGATCAAGCACAGGGCAAACCCCAAAATCAAATCTCCCGATGGAACATGATATAAACAAGCTCCACAACAAATGGAAAACAATTATGGCCAGAAAATTGAACAAATCCAGCACATGAGAGCGACCATCATTAATATAAATAAGCAACTCAGGAGCTTAATTAGACATAACAAGGCCAAGTTTGAGGCAAAACTATCCATGCAAGCAAAGGACACCCATAAGGCCTTCTTCAGCTGTATTCATAATCTCAAATGCTCTACACAGCAACTCACGGAACTGATTGTGAATAACATTGCCTACATGAAGATATAGCTAACCTGCTGGCTGTTAAATATAGCTCCAACTTCACCTGTCTGTCTCCAACTGTTATCTCACAAGAAATACCATTAACTGTTTTTGCTACTTTTCTGTAAGAAAAAAAAAAAAAAAAAAAAACTGTAGGCCTGTTTCCTACCTTTCCTGAAACTAGTGTTCCAGATACAGTTTTGCCGTATCCAGGACTGTATGTAAGCTTCTGAGCCCCCCAAGCCTTTCTGTGTTGGAGGGAAGCCTTCTAGCTTATCAGTGGGAGTGGTAAGCACTAGGTAACCTGTCTACCAGATAAGAAGTGGTTCTGGCCCAGAAATTGTAGTTATTGGCCGTTTGGGCAATCTCTTCCATCTCTCTCAACTTTCTAATTTGAAAGCCTGCATTTGCACTTGTTTCTGTTCTGTAACTCATCTAGTGCAGATACAGATTCTTAGTTTTAGCACTTAAATTTACTTATTCATGTTCAGCACTTGTTCAGAACTTGTAACCACTAAATAAGCTACTAATTACTATAGCACTCAACCTTCCTCATTACCTAGAGGAAAACAGTTTTGGTACTTACTTTTCTCACTTGCTTAGAGAAAAACAGCTCTTGTACTCACTTTCCTCACTTATCTAGAGGAAAATAGTTTTTTATTCAGGCATGTCCAAGGATCAGCTCCCAGTGTTCTCTCCTGTCTATCTGATGAATCTGGGCATCTTGAGGCAATGCAGAAATTGCCTCATGTACACAGACAACCCTCTCCTCCTACCACCCAACACTACAACCTGTGAGAGATGCACTTATCTAGCCAAACTGGAGGTAAAGCTCTCTCCAACCAAGACTGAACTTGACAGTCATGAGGAGAAAGTAAACATTTGCACCACACCACTCTGAACTTGATAGTCATGAGGAGAAGGTAAACATTTGCACCACACCACACTCATCACATAGTCTCACTAAATCTACACCACCAAAATCCACACATAGTAACACAAAAACATTCGTGGAGGCTCTCAATAATAAACTGTCTAAGCAACAGAGACCTCCAAAGCAGAAACGCAAGCAACCTCCATCCCCCAACACAATCCAAATAACACATAGCCCATAGACTCAGTGTGCCACTCAACCACAGCCAGTAAGGCAAAACAATTTACCCAACACACTAGTCATAGGTGACTCTCTAGTGAGGCACACTGGTGTCCCACTCACCAGGCTAAACAAGCAGAAGGTTACTGTCAGCTGCCTGTTGGGTGCCAGGATCCGCCACATAACCCACGCACTCAGGTCACTCCACAACAAGTACAACTATGACTCTGTCATTGTCCATGTTGGTGTGAATGACCTGAGACGTACCTCCCTGGACTACATGAAAAGAGACATGGAAGAGCTCTCCAATCTTGTAGCCCAGGCAGGTATGACCCTAGCCCTGAGGAGCATTCTGCCATTGCCCAGAATGATACCGCAGTACAAGGACAAAATGATTGACTTCAACAATTGGCTAAGCTTCTGGTGTCATTCTAAGGGGATCCAGTATCTGTCTGCCTGGGATGACATGGTCGACAGACCACGATGCTTTGCCAAAGATGGCCTGCACCTGTCACCCCTGGGATTCCAGATACTGGCTAAGGCTCTTGCTGCCCCTATACTGCCTTTTTAGGCAAGGTTCAAATAACAAATTCACCACCATAACAGGAACAGGCAAGCAAAAGCTGAGGGTAATGCTACTCAATGCTAGAAGTCTAAATCTCAAAATGCACTCACTCGAGGCACTCCTTAAAATGGAGAACATTGATATCTGTGCAGTGACTGAGACCTGGTTCAAAGCTCCAGAGAGCACCCCTATAACTCATACCACACTTTTCGGCCATATAACCTGGACCGAAACACCAAAGGTGGAGGTGTGTCCATATTCATTAAGGATATCCACACCTCCAGGATAGTTGCTCAGCATAATGCATCTGAGGTTATCCAAGTGCAACTAACTCTGGGAAAAACTGCATCCAAATTGTAGCTTGCTACAGATCCCCCACCATGCCCCAGGATTCCCACTCCTCTTTTCTTGATGTACTGGAAAATATTAGGGTTCAACCAAACACCCTAATAATGGGCAACTTCAACTACCCTATCATTAACTGTGAAAACTACTCGTGTACCAACTCCTTAGCTCAACGCTTTCTGGAATTCATAAACTCCAATGCCCTGGATCAACTTATCCACCCCCCCCCACCAGGGCAATGATATCCTAGACCTAGTCATTACCAACATGAGTGACCGGTGTTCCACACCTCAGGTCAACTCCTCGTTGGTCCGATCCGACCCTTGATATCCACATCCCGCCCCCACCCCCCATTAAGAAAACTACAGTAAAATATTTCTCCAAAGCCAACTTCATGCTTCTTAAGACAGAAGTGGTGAACTTCATGACACCCATGCAGATGGACAATACAGTTACAACTGCTGAATCCTACACAAATGCACTCTATAAGCACTTACACGAGTGCATGGATCGTGCTATCCCAAACAGAACCAAGACGCTATCCTGCAAAAAAAGGAAGCCAATCAGGTGGTCCCCTGCCATAAACAAACTGTATGACAGAAGGAAGAAACTGTTGCAAAAAAGAGTAAAATCCCATGAGTGGAGGAGCTCCCTGGTCAGCCTCAGTAAGAAGCTGAGATCCCTTGTAAGATCCTCCAAAGCTAGGAGCCATAGTCGAGTCCCCAAATGATGTGGACATCCTACAGAAGGGCCTCGCTGAGACAGATGCCTCGTGTCAGAGCCATGGCCTCAAGCTCAGTGCCAAAAAGTGCAGTGTCATCACCTTTGGTGAAAACTCTGTACCCATGAACTACCACATAGGCAGCAATCTACTTAACACCGACTGCGTGATAAGAGACCTTGGGACCAGGTGAACAGTAGTCTCTCCTTTGATAACCAAACTAAGCATTTTTATTTTCTAAAATACTGGAGTCTTCTCCTGGGTCATATTCTAAAAGAACAGATAGGAAAGGAAATTTAAAAAAGGTTAACGACATATCCTTCTCTATGTTTGTGTCTAATATAAATCTCATATGTTGTAGTAATGGGTAATATGTAAAATGAGGCACACTCAAAAGCAGAAAGTCAGTTTTGCTGCACTTGATGTATACAGTGTATACAGAATGCTAGTGGTGTATTAGATCTGTAATCTATATTATAAATTTTGTTGTAAAACAGAAATTTCTCTTGCTATGTGATGCACCTAAATTTGACTGAATTTTTCTACACTCTAACTGAACTGATGCTTTTATGATGACTGGAACTGAAGTATGTTATCAAAATAATAGGATAAAAATTAAAAATATTTGAAAAAAAAACTTTAACCAGATCTAGATAAGCATGTGTACCTTCTTAACTTTGTCCATTGTTTTGGTGATTTTTTTGAGGAAGTTCACCAGGTTGAGCATGAATGACCTGCCTTTGATGAAGACAAACTGGGATGGGTCAAGTGCTAGGGGGTGGTTCCAAATGTCCTTATTGATTAATTCAATGATAAGTCTTTCTATGACTTTAAATACAAGGCTGGTCAGACTCATGGGTTGACAATTACCTGTGTCACACACAAGGGTATGACTGTCACTGTCCTCGACACTCTCTTGGCACAAAGCCTGTGTGGACGCCGAAGTTGAACAGTGGTGGTAGGGGCATAAATAGAGCATGCTTCATGTTATTCAAGATACAATCCATCAATACAGCATTTTTGGCTTTAGATAGTGCTTTCAGGGCTTGGTCCTTTGTAATAGATGGGGGTGTATCAGGTTCATAGGTTCATAGGTTCATAGGTAGGTACTAGGCTATCGCCCTAAGGGCCTACGTAAGCCTAGCCAGCAAGGTTCCATAGCTTACATCACCCAAGAAAGTTATTTTCCTGTGCCACTGTCCAGCAGAGACACAGAAGTGATCCCCAGGGTGTATTTCCTATTTCCCAGCCACTCATCAAGATTTTTCTAAAAGAGTGCTAATGAAGAACTTTGCTTGGCATAGATGGGTAGCCTGTTCCAGAGTATGGAAAGTCTCTGGGACAGGAATCTATCCCTCCAGCATGTCCTGTTTTTTGTGGTGACAAAGTTTAGGTCCCTAGAGCATGTAGCTCGGAGGGATTGGGATTTCTTTAGGTGTAGCATGTCCAAAAGCTCTGGGTTTGGCATAGCTTTATATGTTAGGCGCAGTAGTCAGGAAGTCCTTCTACGTGGCACACCTCATTATAAAAGGGTTCTCATCCAGGAAAAAAGAGGTCATTGTTCCCCTCTACTCGACACTCATTAGACCCATCATAGAGTAGAACGTCCCTTTTGGAATGTACCTCACAAGACATCTGCAGTAGCTGGAAAGGCCACAGAAGTACCTCACAAAGAGGATTACTGGCCTCAAACAAATGCCCTACACCGACCGCCTCAAAAGACTCGAGCTTTACTCCGCAGCATATCGCCTACTCCAAGGTGGTCTCTGCCTAACATATAAAGCTATGTCAAACCCAGAGCTTCTGGGCATGCTACACCTAAAGAAATCCCAATCCCTCTGAGCTACATGCTCTAGGGACCTAAACCTTGTCACCACAATAAACAGGACATGCTGGAGGGATAGATTCCTGTCCCAGAGACTTTCCATACTCTGGAACAGGCTACCCATCTATGTCAAGCAAAGTTCTTCATTAGCACTCTTCTAGAAAAATCTTGATGAGTGGCTGGGAAATAGGAAATACACCCCGGGGATCACTTCTGTGTCTCTGCTCGACAGTGGCACAGGAAAATAACTTTCTTGGGTGATGTAAGCCAGGGAACCTTGTTGGCTAGGCTTACGTAGGCCCTTAGGGTGATAGCCTAGTACCTACCTATGAACCTATGAACCTGATACACCCCCATCTATTACACAGGACCAGGCCCTGAAAGCACTATCTAAAGCCAAAAATGCTGTATTGATGGATTGTATCTTGAATAACATGAAGCATGCTCTATTTATGCCCCTACCACCACTGTCCAACTTCAGCGTCCACACAGGCTTTGTGCCAAGAGAGTGTCGAGGACAGTGACAGTCATACCCTTGTGTGTGACAAAGGTAATTGTTAACCCATAAGTCTGACTAGCCTTGTATTTAAAGTCATAGAAAGACTTATCATTGAATTAATCAATAAGGACATTGGGAACCACCCCCTAGCACTTGACCCATCCCAGTTTGTCTTCATCAAAGGCAGGTCATTCATGCTCAACCTGGTGGACTTCCTCAAAAAAAATCACCAAAACAATGGACAAAGTTAAGAAGGTACACATGCTTATCTAGATCTGGTTAAAGTTTTTTTTTTCAAGTATTTTTAATTTTTCTCCTCTTATTTTGATAACATACTTCAGTTCCAGTCATCATAAAAGCATCAGTTCAGTTAGAGTATAGAAGAATTCAGTCAAATTTAGGTGCATCACATAGCAAGAGAAATTTCTGTTTTACAACAAAATTTATAATATAGATTACAGATCTAATACACCACTAGCATTCTGTATACACTGTATACATCAAGTGCAGCAAAACTGACTTTCTGCTTTTGAGTGTGCCTCATTTTACATATTACCCATTACTACAACATATGAGATTTATATTAGACACGAACATAGAGAAGGATATGTCGTTAACCTTTTTTAAATTTCCTTTCCTATCTGTTCTTTTAGAATATGACCCAGGAGAAGACTCCAGTATTTTAGAAAATAAAAATGCTTAGTTTGGTTATTTGTTATTAATTTATGTGCTTATATATACTTTACTATCATACTTGTAAAGCCCTCTGATGTCACTTGGGATTGACCTAACTATTTTTGAGTAATATATAATTTTACTACAGAAAAGAGGGTAATTAGAATGTGTAGCTTATGTTTGGGTAGCTTTTGAGAGGCGATATGCAAAATTGGAAATTCCCATGATAATGTAGATTTTTCATATTCCATTTTCTCTAGACTGACTCTCAGTGAACATTATAATTTATAAGTACATTTACAGCTCCAGAAGATGTGAAATAGGTCTGCTATTTGTGAGCAGCAAAATGGACAGTTTGGGGAAACTTTCAAGTTGAAGTTATTAAGCATTACTGGGATAAAGTAAATATTTCTCGTTATCATTAATTGAGTGAACATGAGTTTCTTAAAAGGGATTCATTTTAATGTTGTTTTAATAGATTGAGATTTTTGTTTGTCAGTAATTTCTTTGTTCTTTTTGATCCAGTATTTTGAATATAAAATAGACAACTGATATCTAAGGGGTACTATTAACTTATGCATCTGATAGCATTTTTCCCCTTAAAGTTAGTAAACTGTATTAATTTATTTTATTTATCATTTGTTTATTGTGAAAGGCCGACTTGGAACAAAGCCAATTTTCAATGGAGGCCCGGGGAGAAATGCTCCAGATACGTCTTTGTAATGTGGAAAGAAACCAGAATACCTGGTAATAACTCACAGCAATGCAGGGAGGACATGCAGACTCTACACAGAAGGCACTACAGCCAAGAATCGAACTGGAGAACCTCTTGCTGTGAGGAAACAACACTACCGCTGCACCACTGTGCCATACTTAATTAATTAATTAATTATTATTTTTTTTTTGTTTGTTTATTTCAGGATCTCCTATTATTGAAGTGCACAGTTCTCTAATTTGCCTTAGCATTATGATATATCCTTTAGGAAGGTTAAGTACATTTCTGGCGTCCTCAACAGATTTTTTCCTATGCCTATAAATATCCCAATTATTGCATTTCTTAATCAATGGATAGTTGTTTAAGTTTATCATTTGTTTGTTTAATCTTAGTTTTGGATTCAAATGAATTGGTTGTAACTAGATGAAGGTATTTGTTAAGTTTAGTGCTGCTATTACATCTGCTACCTTTTAGATTTTCCTGATTTATAAATGGAAGGGCTTCAGGCTTGATTTTACAGTTTTTGACATAGTCATACCATATTTTAATCCACAATGGATTCCAATCTTTACCCTTAGGATTATATTCGGCGAGCTGAATAATTCTGTTTTTATCATATTATATCATAGTATAAGTTAAAGTCTGGTAGTCCTGGTCTTCCCTTTTCTTTAGGTTACATTAACTTCTGATAACTAATTCTAACAGATTTAGGGTACAAGATAAACTGAGCTAACGCTACTTTTAGTTTTTTAAAGAACTATCACAAGTGTATGGTCTGAAGAAGCAAGCTGTTGACTTTTGAAAGCTCTAACCTGTTTTACTAGTTCTTATTTGTGATATTAAAGTTTTTTGCCCTGGCCATCCTTTGACTCATTTATTATTGTTTTTTTCATAATAGTATTTTTTGTTTGTTTTATTAATAACGAGCCATTAATCCCAGTTGCTGGTACAGTTTTGCTTTTAGTTTTTAAAGAAGTTTTTTTGAACTACTGAATTTGTTGCATTGAGCTGAAATAATAACCTTAGGAGAATATTCATTTTTATAATTGCTACTTTTGAAAGATAGGATAGATGTTCTTCGTGTTTCACTGTTGCAGTAATCACATTTGGGTTATCTGCTTGCAGTAGCCCTCAGTCGGCCTGATTATCAAAGTCTTGGGTCCTGCATTGGTTGCTGTCTCATCTTCCATGACATCAGGTAGTCAGGGGTATAAAGCATGCAGCCAATGCCAATACATCAGTCTTTCTTAACGTGCGGTGCCCGAAGCAGAAGCAGTTTGCAAGTGCCGGTCAGCTGACTCCTGAAATTTTCGTTTTCGAGTTTCAGAACCGAAGTCTTCAACTAAAGCTAAGTACCCCATTGGGGAAATTTTTCTTGCTCTAAACTGATGTCAGTAAAAGTCAATAATTGTATTTCTTGTGGAAAGCAAATACCTCATAAAGATTTTCATTCGTACTGTATTTCTTGCCTAGGCCCTGACCACGACATACTTTGCTGTCAATTTTGTGCCTTATTTAAACAATGAACTATTCGTCCTCGGTATATTTATGCTTCTAAATATTTTGGTATTCGGTTCAATTACCCAGATATGGATTCGGTAACCCACCTGATTACCAACATTCTGAAAAAATGCAATGATAAAGACAGAGACAGGCCGCCTAGGCCCAAAGCTGCTGACGACGCTTCAACTAAGCTAGTCACCAGTTCGCCGGTACTCAATGAGACGCTTTCGCAGCCCCTGATACCCGCTACTTCAAATTCACAGGCCTCTACTGAGACCCATTCAGAGTGCGGTATGCCATGAGATGCTTCAACTGTGGAACCTATGGATGTCTCTACATTGGATGAGTTGGAGCCGCTGTGCAGGCACCGGCTTCTGAGGGTGTATTCAGGCCTACTGACGTGCATATTAAACCAATGCCATCTTCTTCTTCAAGGCTTAAAACTCGATCCATGCCTAGAAAACTGACACCCAGACTGCATGGTCAGGCCTCTACACCTAAAAAACAAATGATAAGAATGGCTGAAGACCTTATTACTTTAATCAGGGGAAGCCAACCTTCCTCCTCTAAGAGACCTAGGACTGAGATTACTTATGATTCTTCTGATCACGACTCTGAAATTTCTGTTTCCTCTGATAACCAAGATTTACCCTTATCTACCTAAGAGGATTCTGATGCAGAGGACTCTATTCCCTCTGCTTCCCCTCCAGAGGCTTTCCCTTTTGGTGAAACTCTGCATGCTCTTACAGAGCATTTTCATTGGGAAAGCTAGGATTACTCTGATTCTAAAAAGCGGCTTAGGGACTTCTACTCCTGCCCCAACACAGGCCTTATCTATCCCCCTGTACTAGACATTGTTGATAATGGCTTTTTGGAATCTAGCTTGGCCTCTGACTCCTTACCTCCTGCTCCCAGAAAACTAGATAGATATTACAAGGTTCCTGACTCTCACAAGTTCCTCTTTAAAAATCCTACTGCTGATCCTGAGACCATTTCACAGGGACCCAAGGGCATTAAGGCTACTACTGCCAAAAATCCTACCCCCTCTGATAGAGATTCCAGGGCGCTGGATAGATGGTGTAAGAAGGTATACACTTGTGCAACCTTGGCCATTAGGGCCTTAAACTGCCAGTTTCATATGTTAAAGTATCAGCAGCATATTATTGGATTGCTTAAACAGAAAATGATGTTCATTCCTGACGGATCTATATTATAACATCGAAAACTACAAAGATTGAATGTTATAATATAGAACCCTAAACATTGAAATCCGCAAACATCGAGCAGTCAGAATAGTGATTTTTTTTTCCCAGGGAAAAAAATCGCTATTCTGAGAAACATATACACAACACAAACACACACAAAAAAAAGCAATCCACACACATACACTTAAAATCCTACACCTAAACTAAACTTTACATACACTACTAGCTATCCACTTACCTTAACCCAACCCTAACCCTAAGGTCTGTCACTATCGCACACTCACCTCACCCGCGCCCTAACCCTAACTCACCTAACCCGCCCCCAACCCTAACCTACACACAACCACACACTTACCTGACCCACTCCCTAACCCTAACTCACCTAACCCACCCCCAACCCTAACCTACACACAATCGCACACTTACCTGAACCCGACCCATAACGTTCAAACATATCGAATGCTGAAAACAGCAAAGCCACAGCAACGGCCCACCAAATTCTTTCCCTGTTCGACAAAACTGGTTCGATATTATAACATTCGAACTTTATAAAATTCAGTGTTATAATATAGACCCATTCCTGACTGTGCTGAAAATAAAGATTTACAGGATTTAATGCATTCTGCTGAACAAGTTGGAAAACATACTTTGCAATGTAGTTTTAATTCACTAGAGGCATCTTGCAGGGCTGCTGTCACTGGGTCTGTACTTAGAAGGCATGCTTGGCTTAAGGAGCAATCTTTGCCGGATCATGTTAAAGCTAAATTGCTGGATGCTCCCTTAAATCAGGACAACCTGTTTGGCAACAAAGCAGAAAAAGTACTTAAAAAGATGGAAGAAAAAGCTAAATCTATGCAAACTGTTAAAGATTTCCTGCAAGTACAGCCTCCAAAATTTAGTAGGCATTGGCCCTCTAAGAATTGGTCATTTCCTGCCTCTTCCAGGCCTTCTCAGTCCAAACCCAGAACCAGCAAAACACCCAGGCTTCGGTCCCAATGTACACACAGGACTAAGCAGTGGGGGGCTCCCACTTCCAAAGCAGGGAGTAGTAAGACTCCCCCCTATGGTAAACTGTCTCAATGACTTAACTTTAAAACTTCCAAGCCCTTCTCAACTGAATGCTCCTTTAGGGGGAAAGATTGCTCTGCAGGCACAAAACTGGGAACTCATTACCCAGGACAAATGGGTCTTAAATATAGTTTCCAAAGGATACAGATTCCACTTCCACACTTTACCAACCCCAAACGGTTGGCCAGATCTACCCCCAAATCAGGCTCAAAAGCAAGTTCTCTCTCTTAAGTATAAGGGCTATTCAAACTGTCCCAGAAGAGGAAAGGGGACAAGGTTTCTACTCAAGACTTTTCCTGATGCCCAGAAAAGACAACTCCTGGCATCCTATCCTGGATCTCTGTATCCTAAACACTTTTTTGGTGATCCCAAAATTCAAGATGCTAACTCTTCACCAGTTGCTTTCTATGCTAGGCAAGGATGCCTAGTTGCCAACACAGGATTTAAAGGAAGCCTACCTGCACATCCCAATCAGGGAATTTTGCAGAAAATACCTATGCTTCAAAGCAGGCTACATGCACTATCAGTTCTCTGCACTGCCCTTTGGTTTATCTACTGCACCCAGGGTATTCACAAAGTGCCTAGCTCCAGTCATTGCATTTTGCAGGCAAAGAAATATTCAAATATACCCATACTTGGACGATTTCCTATTTCAGGCAGAAAGCCAGGACATACTTTTGAATCATCTGGCCTTTGTACAAAAGGTGCTAACTTGTCTGGGGTACACCATAAACAAAAATAAATCACATCTTGTACCCTGTCAACAAATTGTATTCCTGGGAGTAAGCTTGAGCACAACTTCCCAGATTGCCTTCCTCACGCCAGAGAAACAAGTTCATTTGACAGCTTACTTCAAACTAATGGCCACAAAGACCCTGCTATCTTCAAGACAAATACTGCAAGCCTTGGGGGTCATGGCCTCCTGCATTCTCCTAATTCCATATGCAAGACTGCATATGAGGAAACTACAATGGTATCTAGAAAGCCTATGGTGTCAACATTCTCAAGATCTAGAAGCAATGATTCCTATCATACCTTGCCTACAGTTAGAGTTCCTTTAGTGGGCAGAGGCCTGCCACCAAAACAAAGGACTGCCATTCACTCTACCCCCTGCCACCCAAACCCTAACAACAGATGCATCAGACTATGCATGGGGGGCTCACTTGGCAGAGAAGTGCATTCAGGGCAAATGGAACCCAAGTCAAATGCACCTGCATATCAATCAAAAATAAATGTTAGCTGTGCAGAATGCTCTGACAGCCTTCAAGGACCACATTCTTCCAGGACAATTAATGGTAAAGACAGACAACACCACTGTTATGTGGTACATAAACAAGCGGGGGGAACCCACTCATACCCTCTCTGCAGACTAGCCATGGCTCTGTGGAACACAGCCTTGAGCTACCAAGTGCACCTACAGGCTTAATTCCTGCCAGGAAAGCTAAATACACTGGCAGATGAACTAAGCAGAAATCTCATGAACCCACACGAATGGTAAATGGAACCAAAGACATTCAACATGTTGAAAAACAAATGGGTGAGTCCAGATATAGACCTGTTTGCCTCCCCCAGAACTACCAATTAGACAAATTCTGCACAAGGACTCCCCACAAACAAGCTTGGAAAGTGGATGCCCTGTCCTTCACTTGGAAAACTCTATCACTTTGTGCCTTTCCTCCTCTGCCTCTCCTCTCCAAGGTACTACTAAAGATCAAACAGGACAAACCAAGGACGATACTGATTGCACCACACTGGCCATGCCAACACTGGTACCCCCCCTGTTGTTTCGAACATGGATCATACAGGTTCAAGAAAAGAACTGTTTTTTTGTAGACTAGAGCTTTTGACTGAGAAACAGCACCATCTTCCATTTACATCTGAGTCATGATGTATAACAGATTCTTTGAATGAGTTTTTAATTATAACTGCTACCCCCTTACTGTTTGTTTCGTTACCCAACATTATTATTATTTTTATCCATTTTTTTCTCCCAATCTTTCACCCAGTCTTCTGTTAACATATGTGTTTCTTGTATAAATATAATGTTTGCATATGATTTAAATGTCAAGTGCATAAATAATTTCCTTTTCTTTTTATCTTGTATCCCTTTAACATTCCACAAGGCAATTATCCACATCCCTTTTTCTTCCTATTTTGTTCCTTGATGTTAATTTGTTTTGTTGTCTTCTCTCTCTCTCTCTCTATATATATATATATATATATATATATATATGTAAATAGTTTTTAATATGCGCGAGTACTTCTGTAGATCTGGTTAAAGTTTTTGACACAATCTCCCACTCAGGCATAGTGGAGATGCTCACTAGCCTAAGAGTAAACCCCTATGTTACCTATTGATTTGCCAACTGGCTCAAAGATAGGACAAAGGAAATCAAAGTAGGTGATGCTACCTCCACCAAAAGGCCAGTCACCAGTGGAGTTACTCACTGTTTTGTGTTGGGGCATCTACTCCTTTGAACTAAAGGTAAAACCAGTGGTCTCTAGCTGACCAAGTCTGCAGGTGATTGCAAATTATGAACAGTTACTGAAACCTCAAATGACACAGCCATCCTATAGGATGGCCTGTTCCAAACAAATAACTGGTGCCACAGTCATGGACTAAAACTAAATTCCAAAAAGTGTATTACTGTATTATTTAGGAAACTGACCACCCCAGATATCTATCACATTGATAATACACCCTAACAGTTGACTTAGTAGTTCATTATTTAGGAACATATGTGGGCAGTGACTATGATTAAAACAACATATTCCACTGTGGTAAGGAAATCTTTCTATATTGTCCAGCCTATAAGGTAGTGTGATAGTTTCTTGATCAAAATATTTCATTGTCCCTCCTCTTCTCAGCCATCATCAAACATGGAGTATAATGCCCATTTGGCATTTATGTGGCAAAGCATGTGCAAAACTTGAATGCCCTCAGAAGTTTCTCATATATAAATTACAGGATCTAAAACATCTGTCCTACATGGACCTCCTTAAAGCATTGTTGTAATTCTTGGTCTCTTACTAACTGCTGAGACTGTGCTAGCATATAAACCCAGTATTCATGGACCTACTACACATCCACAAGTCAAATAGTACCAAAATCACTCAATCCAGGGACATGAAACTTTTCTGCAACATAAACAGATCGGTATGTAGGGAAAGGTCAAATAAAATCCAAGTGCAGGCAAAATTACACAATTCGAATCCAATAAAACCACAAAAGGTGCACTGAAAGTGACCCAATAAAGCCAAGGACGAAGGCAACCAGTATATGTAACGTTTTATTAAAGAAAGATTCACACTAAAAACACTCCATCTCCATTAATGCTGTTTGAAAATCTGTTTTCATTTCATCACACTTCATCAGATGTGGGTTAGAGTGAAAGACAGCCCTTTTATATACAATCAAACCTTCTTTTTAAATGAAACGGCCACAAGCATACACATGGAATTAATCCCTCTCAAAGTGCTTGTTTAATCATTAAACAAGGTAGTAAGGTAATCTTTCTAAGTTGCTCAACTTATAAGGAAGGACATGGCATACAGGTCAATACAGGTCATTGTACCACTATATTTGGCCCTCATCAGACCCATCATAGATATAGTGCCACCTTATGTACCTGACCAGACACATACAGCAACTGGAATGTCCACAAAGGCTCCTTAGAAAAAGAATACATGAGTAAACACAATTTCCTATGCTGATCACCTGAAAAGCCCTGTCTATTTACTCAGTGTCATACAGACTTCTGAGAGTTGAACTTTGCCTAACATACAGGGCATCCCTGGACCCTGTATTGATAAACCTTTTACACAGTCACAAAATAAACAGCATTAGAACTACTACATTAAAAGACCTAAATTTTACTTGTAACATAAATAGGACATGTTGGAGAGACTTGGACAAATGGATGGGTAATTGGAATTTGACACCTTGTCTTGCTTCTCTCTCTCTGATGGACAGAGGCAGACAGTAAATCACCTACTACATAAATCAAATTTGTGGGTCACATCTGGGTTGGATGTCTAGGCTTATAAGGTCCTAGTGGTCATTAGCATAGTATACACCTATGAAACTATGAAGGATATTAGAGCCTCTAGTTGGTAGATTTACTGTTTGCTCAACTGCCAAAGTCTAAGAAAGGATAAACATATCCATTTTAGAAGTGTAAGTTTGCCACTCAAGGCTTGTGTAATTTAAGTCCCCAAAGAAGAATGAATTTGGTTTGATATTTAACTCCTTAAATATTAAGTCAATTTCCATGATGTTGAGGAACAATGATGGAGATCTGTAGCTAACAATGCAGTAAAAAAATGGGATTTGCTAAGGGTGATTTGGAAGCTCCAGGCTAGGTACATGTGCATGTTGGCATGAGGTGATGATGTTTTTGACAAATATAAACATTCTGCTGTACTTGTTAAAGGGCCTGAAGATGTGAAAGACACTAAGCACTGGGGTATAGGGTGTGCTGTTACTGCATAGAAACCATGTCTGAATAACTCCAAAAAATTGAATGTATTTATTTTTCAGGTGAGCCTCAACTTCAGGCATCTTTCTACTTAGAGTAGTAGCACAGAGTATTGCTACCATGATCTCTGAATTTGAGCTTTCTGTGTTGGAATGTCTATTAGGGTGACTCTGACTTATAAAAGGCACAATGAGCACTGCTAAAGCTTTGGCCAGTAAGCAGAAGCTCTCACATGAAAGGAAGTCATCCCTGATAGAAGTGTAGCTGGCTCAATAAGTGCCTTGTGTCGGTCCCATAAACTAGACTACCCACAATCCTTCCTGCCTCAACCCTCATTCCCTACACTTTAGTAAAAAAAAAAAAAAAAAAAAAAAAAGTGTCTTCTACAAATATAGCCAGCAGTTGCTACAGTTTGAACGATAGTAGATAGTAATTTGTTTACAAGTCTGTGAACAACATCCCTAGCAGAGTTAGCTTAGGGTCAGGACAATAGACTTAAGCTGACAGCCACAAGACAGTCAACGATGGCGCCATTACCTTCACTCTCATGACACAATGTGAGGACAGAGGTTCACAGGTCTAAAGTGTACTAGCAGGGAGTCCAGTCCCACAGCAGGATGGCACTAAAGTCCAGTGCTGGGCCACAGAAGTAGACACATGCATTTGGGGCAGAATTCCCTCAAAGCCTCAGCTCTCTCTCTCAGATACACATGCAATATCTCAGGAAGACTACAAGACAGTGTCAAAGGCTAAAATATCCACAATACAGCCTTTTCACAGAGATGCCTGACAACTTTATTGACTATAGCTGGTTCCCAAAGTGCGTAAAAGGCATTGTCTGCACAGAAAACCAGTTATTGATCAGGCACAAGCTGTTGCTACTGACAGTCAGGTGAGATAGTGAGAGTGTGTGTAAAGATATGTCCCACATATGTCATTAATATATGGAAAAGGTGGAGGCCTAATACAATGCTATGATGATAGTCCTCTATAGCATGATTAGACACACAGTAGCTATGTCAGCCTCTGTCTACACATTTGTGAGAAATTACCAGACACACATGGCAGATATGGCTGAGTGAATCAAGTCAGTCCACATGTATGGAGGCCATGTTGAAAGTGCAGCAAATGGGGTAGGTACAATCATTCACATCTTCCTTGGTTGTGGGATACTCTATGATTAAGCGTGCCAGATGTTGTCACACTTCTCCATCTTGTGGGAGGACTCCACATCTAGGTCCTAAAGACCAGTCACTGTCAAGTGTCTGAGAAGAATCTTGAAGGTCATGCCATTATAGCAACTCAGTGTCAACTTGTCATAACAGAAACCATTCCCTTTTCAACAGCACTTCACCAACCTTGTCATTGAGCAACATTGTGAATGACAGTCTAAATTTGAGGTGCACCCAGCATGTCCTAATGTCCCACCCACCCACCACCCCCCACCTCAGTCAATGGTGCCGGTAAGAAGAAGGGCAATTGTAGCAGTTAAAAACATGAAAGACTTTCTCTATAACCAAGAATAAGAAAAAAATTAGAAAAAAATCCATTTACCTATGGGGAGAACATATACTTACTATGAATTAAAAAGATATGTACCCAACTGGAGAGGAGTATCAAGGAGATGTGTACAGTCCCTTCACATGCAAGGATAGGACCACTAAAATTAGACAAACAGCACATCTTCACTTACAGGGTAAAGGCGCTAGTGCATGAAAGTTTATGTACTTGTTATCAAACATGTCCTATTTTACAATGCCACCTATAATTCAGGTCCACTCAGCAATGTAACATACACTGTGCGTATCTGTCCAAGGAGCCCTGTGCAGATGATAATGGCTGTAATTGTATTAAGTTTACATCTGTTTATGGTGAGTGCGTGGAATGTCTGACTCAAAGTGGAATTCAACCATGCACTAAGCAGCATAGCCTACAGCTTATACTACATGCACCACGTCTTGTATTTGCAACTTTACACTGTAGATGCCATGCCTTCACCTACTCTGCTGTGCAGCATGCACAACCTATATGGGGGTGTGCAGCACTCCTGCTGCCATTGAGTGTCTACCATCACTGTCCTCACTAACACATATTTCAGGAGGTACACTGGTTGGAGCGGCAAGACACTTTCTGGATCCTGCTAGTTGTGGTGGTGGCACTGGTGGAGCACAGCAGCACAGAATCATATTTTGCAGTATGCATCACTCGGTAAACATTCTGAATGTAGTAGCTGTGTCATACTGAATAGCCCCTAGCACGCATCCAGGCAATGTAAACAGGTTTTAGGTACCCTGAATACTTGTTTAATGAATATGCAGATCTGTAACAGGGAGGTGCATCTCCCTGTTGGTTCCAATTTTGTATCAAGATGCAAAGATCTAGTGTGTATCTAATATCACCTGAAAAACATAAGTGCAGGGGGTACATGAAGATCATATGGTTAGGAGTTGAACCTTCCCCATGGTTATACATTTATGGATGGGGATGCTTGGTGACTTATGCTGCAATTGATACAAGAAGGGATGGAACACTGAACTTATGTGCCAAATATGGAAATAATGGGCACTTCCAAGACATCTGGCCAAATACACTGGTGTCAAAGCCATGTGTATCACCCAATATTGGCAGTTGATGAAGTTCTGGTACTTGTCTCCCATTGGGCCAAGTTGGGCAGTTATAGCAACATGGTGCAATTCTTTACATCAAGCACCTCAGGGAAGTATGTCACATCATAAAAAGAATACATAGTGGTGGATGTGGAAAATGTATATCCTCCTCAACATGAGCTAGAATGACATCAAGGATCAGCTGCAGTATCCTCAATGCTGAAACTTATGAGATACCAATATGCGCCAAGTTTGTCAAGGAAGTGCTCCATGGCAAGTATAGCAATAGCTATACATAACTTGGTATTCACAGGGACAGGCAGGCTAAGCATTTCCCCAGTTCCAATTAGTGGACTACACAGGTTTACCAAAGCCCATACTATGTCCCTATGTACACAAAGCTAGTCAGGAACCCATGGCTCTTCAAAATTGCAATGTATTAGGCATTGCTGGTAATACTTATGTAATGGGCAGCAAACATCATTGACTGCACCAGGTTGCTTTACCAAAGTTGTAAGAGTTTTTTATTTATTTTATTTTATTTTACATTTGTTGACCGGGCTAGTCCAACTGGATTTATGTCCATTTTCAGTGGAGGCCCGGGGAGAAAAGCTCCAGAGGTACAAACAATTTTATAAATACAAATAATACATATTACAAGTGTGATATGCAATGGGAAGAATGAAATGTAATCACATATATTATAGATCTTAATGAACTAAATAAGCTAACTTAGAAAAAAAGGCCTGTGGAGAAAAGCTCCAGGGGTAAAACAATTTTACAATTACAAATATTGCATAGAACTAATGTGTTATATAATCACTTATATTATAGTTCTTGACTAACTAGAAAAGGCTAAATTAGAAAGAGGTTAAGTTAGAGGTTAACTCTAAGCAATACAAAAGGAAGGTCAGAAATGTTAAAGTGAATAAAGTAATATTTACAAAGATAAGGGATATTTTGTTAGTTGAAGAGTTGAGGTAGATGGGAGGGTCAAAGTGGTTAAGGAAGGTTTATGACAGAGTAAGGTGCAAACAGGTTAGTCTGGGTTGGTACAAGAGCAAAGCCAGAATTTATTAAGATGTCTTAATAGTTGTTTCTTAAAGAGTGGAAGAGTGGACAAAGAAGAGATGTCAGATGGAAGATTGTTCCATATTTTACCTACTGAGTTAGAGAAAAGGCAGTTGCCTGCAGAATTGTTAGTTTTGGTAATATTAACAAGTAGTTTATCAGAGGAACGTAGTTGTTTCAGGTTCATGTGGGGAGTCATGAGGTTACAAAGAGCTGGTGTTTTAGAAGGTTGGTATAGAATTTTGTGTGCTATTAAGAGTTGTTGAAAAATGAGCTTGTTAGGGAGTTCCAGCCAGTGTAGTTGTTTTAGGTTTAGACAGTGGTGGGTTCTGAATTGGGATGAGGTGGCAAATCTGGCAATATTATGATAAGATGTAGTAAGTTTCTTAAGGTTACTTTTAGATAGAGTAGTGTAAATGGGGGAGGCATACAGAAGGGTAGAGATAAGGTGTGTTTGGGCTAAGGTTGTCCTAGCTTCAGGTGTGAGGAAGGGCTTTATTCTGTACAGGGATCCTATTTTCTTATTAACTGCTTTTATAGTACTGTTGATTTGACAATCATAGTTAAGATTTTTATCGATAATAACACCGAGAAGTTTAGTTGTGGAATCAGGAGAGATAATCGTGTTGTCAGTTGCTATAATACAGAAGTTTAATAAAGTTGATTTACGTGTAGGTGAAAAGAATAATAATTTAGTTTTCTTAGGGTTAAGGAGTAGGCAGCGATTGGAGAACCACTGTTCAACAGTTGAGAAGGCTGTTTGAGTCTGAGTCTGGAGTTCAGTTTGAGAAGAAGCAGTGCAAATAATGGTGGAATCATCTGCATATTGTATGCAAGTAGTGTTAGGTACAGATGATTGGAGGTCAATGATAAAGATGGAAAATAGAAGTGGGCCTAGGATAGACCCTTGTGGTACTCCTAAAGAAATAGGGAGGAGAGCAGATAGTGAGTTTTTCTAGAGCACGGCTTGCTGCCGGTTTTCTAGATAGGAAGAAAACCAGGTTATGGAAGAGGAATCCAGGGCCAGAGATTTTAGTGTGTGCAAAAGAAGTGAATGATTCACTATATCAAAGGCTTTTGATAGGTCTAAGAAAAGAGAAGATGTAAGTTTGTTGTTGTTGTGGTTGAAGATTATGGTATTGGTAAAGGAGAGTAAAGCTGTGGTGGTACTGTGAGCAGGTCTGAAACCATGTTGAGTGTCAGCTAGAAGGTTGTTATGGAGGAGATGACTGAGTAGTTGTTTATGTATACACTTCTCCATGATTTTAGCTAAGGGGGATAGAAGTGCTATGGGACGATAGTTGGAGAAGTCATAAGATTTGCCTCCTTTATGTAGGGGTATTATATGTGATATCTTCCAGACTGTTGGAAAAATACCTTCTTTTATTGATCTGTTTATCAGGATAGAGACAGGGTAAGCAATGGATTTTGCTGCTAGTTACAAGAATTCAGCAGGAAGCTTGTCTGCAGAAGGGGTGGTAGGTTTTAGTTTATGGAGAAGAGATTGTATATAGGAGGTAGATACAGGTAGTAGGTTAAAGGGAGGGATAGTGTTTATTAAGGTATATGGAGGTAGTTGAGAAGTATCTGGAGATAGTTGGTTGGCTAGAGTTTGTATAGAATTGGTGAAGAAGGAATTAAAGTTATTGGCTGTTAGTGTGGGGTTATCAGGGTCGGAATCCTGTGGGTTGGGGGGGTAATTATTTTGCCTGGGTCAGCAGATTATTAATACATGTCCAGAATGTTTTTGGTTCATTTTTTGTAGTATTTTGAAGTTGAACGTAATAGTTTTTTTTGTCTGATAGGATTGCTTTTTTAGTACTGTTTCTTAGTTCTCTAAAGTTTTGGTGGTCAGTTGGACTTTTGGAGGTACGCCATTTATGCCAAGATTTGTTTCTTAGGGCTATTTTATGCTTAGTATTTGTGGTTAGCCAGGGAGCAGTTTTAGTTTTGGTTCTAATGGTGCGACTTGGGGCATGCTGATTAAGTATAGCTAGGAATGTAGAATTGAAGTGGTCTACTGCTTTGTTGAGTGGGAGATATTTTAGTGGGGCCCAATGACATTGTGAAAGTTCAGCTTGAAAGTGATCAGGGTTAAATTGCTTTTTTGAGTGTAGAGTTCGGAAAGTGGTGGGTAGGGTTAGGTTGGTTTTGCATCTAATGATATAGGTTAGTGCGTGGTCACTAAGGTCATCTGGAAGGATATGTGATTGGTAGGTTTGCAAGGGGGTATTTGTAAGAATCCAGTCTAGGGTGGTATACTTATTGTTTGTTTTATTAATTCTAGTGGGACCATCGATAAGTTGTTTGAAGCCATAGAGGTTGATGTGGGAAGTAGGGTTATCATTGTTACAGGAATTCCAATCTATGTTGAAGTCCCCTAGGATTAGTGTTTCTTGTGGGAGTTTGATAGAAAGTTGGTAAAGTATATCTTCAAGGGTATTGATGTTATTTCCAGGGGGGAGATAAGTACAAATGATGTTTATTGCTAGCTAACTGCTACTCTGAGCATGGCTGTATCCGTATCCGGCACATGCTGACAGGCAGCTACTTAGGGCCCAGTGCTGACTGGGTGGCACTATAAATGCTGCTGTGAAAGAAAGAAATACAGAAAGAAGGAAAAAAGTAGAAAACTGTCTCAATCTCACCAGTATCTCCCTACTAGTTACCCATTGGCTGCTGTACATTGATGTGCGAGAAGCTCTTTTTCTCTTATTAGTTCTACTTTTGAGCCAATAAGAAGCTGACTTCAAAATCCCTGCATGTCAGAATAGTATGGGTATTTTTTGCAGCCAGAAAATTGTGTCTCACTGTTACTCTCCTTTCACATTTTGTTACTGATTTTGTGGGCAAGATCTCATTACAGCTATTCAGAACAGATCTCTTAATATGAGATGAAACCACTTAGATCTCATTATTATTCACATGGCTGCACTCTTGTATGTCATATCTTTACAGTGTGTGTGTGTGTGTGTGTGTGTGTGTGTGTGTGTGTGTGTGTGTGTGTGTGTGTGTGTGTGTATCTGAAGGAATCAGATCATTGGTCCTGTAATTCTACAGAGGAAACATATTTCAGATTATTTCCATTCGAAATCTGACAAAGCTAGTCATTGCAGTTTCATAATTCTTATTGTTCAGAATGTATATATATATATATATATATATATATAGGGACCACACAGGAACAGTGTCTGGTAAAGTGACCTGCTCAGAGTCATGCAATATGCAAGAGGAAAAAGAAAGCAAACCTTGTACTCATGAATACCAACTCATAAAGAACTAGGAGCCTTAATCCTCTGCACCAGCTGTCAGACCTTCATTGACTGCATCATTTTCTAATATATCACTGAGGATCACAGTCAGACAATAATGCCAGTCATTAACGTTTTGTTGTTCATTTTCAGAAAATGTATGTTGATATTAACCTGTTATTCTTTCATGGTTTTAAGGGAATGGGAGAATGCATTTTATCTCTTTTTGACAATCTCACATTTAGTGAAGAGGACTAAAGTTCTGACATGTTGATAAGCTGTTACCTATGTCAAGTCTACAGGGCTTGAATCCTTCGCCATCATTTATATATTGTGTAGCCCTGAGTAAATGAACTAACCAGACAGCGTTTTGGGGCACTTGGGAATTTGGGATGGGCTCCTTATTGCTGTCCTGGACTACTTAGCCAATGGAACCTATTTACAGAACATCTTTGATTTTTCTCATATTTATGCCCTGTTTCTCATTAACTTCTTTTTATCTTTGTAAATCATTAAGGATTATGGTTAGTCAATAATGCCAGTAATAAGATTTTTATAGTGCTCATTGTTCAGAAAATTCATACCCATGTAACATCTGTTGTTCTGATAACTTTTTTAAAGGGAATTAGATTTTTCTGGCATTTAAGGTTTTAAGTTGTTTATGAACTGCTTTCAGTAGTTGATAGTGAAGGTTTGAATCCTTTGACCTCCGTTTGCCTAATGCACAATTTTAGGAAAGTCAATTGACTGGACAGAGTTCTTGAGTCACACATGCAAAGAACATTTTGCCTAGTGTGTTTACCTCGTTAACAAAAAGATAAAGTAAAATAAAATAACATTTGTAAAAGTTGCACTTTTTGGTCCTTTTCTTCTTGTCTCCACATTATTTTGGCTTTATCCAGAATTCTTGGTCAAAGAAGTTGAGATGTATCTTGCTATGTTCTTTGTCAATTTTGTGTTTTTCAGGCAGATTATTATGGATTGAGGTCACTAAATAATGGCTAGCATTCAAGTTTTAAGACTATGGATCCTTCAGAAAATGTCTGCTAATGCAAAGTTAGTTATTCTAGCAATGTTCTAAGTATATACGAGAAACATTTAAAATCTATTCATGATTTTGGGTCTTTGTCTCTTATCCTCGAGTTAAGAGGTTGGGAGGGTATGGGTTGCAAAATGTGGTCCTCACGTTAGTGTATGTATGTATTTATTTATTCATTTGATCTCAAACAAACATCTGAAGTGTATGCAGTTATACAGGGGCTGTAACTGATATTCACATCTATGCTATAAATACTTGGTTTCTCCATCCCTGAGTAATTATTGTATGAAGGAAGGAACTGATTGCAGTAATCAGAAGAATCATCACAAGCCATGTTATTTAGTTATGATCCCTGGTTTCCTTGTTTTATTGACTATTCACTGTTTTCATACTATCTGGCTAGAAGTAAACTGGAAAGTATGAAGTATACATGGTTAATGTTAATATTTAAGTATAAATATATTTTTAATTTGTTTTGTTTTTGCAGACATGTGCACTACAGCAATTTGTCTGGTACTTAGTGCAGATGAATATGACTATGTACTGTTAAAAAGGTGCTTCCTGTAGTGCAGGGTCTGATTCCTTTAACAAGATTTTGCCTACTGTGTGTCTCTCTGACCATGGCACTTTACCAGATAGCACTCCTGGGCTGCCACTGAAAAGGAACACTTGCATTCAGTGCCAGTGAGCTATGTTATGCTGTTAGTGAATGTGGTATATATTTGTCTTTTGAATTCCTACACCCTTCACATAACTGCTAATTAGTGCTTCACTAAATGCAATTTGGCTAAGAATCACAGCAAGTCTCTTATAGTTTAATGGGTCGGCAGATGCATTTTTAATATATACGAGTTTCAAAGGAAGGAAAGTTTTCTGTTGCTTTTATTTATTTATCTTTGCTGACCATGAAAGTCTAACTGGGATAAACCCTCTTTTAAACAGAAGCCCAGGGAGAAAAGCTGCACATTTAAAACCAGTTTTTACATATACATAAAATGCATTTATATGATATCAGAAGGAACACAGGATATAGGTAAGTGTACATGCATGTTAAAAAGCTTCACAATAGCTTACATAAACATCATTTAGAAACAGAGCATGTACAAAGCTTGCATAGGTGTATAACATTTTGAACATTCATTTGAAATAGACACAAAATTATGTATAGAAAATGGAGAAATAGCATTGAAAAAATATTATATTACCTAAGATTTCCAGCAATTAAAATAATGAAAACAAGAGTCAGCTTAACTATAATTCCTGTCCTTTTCGCTACAGTGCAGAACCCACTGTCCATTCATGAGTCAAGCCCTCAGTCATGTTTTGCTCCTCTTGTAGCCTGAACGTGTGAATATTTCAGTGTGCTTCTGACAGATTATATGTCCTGCGTGACTATAACCCACTTTTCCTTGCCATACTTCTTTCTGTTTTTCCAGAGTCTCATTTCCTACTCCTTTGATGTATTCCGGGAAGGTGGACTGTATTACCTCACTGTATGCTTAAATTCCTCTGCTTTAACTGCTATGAGGTTAACCCAGGCCTCGTCTCTGCTTACTCTCTCACTCACTTCATATGGTGGGTTTTCCTCTCCTCCTTCTCCCGTACCCTCTTTCATGCATTCATTTTTAACTACAACTCATCCTCTACCTTCCTCTGATATTACTGAACAGCCTATGCCCAAGCACCTCCATATGCTGCTCCATGCCTGTAATGTCCACCCTTCGCTCCTGCATCACTCTTCAGGGTGGCTCATATTAGCACCTATACTTCTTGCTTTCCATAGTTATATAGCACTGGCATTCTAGAAGTCACCCATGTTTGTTTCCTTGCACTGTATTGTGTCTATTGTTTCCTTCTGCCTACTGCCTGAGTACCTATCCTTCTGTTCTGCTTTTGATCTGTACCTCTCCAACACATCTCCATGCACCTCCTACATTTTGCAGCTAAGATGTAGCCTTTACTTGTGCATGTGCATAATTCATTTGCCATGCTTATACCATATTGCCCTACTTCAAGCACTGAAATTTCAACCCCCCACAACTCAGGTTTTTTTCTTTTGACATCACCAGTACCTGACAAATTGTGCATGTGACAAATGTTCCAAGGACTTCACTCTGTTGATAAAGTAACTATTAGAAATAGTGAAGACAACTTATTGGCATTATTCAATATTAGGTGCTATTTATTTGGTTGAAAGTGAGATTATTTGGCCAATATATACAGAATCCATTAAAAATAGACAATATGTATGTGTGTTAGAGTGTTTTGGATGTGCACATGTGTGTGAGTGTATACATTTGTGAGAATGTATGCATGTGTGTTTATTTGCATGTGTGTGTGTGTCTGTGAGGCATTTAGGTATGGGGTATCTTTATTGTGTTTGGTGCAAGATCAGTAACAGCAGGATAAGGTGTTTTTCCTTAGTCTTCACTGTTGTGCTATTTCAGAGTTAGTAAATATAATTATCAGGGTGTTGGGGGGTTCAGGTGGGGTTGACCCCCTACAAAAACCACTGTATCTCAGAGAATCCCCATTCTCTGGACTAGGCTTCCCATCTGTCTGAAAAAGAGGCCATCCCAACATTTTTCAAGCACAAAATGGACCAGTGAATGAGACATCAAAAATTCATCCCTTTCCTGACACTTATGTCTCTGATGGACAGAGACAATCATTAAAGTATGCCCTAACTAACATGCACCCTTTAAAATAACCTCTAAGGCACAATAACTAATGGCATACATTTGGGTTGCATGACTTGGCTTATAAAGGCCCCAGTGGTCGTTAGCCTTGTATACACCGATAAATCTATTATAAGGGCTTAAAGGAAATAAATGTGCTTTTTCATTTTTTTTTTTTTATTACCTAGTGATTCAGTGGGATGGTAGAACATTTTCCATGACCTACATGACAGATTATTTGGGTAGAAACAGTTTCATGCACTTTCTTTTGGTAAAAGTACTGTCCATATCACTTTATATTACATAATAAGGCTGTACACATCTCAGACTAAGGAATGCTTAACGTGTTGTGATAACATATTACAAAGACTTTTTTTACTTCACTAGAAGTGCGTGCTCCTTCATTTCTAGGTGCATTCAGTGGTCATTACTATTACAGCCTTCTAATTAGTACTTGTAGTATTGAGTTTTTTGTTTTATGCTTTATCTAAGTGTATGCAATAAGTAAAAGGGTTGTATTTGTGTTATAACAATCTATTTTGTATTCACCATGTCATGCATCATCCATATCTGCACTTTTAGGTTGATTCTGTCCTGTAAAACATTTTGGCACTAGTTCTGCTTTTGGACAGTGGTGTCATATTTAAACATTTGTCTGGTCAGCATTTTGGTGCATATTACTAGTTAGTTTTACCAAGTTTACTATTATACTTAAGAATGTATCTCATTATACTGTGCTTTTTGTTCATTTATAATTTTTGTGCATATTATATGTCAATATTGCTAAGTTTATTGTTATTAGCAACAATGCTGTTTAATTATAGTGTGTTTTATGATTTCTCAGAGCCTACGGAAATAATTAAAGGGTTATGTAGTATTATCATTTAAATCTGATTAAATCTCACCTTCTAATTATTTCTGGAACTTTTTAAGACAGTTTATGACATTTAGCAATGCCACTAGAATTATCATTACACTAAGGATCCCTAAAGAGTAGTAATTATATTATTCTAATTTTAATCAAAGCTTTTGGCATTATCATTGCACAAGAAGTAACAAAATCACCATAATATTATTGCATTGATTTTTTTCTGACACAACATTTGCAAGAAGAGAATTTAATGCAGAAATAAAATTCTACTTTTGCAATGCACAAAGCATTGGCAGTAAGCATCAGGAATTGAAGATTGTTACTGAACATAATAACTATAAAATTATAGCTAGTTTGGAAGCATGTAGTTCGTGGAATATATGTTGTTCTGACTTTCTGAAATATGAAGGTTTGCAAAATTAATCAAAGATAGGAATTTTGTTATTATTAATTCATAAAAGCATCAAATCCAGTTTGGTCAAATTGCTGTCACACTGGATGGTTTTATGGTAGCTATATCTGATATCTCCTTATGTAGTGTACTATAGGTATGTTTTGTTATCATAGGCCAAATATTGACTGTGAGAAATATACATACATATATGCATACATACCTATGTATAAACATGCAAACATTCAAATATGGGGTTATGTTAGAATGTCAGCTACACAAATAGTCAACTTTCAAAATATCAGATTCATGACACCGAATGCTCCCAATATGAAACCAAGCTAAAAAGCATCAAATATTGTTTCTTGCAGGGGGAAAGCCTCCCTGCAACCCAGTCTGAGGAACTACACCCTGTATACCCTCCTGCTAATTATATATACGAACGCCAACATCTCACTACAGCAAGGATAGGGCAAAAGTCCACTCCAAGCTGTACCATGATCTCAGAATTGAACTACTGATAATTGTCAACCTTTGGCATATTCAACATTTTTCATTCATTATTCTTTGACATTTTTGGCTTTCGATCTTCTTAATGTCTCTATATACAAATATTACAGACATGGGCAATAATTCCATTCTAATCTGCCAAGATACATTATCAGTGTCCAAGTTGTTCTTAAAATATCTAAACTAGTGCTTGCTTTAACATAATTTGGTAGCCTGTTTCGCACAACTGGTACAACAAATTAGTACAGCTATAATCCCTATAGAATCTTCTACACGGGTTGTCTGATGATTCTCTACTACTGTTTTGATAACTCCAAACACTCCCAGAGATAGTTGTCTGTAAATGCCCTAAGAACCCGAGTAAGGTCTCCTCTTTAGTATCTATAGGAGACGATATACAAGTTCAGATATTTTAGTCTTTCATAATAACTTAAATTTTCATATCCATGGATGCCCTTATTATATTTCAGCTGTAGTCCTTCAAGTTTATCCATGCTTGTTTTCTTATAAGGTTTCCATATTGTTATTCCATGCTCTAGTTTGGGTCTAATGTAATTTAAACCATTTCTGATTTCCTAAACTTGATACAACTTTTTATACAACCTATAGTTCTATAAATATCATTTACCAATTGGTTGATATGATTAGAAAAACTCAAAGATGGATCTACCCATGTACACAGGTGAAAAACTACAAGGAAAAACCTAGCCAAGCTAGAGTTTTCACTGTGTGGTTCCTTAAAACCTCTCATAAAATCCATGTGGGAGTAAATGACCTGAGACATACCTCCCTAGACTATATGAAGAGAGTCATCATGGAGCTCTTGGAATATGTCTCAGGATGGTATGAGCAGCATTTTACCTTCTCCAAGGATGATGCCAGAATACGAACAAAAGATAATTGACTTTAATAATTGACTTAGTTTCTAGTGTCATTCTAAGGGTGTGCAATATTTGTCAGCATGGAAGGAGATGATCAACAGACTATGTTGGTTTGCCAGGGATGGTCTGCACCTCTCCCCACTAGGCTTTCGAATATTAGCTAAAACATTGTCTTCCCCATAGTGATTTTTTTGTCAATACCAAGCTGAAAGTACTTCCAACATAGCAAATCAAAACCAAGAAAATCTAAAGCTATTATTGCTCAATGCTAAGAGTCTAAACAAATAGCTCCCCTCACTAGGAGCTCTCCTTACCCTTGAGAATGATGACAGCTATGTGTCAATGAGACATGGTTTAAAGCCACAGAGAGCACACCAACAGAGCAAGGTTATATTGCATTCCACACATTTAGGCCAGCTACTTCACAAGCAGGGACTAAAGGTGGAGGTGTCTCTATTTACATCAAAAACAAATATACTTCAAGGCTGGTCAAAGAGGACAATGCACTTGAGTTGCTCCATGTTCATATCATCACAGTTAGCATGTAATACCACGTCCTTACAAGCTATAGGTCCCCCTCTATTACCCAGGAAACCCATAGCATGCATTTAAACTCATTCAAAACACTAACCATCCAACCCAATACCATATTCATGGGTGACTTTAAGTACCCCACTATTAACAGGGAATCCTATACGAAACCAAACATACAAGCACAGATATTCCTGGATTTTATAAACACAAATTTCCTTGACCAGATAGTCAATATACCAACCAGGGATGCAATCATACTGGATCTGGTCCTCACTAATATGGAAGACTGCTGCAGACCCCCTACTGAAATGCTTTGTCTGGTAAGGTCAGAACACAAAATGGTCTCCTTTGAAGTAAAAATAAAACCTGAACCCGCACATAACCTGGAATATTCGGGAACCTAAGGCTAACCTCCTGCTATTAAGTGAGAACCTGGCAAAATTTCAAGCCTGCATAAACCCTGAGAACACTGCTGCCTATGCAGAACTGTTCACAGAAACCATGTATAAGCATGTTAATAGCTATATAGAGGCAGCTGTACTGACCAGGAAGAAGAACAGAAATAACAAAAAAAAAAAAAAAAAAAAAAAACAAGCCACCCTAGTGTAATTACAAAATCAATAGGCTGTATAACAGAAGGAAGAAAATCCTGGCAAAAGTTAGGAGGTGCAGCACCCAGCAGGATAAAAGCACTCTCATCAAACTAAACAAACTAAAAAACAAACATCAAACCAAAAACAAACTTGACGTAAGTTTGGCTTCCCAGGCCAAGGACAGCTACAAAGCATTCCTTAGCTATGTCCACAACCTCAAAGGCAGTACACAATTGTGTGCAGAGCTCATTGTAAATGGAGCCACCTATACTGAGCCAGAAGTTATAGCAAACCTCCTGGCTGATAAATTCAGATCCGACTTTACTCCTCTCTCCTCCTTAACATTCCCTCAGGAAATATCATAAAATATTACTCCCCTTACTATCACTAGGGAACAGGTCCTTAATGCTCTCTCTAACACCAAGAACACTGCATCAATGGGCCCAGGCAATATCCCAGGATGCTTTCTAAATAGCATGAAACATGACCTATCAGTACCTCTGGAATTATTATTTAACTGTAGCCTCTAGGCTTCATGCCTCATGAATGGAGAAAGGCAACAGTATTGCCTCTGCACAAAGGTGGGCCATCTACAGTCCCTGGAAACTACAGACCCATAAGTCTCAGTAGTCTTATATGTAAAGCCATGCAAAGATTTATCATGGAGATAATCAATATTGATATAGTAAATGTCCAGACAATTGCCCCAACCTAGTCTGGTTTCGTCAAGGGCAGATCATGCCTACTCAGCTTGGTGGACTTCTTTGAGAAGGTCACCAAAGCAATGGTGAGGGCAAAATCGTTCACACTGCCTACCTTAACCTGGCCAAGGCATTTGACACAATTCCCCACTCGGGCATTGTTAACAAACTCAAGAGATTAGGTACAAACCCATATGTCAGCCGGTGGCTAGCCAACTAGCTCACAGACAGGATCCAGGAACTTAGAATTTAGGCTAGTCACAAGTGGAATCCCTCAGGGATCAGTCCTTGGAATGCTCCTTTTTGGAGTGGTCTCTGGCTGATTAAATTTTTTCAGATGATTGCAAATTAGGAGCTGTCATTGAATCTCATTCTCCAGGAGGGGCAGACACAGATAAACATCTGATGTCAGAGCCATGGACTAAAACTAAATGCCAAGAAATGCATAATAGTATCCTTTGGGAAGTCATCCATCCCTGGTAACTATCATAATAACAAGACACCCCTTACAGTTGACCAAGTAGTCAGGGACTTAGGGACATACATAGATAGCAATCTGTGTTGTGCAACTTGTAAACAAAGGTATGTTCCTGTTGGTAAGTCCAAGGAAGTCATTGTTCCACTGTATTCGGCATTCATCAGGCCTATCATTGAGTATAATGGCCCCTTTGGTATGTACCTAACCAGGCATATCCAACAGTTGGAACATCCATAGAAGTTCCTCACTAAAGGAACGCAGGGCATAAGTAAAATGTCCTATGCAGACTGCCTTAAGGCCCTATCCCTGTATTCTGTCTCCCACAGGCTTTTGAGGGGAGATCCATGCCTGGCATACAGGGCATTTTCAGTCCCAATCTGATGGACCTCCTGCATATCCACTGCTGGACAAGGGAAACAGGTGGTTACTTTGTGGGAACATGGATGAAATTCTTGGCTAGGCTTATAAGGGCCTCTGGGCCAATAGCCTAGTATCATCCTATAAACCTATTTACTTATCACCAAAATTATCCATTCTAAAGACTTAAACATTGCCTGTGATATAACCAGGACCTGCTGGAGAGATAGGGATGTATCCCAGAGACTACCCCGTCTAAGGAACAGGCTCCCTATCCATGTGAATCAGAGTTCCTCCCTAACCCAATTCAAGTGCAACTTGGACAATTGGATGGGAAACTGGAAATTCATCCCTGGTTTGGCAACTGTGTCTCTAATGAACACAGGCACCTATAAATGGTTCATCTCCCTGGCCCATGCTTACACTTATCAAGGGTATCAGAACTTGTCAGAGATTTGGGATGCATGGCTAGGCTTAAAATGCTCCTTGTGGTCGTTAGCCTAGTAAACACATGAACCTATAAATAGAATACATTTTAAAATGTATACATAGTCTATCCATCTGTATGCTTTTACTCCCGCTGCATCTTATGTATCTATAACATTCATATTATGCTCAATATTTTTGCATTAATTTTCTTTATTGATCTTGCCTCAAAGTGTTTTTAATTTGTCTGTCCAGCTTTATTTCAGTTTTCAAAGTTATAGTTAACTTCATTTCCATTTCTTATATTTGTTTTCTCTCATCTTAATTACTTGTCTTGTTCTTATGGAAATATATCCCCCTGATGCTGTGCACATAGGGTCTGATGTTAAACCTTATTTTTAATTATTATTTCTTACATTGAAACAATTTCCCTTTCAATATTTGTAACATTCCTTCTGCATTTTTTCCATGGAATGCATCACTCCAATTAGTTTTACATAGTGACTGTTTTGCTTCCACAAAGTCTGTTTTTAATCTTCTATGCATTAAGATTTAAGTTTGGCAGAATTACCTACCAGTAATGTGCCCTCTATAACCCTATGATCACTGCACACCAGTGGTAATTAAACATGACACAAAATAACTATTTCTTTAGGAACATGAAGTCCTGCTATTTTTTTTCTTTTTACAACATGAAACTGTTGTTTCTGAATCTGTATTTTAAACATGAAGTAACTGTTGTTTCTGAATCTGTATTTTAAACATGAAGTAACTGTTGTTCCTGAATCTGTATTTTAAACATGAAGTAACTGTTGTTTCTGAATCTGTATTTTAAACATGAAGTAACTGTTGTTCCTGAATCTGTATTTTAAACATGAAGTAACTGTTGTTTCTGAATCTGTATTTTAAACATGAAGTAACTGTTGTTCCTGAATCTGTATTTTAAACATGAAGTAACTGTTGTTCCTGAACCTGTATTTTAAACATGAAGTAACTGTTGTTTCTGAATCTGTATTTTAAACATGAAGTAACTGTTGTTTCTGAATCTGTATTTTAAACGTGAAGTAACTGTTGTTTCTGAATCTGTATTTTAAACGTGAAGTAACTGTTGTTCCTGAATCTGTATTTTAAACGTGAAGTAACTGTTGTTCCTGAATCTGTATTTTAAACGTGAAGTAACTGTTGTTCCTGAATCTGTATTTTAAACGTGAAGTAACTGTTGTTTCTGAATCTGCATTTTAAACGTGAAGTAACTGTTGTTCCTGAATCTGTATTTTAAACGTGAAGTAACTGTTGTTCCTGAATCTGTATTTTAAACGTGAAGTAACTGTTGTTCCTGAATCTGTATTTTAAACATGAAGTAACTGTTGTTCCTGAATCTGTATTTTAAACATGAAGTAACTGTTGTTCCTGAATCTGTATTTTAAACATGAAGTAACTGTTGTTCCTGAATCTGTATTTTAAACATGAAGTAACTGTTGTTCCTGAATCTGTATTTTAAACATGAAGTAACTGTTGTTCCTGAATCTGTATTTTAAACATGAAGTAACTGTTGTTCCTAAATCTGTATTTTAAACATGAAGTAACTGTTGTTTCTGAATCCGTATTTTAAACATGAAGTAACTGTTGTTTCTGAATCTGTATTTTAAATACTTTTCTTATTAATGCTGTTGCATCAATGTTATTTTTGTCTGTTTCTGGTACATTTAAGTCCCCAGTCACTAAAATGTTCTTCCTTTGTTTTAGGTCATCAGCATTTGACTTTGGTTTTCTATACACAATTATCTGCTCCAGGATGCTCTGCATTTCAGTCTGCTGGTGGTTCATTTAAGTCAACAGCCACTGTTATTTTTCCTCTGGTAAGAATCTTTAATCCCTATCAAAACAGCTTCAACTGATTTTTTTTTTGAGAATGTGTGCTATAGTAAAACTATTTATAACCTAACAGAACTGGTTTTCACTCAGTCTGCTTTAGCCATGCTTTACAAAACTATAGCAACATCAATCTTGTGGAAATGTAACACATTTTTCAATAAAAAAGTTATTATTAATGTGCCTATCAGTAACCATTGAGATATCTGTGCAAGATAGTAGCATCTATTAACTGTTACATTTCTGACCTGGCAAAAATCCTGTCTTGCGTTAGTCAAATATTGTGATACATCTGCTGCAAAAAATCTCTGCCCTTGTCTTGACATGCATGCCATCCCATCTAAATGCATGTGTGCACAAAATCTGGCATGGATGCGCTATACATTTCCACTTTTTTTAAATGGACCGTTCATGCGGTTCTGAATCTCTTTCTATATATAATTTATGAACATGTCCTAACACCTGTATGTGCTATGCTATCTGAGAGGGCTATAAGATCTCGACTAGCAGTCAGGGTGTCCTTGAAGATGATATCATTTGTATCAATATGAACAGAAACTGCACCATACTTTCTTACATTGAGGCAACTGGTAAGCATAACTCTGTTCAGTGTTCATTATCCTCTCTGCAAATACAAGTATCAGTTCCTCTAATAACTAAATTTCCATTTCCTAGTATATCATTTCTGATCAGATCTAACAATCTCCCATGATTAATTCAGTAATGTTTGCTCTACTGATTGTCACAAAAGAACAATCTTCATCACAATTAGTGTTATTAATTCCACTCTTTTCATGGCTTACCTCATTTGCAAGCAACTGGCTTTGTATTTCCATAGCTTGAGCCACATTGTCAGTTTAAGTCTTTGCCCTATTTTTTTTTTTTTTTTTGCAGAAATGTTCTTCAAACCTTCCATGTTCAGTTCCGGTTACTTCTTTTTAGCCTGCCCCTTGTCTCATGTTTCCACCTTCTCTGCTGGAAAATGATGACATTTTCTGCAGACTGTATGCTTTCTGCTAGAACAATGTTATAATTTCCTGTAATACTTGTGTTGCATAACAAATCAAAGTCCCTTTTAGTGCATATTGTCTTTGTATCACAGACATTAATTCATTTTTCTTCCTAGTTAGTTGTTGTGAAGTTTTTCCTTTCTTTCACTCTTATTTTCTTCTACATGCTTTCAATCCTCAGATAGCTTTATAGTTGTATCCTCTGTTTCAAAGTTGTCATTGCTTGTATTATGATTAATATAGGTTGTGTTCATATATGTATACTAGGCTAGCAACTACTGGGCCCTTTATCAAGGTAGCCGTCCATCTCAAATGTATTCCGCAAGTTTTTGACCTTAGAAATTTTTTTCCTGGGTATATGTAATCTAGCGTATGATTTACATGCTGCGTCTCTTCACTAGAGACAGAGGTGCTAGACCTAGGGTGAATTGCCAATTTCCCAACAACTTGTCCAGGTTATGCTTGGATAGTATTAAGGAAGGACCCTGCTTCACATAGATGGAAAGCCTGTTCCAGAGGAAGATAATTCCCTGAGACTCATACCTGTTCTTCCAACATGACCTGCTTGTGTCACCAGCAGAGTTCAAGTTAGCAAACTGAGTAGTTTTGGTGTTGTTTAGTGGCTGTCCAAAAGGTGAGTCAGAGTGGGATCCAAGGATGCTTTGCATGCCAGGCACAAATTGCGTCTCTACCATCTGTACGAAACTGAGTACAGAGGTATGGCTTTGAAGCAATCTGCATAGGATGTGTTGTTTATATCTTGTATTTATTTTGTGAGGAACCTCATTGTCTTATGTGTCTCATTAGGTACATACCAAAGGGAGCATTGTACTCAATGGTGTGTCTGATGAGGTCAAATACAGAGAAAGCATGACCTCCTCGGACCCAGATACCATTCCCTTGCATATAAATTGAGAAACATGGAATAATTTCTTCATTATGTTAGACACATGTGGGTTACTGCAAAAAGTGCCAAGGGACACGATGAACACTAGCCAAGTGACAGTAAAGGATATTTATTCAACCAAAGCAGATGTTCCACAAAGCACATTAACTCTTCACAAATACAATATGTTTTTGTTCATAACAAACTTCATCAGATGCGGTCTGAAAACATAAAATGCACTTATATATCATCCTAAATTAACACATTTAACAGTCAATTAAGCAGAATGAATCAAAGTTGTAAAACAATTCTTTAAAACGTAATAAAATGAATAAATATATAAATTTCATTTATTTAAATACAAATAAATATATTTATAAAAAATATAGGCAGTATGCACCATTTCAGTCTCATCCGTTGCCTTGGAAACCTTTTCAAAGAAATCTAGCAGGTTGATTGGACATGGTCTGCCTTTGACAAGGGCAGACTGAGTTGGATACAGTGTATGAAAGTTTCCTTTGTAACTATTAATCTTATCCATGAGAATTCTTTCCATATCTTTGCATATGAGACTAGTCAAATTGTATAAGGAAATTACACAAACAATATGAAACCAAATATTAAATGATGTATACTGAGCTAACCTTGTACAAAGCGAAGTAATTCATAAAACTGCCAGTCTGACCTTCACTTCCAGCTGTGCCACTCAGACTAAAAAGCTGGATGTCCTTTATATCACTCACAGTAGCACCTCTTTATGACAGTAAAATCAGAGGTAAAAATAAAATATAAATCAAAATAAATTTCCTTTTACCAAACATCTGCTCAATAAATAACAGACCAACACTGGATTGCTGTAGATAATCTATGTGAATTTACCCTTGAGAAGGCTAGAGTTTGCCTGTCTACAATTCATCCCATTCTAACGAAAAACAGTGAAAATCCATGCAAATATATGCACATGTATGTGTGTGTGTGTGTGTGTGTGTGTGTGTGTGTGTGTGTGTATATATATATATATATATATATATATATATATATAATATATATATATATATATATATATATATATATATATATATATATAAACACACACATGGGTCTACTTCAAATGCATGAAAACCCATATAACCAAATCCGATATTACCAAGACAAAATACCCAAAACTGCACTTTAACGAAAACTAAAAATAAGGAATTGCATTCTGTAAGCTATCCCCTTCTTCCTACAAACACTGAAAATCAGAGATAAAAATAAAATACAAACCAAATAAATATTCTTGTACCAAACAGTTGCATAATAAATTACAAACCAAAACTGGAGTATTTAATAAATTTATTTATTTATACATAAGTTAACTGGGTTAGACCGACTGGGCCCAGAGAACCCTTTTTCAGCGGCGACACGAGGAGAAAAGCTCCAGGAAAGTAATTAGTAAAAAATAAGAAAAAAAAACTAACAATTCAATTTGTAAGATATTTAACAGTACAAAAACAGAGAAAGAGAAATATACAACAGAAATATTTACAAGGCAAACATATAGTATTTTAGGAATGCAGTTGCAATAAGTTTGAGAAATTTGGTTAGCAATAAGTTAATATACAAGGAAATATAGCAATGCCTTAAAATAAAAAAAAATTTCTAATATGTAATATACAATTCAGAGTAACATTATTACATAGTACATCAAAGATGCATTTAATAGCATAGGTATTAACTACAGAGAGAGTAATATGTGTAGACAGATTACATATGAAATACCAGGCAGATATGTTAATTGTGTGAAGAAGAAAAATTCATTAGGTTATTTCCTGAAAAGTAAAGCTTTTTGAATTCACCACTTTTGGTAGTGGAGTGAATGGAAAATGAAAGTTTGTGCCAGGAGTATTCAATTGAATGACTGTAAAGTATTTTTCCAATATTTTTGTTTGGATTGATCACCTGAACTAGGTTTTGTTGTGTGCTTCTGAGGTCACGATTGGGTGTGTAGGGTATAAGTATAGATGTAAGGGCAGGGCAGGAGTTGGGGCTATTCAGGATACTGTGTGCAAGTTGTAGTTGTGATATTTTAAGTATATGGGGGAGTTCAGGCCATCTTAAGTTTTTCAGGGATATACAATGATGGGCTTTGTAGCTATTACTGGCTGCGAATCTGGCTATCTTGTTACAGGTGGTTTCTAGTTTGATTAAGAGATTATTTTGGAAGTTACTAAGTATGGGAGCAGCATATAGCAGGGATGATAGAATAAATATTAACAAATGTTAGAATAAAACATAACATTCTGGAGCAAGGCAATATACTGTTAAATATGTGATTCTAGCAACTCAGATTTTAATTGGATACATTCTTTTCCTAAAAATGCATATGCAAAATAATTTAATAATATTGCTTCATATCATGTATTGCATCAAATGGTCACTTTTAGTAGAGGAAACTATTTACTTAATATTGTTGCTTCTGATGTTGAAAAACATCTAATATAATGGTTCCAATTCCAAAAGACTTGCTCAGTGTAAGTGAGAGCAGGTGTTTTAGAATCTCTTCCTTGTAATAAGTCAGTTTATAGACAGGCCTTTCACCGATGTAAGTCACTTACACTGAGAGTAGGTGTTTTAGAATCTCTTCCTCATAATAAGTCAAGTTATAGACAGGCCTTTCACCAAAGTAAGTCACTTACACTGAGAGTAAGTCTTTAAGAATCAGTGCAGTCTTAGACTGAGAACAACTCTTTTGGAATCTGGTCTAATGTTTCTGTCATCTCTAGCCTGGGAACAAAGAATCACAATGCAATTGAATGTAATATTCTTGAAAGGGTAATAGAAATAAGGTTAAGAATTATCATCCAATAAGCCTAGCTTTTGTTTTAGACAAATGATTAGAATGATGTATTAGTGACATTATGAATCAAAATAGTTTTCATCTGATGAATATTCATCAACATGGATTTATAAAGGTTAAATCAGCATTAATTTAACTGATTTCTATGTGCGTAAAGGTTTATCATAATTTTATTATTTATTTATTTATTTATTTAATTATTTATTTATGTATACATTTATGTATTTGACATTTGTTAACTGGGTTAGTATGACTGGGCAGCAGCCCTTTTTCAGCGGAGGCCCAAGGAGAAAAGCTCCAAGTAGTACATGTAATAAAAGTAATCAAATGAACAGAGTAAACAAAAACATTTAGAGTTAACAAATATGACAAATATTCAGAGAAAAAAACAAGCATGCTAGAACATGTACTTTGACTTAAAACATATTAGAGTTTAAGCGTTGCATACAGTACTAAGAAGAAAACTAAAAATGGTCACATGCATGCAAAATAAAGTGAATAAATAAATAAATTATAAATGTATACTATGTACAGGAGATAATCCCAAGGCACAGATCACTATTCAAGTTTACAATGCTGTAGGCTGTGAGAAAAACTGACTATTAGTAGATTTGTAAGAAAGAGAGAAGAGGCAATTGCTGCATGAGTATAAGAAGAGTATAAGAGGAGTAGAAAATAGGGTTAAGTCAGATGATTGCATAAGCATGGCCATGATTTATGAAGGTTATACTTTAGAGCTGTTTTAAAAGACTTAGACTTTGGGATCGATCTAACATTAAGTGGTAGTTTATTCCAGGCATTTGCCACTGAGTAGCTGTAGAGAAGTTTGCCAATATTTTTGTTGACCACATATACTTGCAGAAGATGCTGTTGAGAGCTACAGAGAGTGCAGTTGGGAGTGAAGGGATGGATGAGGGAAGAGAGAGAGGGGCAGAAGGACGGGTTCATGTAAGACAGAACGAGTATTGAGAAGTTGGGGTAGGAGGATTTGATGATGAAACTCCAGCCACTGCAGGTTTTTCAAGGCTCAGCAGTGGTTAGTCTGGTAGGGGTTGTTAGAGGCAAATCTTGCAATTTTATTATAGGTGAGTTCCAATTTAGACAGAAGGTTGGATTGGAAGTGTGTAAGAATGGGGCTGCATAGAGTAGGGTGGGGAGTAGGAAAGCCTGTGCAAGGGAGAGCCTAGAAGCATTTGTAAGGAATTTTTTTGTGATTGTATAGCAGGCCTAACTTTTGATGAGCCTTTTAGTGCACTGCTGAATATGGAGATCGAACTTTAGCTGGTCATCAATAATAAATTCTAGTTCTGTGTGAGGCTCAACAGAGATGCTAGTGTTGTTTAGGGAGGAGACAGTAAAGGTAGGTTTATGATGTTGGAGGGATTTAGAGAGGAACAGGAGAAGTTTAGTTTTCTTAGGGTTAAGTTGATGTTGGTTAGAAGTTGGCCATTTTTCGATTGAGTTCAGAGACTCTTGGTGAGCGTGTGAAGATGGGAGATATTGTCAGAGCAGGAGATAACTGTGGAATCATCAGCATGTATCATGTTAACATCAGCATGTTATCAGTATAACTGAAGAGAATGGAGATGAACAGTGGAAGTCATCCTCTGATGTATAATGAATGAAGAACCTTATATATGTTATTATATAATAAGATCATTTATTTAGATTTGACAGAAGCCTCCAACATTTTGCTCTACTCTTTTATTCTTAATGCTATGAGGATTATTAATTTCAATTATTAGATGGACTAAGTTTAGGCTGGAAGATCTCACTTTGTAGGCATACAAGAAATGAGATCCAGACTTTTTGGGAACATGGGCTTATAAGGGTCTCCAGGCCAATATCCTAGTATAAAATAATTCAACTTATGAACCTATGATATATAGCAATGAAGACCACTGTTCCACACTGTTGGATTTTGAAATATGCCAATGACTGCAAAGTTGTTTTTTTTTTTTTTTTGTTAATCTCTAATAATAATAGTATAATGATAATAACAATAATAATAATAATAATAATAACTTCTCTAATGTTGCAAGTTATGCAAAAGATAAAGGAAGTTGGCCTGAACTGAAAGGTCTTCATTTTAGTTCTGCTAAATATTCTGTTATATGCTTTTGAAAGCCTAGAGTAGTATATATATATATATATATATATATATATATATATATATATATATATATATATATATATATATATATATATGTATGTATTTAAAATCCCGATGTTAGCAACAATATTAAAATATTACACAATTTTTGGAACCTAGGTATATTTATGTCTAATAATTTTTTCTTTGGAATTCATCTTGGGACATTAAATTACTGAAACATTAAACAACTTGGGTTTACGATGAAAATCTTTTGTTCATGTAAAGCAATATGTCTGACATCTCTGTACAATGCATGTATTAGCTCAATCCTACAACATAATAATTTAATTTGTTCTTATAACATTGGACATCTTACATCACTGGAATACATACATAGGAAGCTTAGAAAGACAATCCCTGGGATTCGGTAACACCTACACTAAGTGTACACTGTTTTGAGTGAACAGACAACACAGACATAACTCACACCTTCTTCCTCCTAGTTTTAGTTTTCTGACTGATATTCTTGCAGCTTTAAATATTAACAGGGATTCATACAGGTTACCACAAAGTGTAGACTACAT